>NC_056441.1:8309229-8401729 GCF_018296145.1 Oncorhynchus tshawytscha | reverse complement strand
ACTAGTTATTCACTGACACTAATTAATCAACACTGACACTAGTTAATCACTGGCACTAGTTAATCACTGACACTAGTTAATCACTGACACTAATTAATCAACACTGACACTAGTTAATCACTGACACTAGTTAATCACTGACACTAGTTAATCACTGACACGAGTTAATCACTGACACTAGTTAATCACTGACACTAATTAATCAACACTGACACTAATTAATCAACACTGACACTAGTTAATCACTGACACTAGTTAATCACTGACACTAGTTAATCACTGACACTAATTAATCAACACTGACACTAGTTAATCACTGACACTAGTTAATCAACACTGACACTAGTTAATCACTGACACTAGTTAATCAACACTGACACTAGTTAATCACTGACACTAATTAATCAACACTGACACTAGTTAATCACTGACACTAGTTAATCACTGACACTAATTAATCAACACTGACACTAGTTAATCACTGACACTAGTTAATCACTGACACTAGTTAATCACGGACACTAATTGACCAACACTGACACTAGTTAATCACTGACACCAATTAATCAACACTGACACTAGTTAATCACTGACACTAGTTAATCACTGACACTAATTAATCAACACTGACACTAATTAATCAACACTGACACTAATTAATCAACACTGACACTAGTTAATCACTGACACTAGTTAATCACTGACACAAGTTGATCAGTGACACTAGTTAATCAACACTGACACTAGTTAATCACTGACACTAGTTAATCACTGACACTAGTTAATCACTGACACTAATTAATCAACACTGACACTAGTTAATCACTGATACTAGTTAATCACTGACACAAGTTAATCACTGACACTAATTAACCACTGACACTAGTTAATCACTGACACTAGTTAATCACTGACACTAGTTAATCAACACTGACACTAGTTAATCACTGACACCAATTAATCAACACTGACACTAGTTAATCACTGGCACTAGTTAATCACTGACACTAGTTAATCACTGACACTAATTAATCAACACTGACACTAGTTAATCACTGACACTAGTTAATCACTGACACTAGTTAATCACTGACACTAATTAATCAACACTGACATTAATTAATCAACACTGACACTAATTAATCAACACTGACATTAATTAATCAACACTGACACTAATTAATCAACACTGACACTAGTTAATCACTGACACTAGTTAATCACCGACACATGTTAATCACTGACACTAATTAATCACTGACACTAGTTAATCACTGACACTAGTTAATCACTGACACCAATTAATCAACACTGACACTAGTTAATCACTGACACTAGTTAATCACTAGTTAATCACTGACACTAGTTCATCACTGACACCAATTCATCAACACTGACACTAGTTAATCACTGACACTAGTTAATCACTGACACTAGTTAATCACTGACACCAATTAATCAACACTGACACTAGTTAATCACTGACACTAGTTAATCACTAGTTAATCACTGACACTAGTTAATCACTGACACCAATTCATCAACACTGACACTAGTTAATCACTGACACTAGTTAATCACTGACACTAATTGATCAACACTGACACTAGTTAATCACTGACACCAATTAATCAACACTGACACGAGTTAATCACTGACACTAGTTAATCAACACTGACACTAGTTAATCACTGACACTAATTAATCAACACTGACACTAGTTAATCACTGACACTAGTTAATCACTGACACTAATTAATCAACACTGACACTAGTTAATCACTGACACTAATTAATCAACACTGACACTAGTTAATCACTGACACTAATTAATCAACACTGACACTAGTTAATCACTAACACTAATTAATCAACACTGACACAAGTTATTCACTGACACTAGTTAATCAACACTGACACTAGTTAATCACTGGCACTAGTTAATCACTGACACTAGTTAATCACTGACACTAGTTAATCAACACTGACACTAGTTAATCACTGACACTAGTTAATCACTGACACTAGTTAATCACTGACACTAGTTAATCACTAGTTAATCACTGACACTAATTAATCAACACTGACACTAGTTAATCACGGACACTAGTTAATCACTGACACTAGTTAATCAACACTGACACTAATTAATCAACACTGACACTAGTTAATCACTGACACTAGTTAATCACTGACACTAGTTAATCACTGACACTAGTTAATCACTGACACTAGTTAATCAACACTGACACTAGTTAATCACTGACACTAATTAATCAACACTGACACTAGTTAATCACTGACACTAATTAATCAACACTGACGTTAATTAATCAACACTGACGTTAATTAATCAGCACTGACACTAATTAATCAACACGGACACTAGTTAATCACTGACACTAGTTAATCACTGACACTAGTTAATCACTGACACTAGTTAATCACTGACACTAATTAATCAACACTGACACTAGTTAATCACTGACACTAATTAATCACTGACACCAATTAATCATCACTGACACTAGTTAATCACTGACACTAGTTAATCACTAGTTAATCACTGACACCAATTCATCAACACTGACACTAGTTAATCACGGACACTAGTTAATCACTGACACTAGTTAATCACTGACACAAGTTGATCACTGACACTAGTTAATCAACACTGACACTAGTTAATCTCTGACACTAGTTAATCACTGACACTAATTAATCAACACTGACACTAGTTAATCACTGACACTAGTTAATCAACACTGACACTAGTTAATCACTGACACCAGTTAATCACTGACACAAGTTAATCACTGACACTAATTAATCACTGACACTAGTTAATCACTGACACAAGTTAATCACTGACACTAATTAATCGCTGACACTAGTTAATCACTGACACTAGTTAATCACTGACACTAGTTAATCAACACTGACACTAGTTAATCACTGACACTAATTAATCAACACTGACACTAGTTAATCACTGACACTAGTTAATCACTGACACTAGTTAATCAACACTGACACTAGTTAATCACTGACACTAGTTAATCAACACTGACACTAGTTAATCACTGACACTAGTTAATCAACACTGACACTAGTTAATCACTGACACTAATTAATCAACACTGACACTAATTAATAAACACTGACACTAGTTAATCACTGACACTAGTTAATCACTGACACTAATTAATCAACACTGACACTAGTTAATCACTGACACTAATTAATCAACACTGACACTAGTTAATCACTGACACTAATTAATCAACACTGACACTAGTTAATCACTGACACTAGTTAATCAACACTGACACTAGTTAATCACTGGCACTAGTTAATCACTGACACTAGTTAATCACTGACACTAGTTAATCACTGACACTAGTTAATCAACACTGACACTAGTTAATCACTGACACTAGTTAATCACTGACACTAGTTAATCACTGGCACTAATTAATCAACACTGACACTAGTTAATCACTGACACCAATTAATCATCACTGACAATAGTTAATCACTGACACTAGTTAATCACTAGTTAATCACTGACACTAGTTAATCACTGACACTAGTTAATCACTGACACCAATTCATCAACACTGACACTAGTT
Source organism: Oncorhynchus tshawytscha (assembly GCF_018296145.1). Lineage (NCBI taxonomy): Eukaryota > Metazoa > Chordata > Actinopteri > Salmoniformes > Salmonidae > Oncorhynchus > Oncorhynchus tshawytscha. Next base: position 8,398,097 of record NC_056441.1, on the reverse strand, counting down.
AATCACTGACCCTAGTTAATCACTGACCCTAATTGATCAACACTGACACTAGTTAATCGCAGACACCAATTCATCAACACTGACACGAGTTAATCACTGACACTAGTTAATCACTGACACTAGTTAATCACTGACACTAATTAATCAACACTGACACTAGTTAATCACTGACACTAATTAATCAACACTGACACTAGTTAATCACTGACACTAATTAATCAACACTGACACTAGTTAATCACTGACACTAGTTAATCACTGACACCAGTTAATCACTGACACTAGTTAATCAACACTGACACTAGTTAATCACTGACACTAGTTAATCACTGACACTAGTTAATCAACACTGACACTAGTTAATCACTGACACTAGTTAATCACTGACACTAGTTAATCACTGACACTAGTTAATCACTGACACTAGTTAATCAACAGTGACCCTAGTTAATCACTGACACTAGTTAATCACCGACACTAGTTAATCACCGACACTAGTTAATCACTGACACTAGTTAATCACTGACACTAGTTAATCACTGACACTAGTTAATCGCTGACACTAGTTAATCACTGACACTATGGACTGTTTAAAATATTTTGATGGATGCGGATTAGGATATACCTCTGTGCAACTGGTGATTGAAAATAGGCACCTATTTTCATATTAATATGAAAAACATGAAAAATATTAATATGGTTCTAAATACATTTAGGAATAGGCCAACATTCACTCAATTTATTGTGGGAAGCTTGTGGAAGGCTACCTGAAACGTTTGACCCAAGTTTAAAAAAAATAATATCAATGCTGTCAAATACTAATTTAGTGTATGTAAACTTCTGACCCACTGGGAATGTGATGAAAGAAATAAAAGCTGAAAGAAATCAATCTTTCTGTATATGTATATGACATGTAATCCCTGGTAGTAGATGAAAGCAGTCCAAGAAAGCTTTTAATTTCAATAACAGTAGACTGATGATAGTATTTATGCGGTTGTATTTATCAGGCTATCATTTAGACTGTTTTTGTATTCTGTCTGATTGCTATGTGTGAGCCACATCACTATAAAGACATTTCCATTCCACAAGAATGGACAATACAGTTTATAATCTGATAGGAACATTGGCTGAGTTTATACTTGCCTTTTGGCCAACCAGATAAGCTCAATATTATTGCCAATAATTGGGCAAAAGATCAGAAATGGACTGCCTGTCTAAACCCAGCCATTGAGATGTAGGAATATAGCCTATATGTCTACAGGCTCCATATACAGTGCATTTGGAAAGTATTCAGACCCCTTGACTTTTTCCACATTTTGTTATGTTACGGCCTTATTCTGAAATGGATTAAATTGCGTTTTTTTCCCCCTCATCACTCTACACACAACACCCCACAATGACAAAGAGAAAACAGGTTTTTAGAAATGTTGGCAAATTTACATTTACATAAGTATTTTAGGCCCTTTACTTAGTACTTTGTTGAAGCACCTTCGGCAGTGATTACACCCTCAAGTCTTCTTGGGTATGACTCTACAAGCTTGGCACACTTGTATTTGGGGAGTTCCTCCCATTCTTCTCTGCAGATCCTCTCAAGCTCTGTCAGGTTGGATGGGGAGCGTCGCTGCACAGCTATTTTCAGGTCTCTCCAGAGGCAGAAGGGTTGAAGTCCAGGCTCAGGCTGGTCTACAAGGACATTCAGAGACTTGTTCCAAAGCCACGCCTGCGTTGTCTTGGCTGTGTGCTGAGGGTCGTTGTCCTGTTGGAAGGTCAACCTTCACACCAGTCTGAGGTCCTGAGCGCTCTGGAGCAGGTTTTCATCAAGGATCTCTTTGTACTCTGCTCTGTTCATCTTTCCCTCGATTCTGACTCGTCTCCCAGTCCCTGCCGCTGAGAAACATCCCCATTGCATGATGCTGCCACCACCATGCTTCACCGTAGGGTTGGTGCCAGGTTTTCTCCAGACGTGACACTTGGCATTCAGGCCAAATAGTTCAATATTGGTTTCATCAGACCAGAGAATCGTGTTTCTCATGGTCTGAGAGTCTTTAGGTGCCTTTTGGCAAACTCCAAGCGGGCTGTCATGTGCCTTTTACTGAGGAGTGGCTTCCGTCTGGCCACTCTACCATAAAGTCCTGATTGGTGGAGTGCTGCAGAGATGGTTGTCCTTCTGGAAGGTTCTCCCATCTCCACAGAGGAACTCTGGAGCTCTGTCAGAGTGACCATCGGGTTCTTGGTCACCTCCTCATGTTCAATGAATTGAATTTACCACAGGTGGACTCCAATCAAGTTGTTGAAACGTCTCAATCATGATAAATTGAAACAGGATGTGTTCCTAGCTCCAACAGTGTAGTAGTATGTAACTAGAATGTTTTCCACATTCTAATAGGACTACACTAAAGTATGGTGTGTGTGTGTGTGTATGTGGGGGCACATGTAGCCATGACAACCTAGGGTCTATCTTTAACTGACAACAATGTCCATAGAAGAGCAAGGATACTAGAGAGTTTCCCTTTCAAAGCTTTCCTGGAATGTGACTATCAAAAGGAAGGTCACTGAAAACACCATCCCTTAGTTATTTTGATCCCGTACGACAGGGGTAGGTAAAACCATGTTCCTGGACTGCCGCAGGTACTAACTAGGCACCCACACCTGAACAACTGAGCTAATTGATCAGTTCAGTGATTGACTAAATTCAACACACCTGGTCTTCCAGGTCAGTTAAATCAAAAAACATGAAGTACCTGTGGGCTCCTCCAGGACCAGGGTTGCCTGAACCTGTTTTACAAGATAACGACAACAAACTGTCACAACAGTGTGTGGTGTGGTGTGGTGTGGTGGAATAATACGGGTGTTAGTAACAGGACAGGAGAAATTCTAGAAGGAATGAGGAAGTAAACAAGACATTACTGTATCTTCCTTGGTCACGGCGTGTGTCCCCCAAATGGCACCCTGTTCCCTATATAGTGCACTACTTTTAACCAGAGTCAATAGTCAAAAGTGGTTCACTATATAGGGAGAAGAGGGTGCCATTTGGGATTCAAGTTCCCACCCATTACCCTTGTCACGTAGAACAATCAATCTGAGAACTGGGACTGGTATTCACGAAGCGTCTCAGAGTAGGAGTGCTGACCTAGGATCAGTTCGGCCTTTTAGATCACAATGAATACGATGACATGGACCTGATCTTATTCTCTGAGACGCTGTATGAATCAAGACAGCAAAAAAAATGGAAGGATTCAATGTTTAGTTTGTTAAATGTGATTTGTAACTCTTTAAAAAAAAAAAAGTTTACTCTTTGCTACATGAGTTCTATCTCTCCCTTTCTCTCTCACCCTGTCACTAAAGGAGGGCAGTTGTTGCTCGTTCAAATACATTTTTATTGGTCACGTACACATATTTAGCAGATGTTACTGCGGGTGTAGCGAAATGCTTGTGTTCCAAGCGCTAACAGTGCAGTAGTATCTAACTAAATGCTTGTGTTCCTAGCTCCAACAGCGCAGTAGTATCTAACTAAATGCTTGTGTTCCTAGCTCCAACAGCGCAGTAGTATGTAACTAAATGCTTGTGTTCCTAGCTCCAACAGCGCAGTAGTATCTAACTAAATGCTTGTGTTCCTAGCTCCAACAGCGCAGTAGTATCTAACTAAATGCTTGTGTTTCTAGCTCCAACAGCGCAGTAGTATCTAACTAAATGCTTGTGTTCCTAGCTCCAACAGCGCAGTAGTATCTAACTAAATGCTTGTGTTCCTAGCTCCAACAGTGCAGTAGTATCTAACTAAATGCTTGTGTTCCTGGCTCCAACAGCGCAGTAGTATCTAACTAAATGCTTGTGTTCCTAGCTCCAACAGCGCAGTAGTATCTAACTAAATGCTTGTGTTCCTAGCTCCAACAGCGCAGTAGTATCTAACAATTCACAACAATACACACAATCTAAAAGTAAAATAATGGAATTAAGAAAAATATAAATATTAGATTGAGCAATGTCAGAGTGGCATTGACTAAAATACAGTAGAATAGAATACAGTATAGACATATGAGATGAGTCACGCCCTGGTCTTAGTATTTTGTGTTTTCTATATTTATTTGGTCAGGCCAGGGTGTGACATGGGTTTATTTTGTGTTGTGTTTATGTATGGGGTTTTTTCGTAGGTTTTGGGATTGTGGCTTAGTGGGGTGTTCTAGCAAAGTCTATGGTTGCCTGAGGCGGTTCTCAATCAGAGTCAGGTGATTCTCGTTGTCTCTGATTGGGAACCATATTTAGGTAGCCATATTCTTTGAGTGTTTCGTGGGTGATTGTTCCTGTCTCTGTGTTAGTTTACACCAGTTTAGGCTGTTTCGGTTTTCACGTTACGTTTTATTGTTTTTGTATTGTTCGTGTTTCATCTTTATTAAACATGTATGAAAATTACCACGCTGCATTTTGGTCCGACTCTCCTTCAACGGAAGAAAACCGTAACAGGATGAGTAAATCAGTATTTAAACATTGTTAAAGCTTCTAGTGTTCCATCATTAAAGTGGCCAGTGATTCCAAGTCTATGTCCATAGGACAGCAGCCTCTAAGGTGTAGGGTTGTGTAACCGGGTGGAAGCCAGTTAGTGATGGCTATTTGTGGGAGAAGGTGTTTAGCTTGTCCAAAGCAAGGCGTCGGTGTCCGTGACGTGGCCGATTTGACCTTTGTAGGTCGTGATTGTCTGTAGACTCTGCCCCATACGTCTCGTGTCTGAGCCGTTGAATTGCGACTCCACTTTGTCATATCCTAGTCTGCGTGATCAAAACAATCTTGAAGCATGGATTCCGATTGGTCAGAACAGCGTTGAATAGACCTTAGCACAGGTACTTCCTGTTTGAATTTCGTCCTATAAGAAGAGAGGATCAAAATGGAGATGTGATCTGATTTGCTAAAAGGAGGGCGGGGGAGGGCCTTGCAGGCATTTTGAAAAGTTGAGTAGCAGTTGTCCAATGTTTTCCCAGCACAAGTACTACAGTCAATGTGTTGGTAGATCTTCGGTAGCATTTTCCTTAAATTTGCTTTGTTAAAATCCCCATCTACAATAAATGCGTCCTCAGGATATCTGGTTTCCAGTTTGCATAAAGTCCAGGGTCCCTTGAGGGCCGCCGTGGTATCGGCTTGAGGGGGAATATACACGGCTGTGACTATAACCAAAGAGATTTCTCTTGGGAGGTAATACGTTGGCATTTGATTGTGAGGTATTCTAGGTTGGGGGAACAAAATGACTTGAGTTTCTGTATGTTATCACAATCACACCATGAGTAGTTAATCATGAAACATACACCCCGCCTTTCTTCTTCTGGAGAGTTCTTTATTCTTGTCTGTGCGATGTACTGAGAATCCAGCTGACAGTATAGACAGGGACAGTATATCCCGAGAGCCATGTTTCCGTGAAACAGAGTATGTTACAATCTCTGATGTCTATCTGGAAGGAGATCCTTGCCCTGAGCTTGTCTACTTTATTATCCAAAGACTGAACATTAGAGATTAATATACTCGGAAGCGGTGGATGGTGTGCATGCCTCCTGTGTCAGACTAAAAGTCCACTCCGAATATCTCTTCTCTGCTGGCGGAGCAGCCTCTGGGATAAGTTCAATTGCCCTGGGGGGTACGAACAAAGGATCCAAGTCGTAATGCTGGTGAGTTACCGCCATTCTGATATTTAAAAAAAATTCTGTCCTGCTAAGCACTCAAAATGTAACAAGTACTTTTGGGTGTTAGGGATAATGTAAGTACATATTTTTCATTAAGACTGTAGTAAAGTAAAGATACCCCCAAAAACAACTTAAGTAGTACTTTCAAGTATTTTTTTATTAAACTTAAGTAGTACTTTCAAGTATTTTTATTAAACTTTTATTTAACTAGGTAAGTCAGTTAAGAACAACTTCTTATTTACAATGACAGCCTAGGAACAGTGGGTAAACTGCCTTGTTCAGGGGCAGAATGGCAGATGTTTTAACCTTGTCAGCTCAGGGATTTGATCTAGCAACCTTTCGGTTACTGGCACAACACTCTAACCACTAGGCTAACTGCCGCCCCAACTTAAGTACTTCACACCACTGAGCAGATGCAACAATATGTTAGTTGACAACAATGCTGCTTTTCACTTTGCTTTTTAATGTACATCCACAAGCGTCCTATAATTAAACTATTGGTTTGTGTATCATACTGTATGCAAACAGCTAGTTTATCTTTTCTTAAGAAAGTAGTGGCTAAAATAAATTGTGTTAGCAGCTAATACTAAATCGCTAGTTAGCTGGCTAGCTAATAAAATGTACAGAGTCAGAGCAAACGTAGCTAGCTAATACAGGCTGATACCAGTGCTGGTGTAGGCCTAAATCAGCCTGTTGTCTGTGCAACAGTATCTTCTAAATCAGAGAGGAATAAGCGAAGCATTAATATGTTAGCTACATAAAGAGAACTACAATTATAGGGTCTCACTCCCCTGGGAAACACTGACCAACACTTTGGTTCCTACCCTGTGTCAATAATGCCTCCATAGAGATTCTAATAGTATTTTAATTCCTAATTCTATGAATGTCTTGTCATACAACAACGTATTCAAAGGGCCCACTATTACACTCCAACTATAGAATTAGAATAATCATTTCCATGATTCCAACAGTTCACCTAAGTGTTTTTTTAATCTAAATTGCAAGTCAAATTGCAATTGCAATATTTGGTTAAACATAAGGCCTAGATTCTATTGCCCATATCGTGCAGCCCTACGTGGCAGAGTGGAAATTATCTCAAAATCTGTTCAATCAAACTTCAACCAATCAGAATGGAGAAACCTTCTAAAATCAGGCTATGTGTTTCCACTCTAGGGTCACGGACAACTCATAAAGCAAAATGGATAACTTTTATTATTTTAAAAACATAAAATACTGTCAAATACCGTCAACAGAACAAATGCATTGTGATATTTTTCCCATATTTCCCAGCCCTACATTTGGAACACAATCCAGATCATTCGAGACAGTCATCTAAAACGGTCTTACTGTTTTCTATCACATCTATTCATAGTAACTAGTGCTGCACTCAGCTTTATGGCACAGCACACAGCAACCAATGACGTACGCAAAGACCATACGGCCCTATCGTGCTGACATCACAACACACTGCAAGACACTCGTGAGCTGAGGTTGAAAACAGGATCAGAGTACACTTTGTATTTCCTCCCCACCCCCATTCTCCCTGAGCCCTAGTCTCTTGTGGACAGACTACGTAACATAAATGGTATCAGAACATCTGTCAGCGGCCTGTGGGACGAAAACTCAACTCAAAGAGAGATCATAGAAAAAAAATACACTTCAAGATCAAGATCAACATCCAACTCTAATTATAAACGGGGTGGTTCGAGCCCTGAATGCTGATTGGCTGACAGCCATGGTATATCAGACTGTATACCACGGGTATGACAAAACATGTATTTTTCCTGCTCTAATTATGTTGGAAACCAGTTTATAATATCAAATAAGGCATCTCTGGGGTTTGTGGTATATGGCCAATATACACCGACTATCACCCTGCTTCCTTTCCTCAATCTAGTATCTTTTCTCATACCTTTCCCCCCTCCTAGAATCTAATCAAGTAGTTGGCGCCAGGTTTTCCTTCTGGGATACCCAGATGACCTTTGCCCTAACCCTTCCATGTTTGTAGATCTGTACAGCAGAAGCATTACGGTGGAAGCTTTACCACGACAGAGATTATGCCTGAATAAAGCCCTTCAGATCAGCAGACATGGAAGGGTAAGGGCCAAGGAGGAAGGGTAGGGAGTGGTTTAGTCTACTGGTCAGGAGGGTGTCCTAGTCTACTGGTCAGCAGGGTGTCCTAGTCTACTGGTCAGCAGGGTGTCCTAGTCTACTGGTCAGCAGGGTGTCCTAGTCTACTGGTCAGGATGGGGTGTCCTTGTCTACTGGTCAGGATAGGGTGTCCTTGTCTACTGGTCAGGATAGGGTGTCCTTGTCTACTGGTCAGGATAGGGTGTCCTTGTCTACTGGTCAGGATAGGGTGTCCTTGTCTACTGGTCAGGATAGGGTGTCCTTGTCTACTGGTCAGGATGGGGTGTCCTTGTCTACTGGTCAGGATGGGGTGTCCTTGTCTACTGGTCAGGATGGGGTGTCCTTGTCTACTGGTCAGGATGGGGTGTCCTTGTCTACTGGTCAGGATGGGGTGTCCTTGTCTACTGGTCAGGATGGGGTGTCCTTGTCTACTGGTCAGGATGGGGTGTCCTTGTCTACTGGTCAGGATGGGGTGTCCTTGTCTACTGGTCAGGATGGGGTGTCCTTGTCTACTGGTCAGGATGGGGTGTCCTTGTCTACTGGTCAGGATGGGGTGTCCTTGTCTACTGGTCAGGATGGGGTGTCCTTGTCTACTGGTCAGGATAGGGTGTCCTAGTCTACTGGTCAGGATAGGGTGTCCTAGTCTACTGGTCAGGATAGGGTGTCCTTGTCTACTGGTCAGGATGGGGTGTCCTTGTCTACTGGTCAGGATGGGGTGTCCTTGTCTACTGGTCAGGATAGGGTGTCCTTGTCTACTGGTCAGGATAGGGTGTCCTAGTCTACTGGTCAGGATAGGGTGTCCTTGTCTACTGGTCAGGATAGGGTGTCCTAGTCTACTGGTCAGGATAGGGTGTCCTAGTCTACTTACTCCGACTGGCCAGGAGGTCGTCCAGCGATTCAGCCCACTTATCAAGTTCCACTCGACTGAACTTGGCGTTGCTGTGGCCCACCTGACTCCACTGGTGCATCAACGGGAGGCGAGACCTCCGCTCTTTATCACTGTTATAGGGAGGAGAGGGGGGAGAGGAAGGGTGAGAGAGATGCAGAGGAGAGGAGGGGTAAGGAGAGAGACAGGAAGAGATCGGGGGAGAGTGAGGGAGGGAGGGAGGGAGATGGAGAGATAGGGAGACAGAGGGAGAGACAGGGAGAGGGAGAGGGAGGGAGAGAGGGAGAAATAGGGAGACAGGAGGAGAAAGGGAGCGAGGGGGGAGAGATGGAGACAAAGGGAGAGAGGAGACAGGCATCAGATTTCATGGTAACACAACCCCTCATTTCCACAGCTGTTTGGTGAATGAGGTCCGAGGGAGGGAGGGAGATGGAGAGACAGGGAGAGGGAGAACAGTGGGTGAATGAGGTCTGAGGGAGGGAGATGGAGAGACAGGGAGATGGAGAGATAGGGAGAGCGAGGGGGAGAAATAGGGAGACAGAGGGAGAGACAGGGAGAGGGAGAACAGTGGGTGAATGAGGTCCGAGGGAGGGAGACAGAGGGAGAGACAGGGAGACAGAGGGAGACAGAGGGAGAGACAGGGAGACAGAGGGAGAGACAGGGAGAGGGAGAACAGTGGGTGAATGAGGTCCGAGGGAGGGAGACAGAGGGAGAGACAGGGAGACAGAGGGAGAGACAGGGAGAGGGAGAACAGTGGGTGAATGGGGTCCGAGGGAGGGAGACAGAGGGAGACAGAGGGAGACAGAGGGAGAGACAGGGAGACAGAGGGAGAGACAGGGAGAGGGAGAACAGTGGGTGAATGAGGTCCGAGGGAGGGAGACAGAGGGAGACACAGGGAGACAGAGGGAGAGACAGGGAGAGGGAGAACAGTGGGTGAATGAGGTCCAAAGGAGGGAGGGAGATGGAGAGATAGGGAGACAGAGGGAGAACTGTGGGTGAATGAAGTGTGAGGGAGATGGAGAGATAGGGAGACAGAGGGAGAGAGGGAGGGAGAGAGAGAGAGAGTGAGAACAGTGGGTGAATGAGGTCCGAGGGAGGGAGGGAGATGGAGAGACAGGGAGAGGGAGAGGGAGACAGTGGGAGAGACAGGGAGAGGGAGAGACAGGGAGAGGGAGAGACAGGGAGAGGGAGAGGGAGACAGGAGGAGAGACAGGGAGAGGGAGAACAGTGGGTGAATGAGGTCGGAGGGAGGGAGGGAGGGAGATGGAGAGATAGGGAGGGAGATGGAGAGATCGGGAGAGGGAGAACAGTGGGTGAATGAGGTCCGAGGGAGGGAGACAGAGGAGAGACAGGGAGAGGGAGAGACAGGGAGAGGGAGAACAGTGGGTGAATGAGGTCTGAGGGAGGGAGGGAGATGGAGAGACAGGGAGAGGGAGACAGTGGGAGAGACAGGGAGAGGGAGAGACAGGGAGGGAGAGGGAGACAGGAGGAGAGACAGGGAGAGGGAGAACAGTGGGTGAATGAGGTACGAGGGAGATGGAGAGATAGGGAGAGACAGGGAGACAGAGGGGAGAGAGAGGGAGACAGGAGGAGAGACAGGGAGAGGGAGAACAGTGGGGGAGGGAGGGAGGGAGGGATGGAGAGATAGGGAGAGGGAGGGAGATGGAGAGATCGGGAGAGGGAGAACAGTGGGTGAATGAGGTCCGAGGGAGGGAGGAGAGGGAGAGAGAGGGAGAGACAGGGAGAGGGAGAGACAGAGGGAGAGACAGAGGGAGAGACAGGGTGAGAGACAGGGAGAGACAGGGAGAACAGTGGGTGAATGAGGTCCGAGGGAGGGAGAACAGTGGGTGAATGAGGTCCGAGGGAGGGAGAACAGTGGGTGAATGAGGTCCGAGGGAGATGGAGAGATAGGGAGAGACAGGGAGACAGAGGGAGAGAGATAGGGAGACAGGAGGAGAGACAGGGAGAGGGAGAACAGTGGGTGAATGAGGTCTGAGGGAGGGAGGGAGATGGAGAGATAGGGAGAGGGAGGGAGATGGAGAGATCGGGAGAGGGAGAACAGTGGGTGAATGAGGTCCGAGGGAGGGAGACAGAGGGAGAGACAGGGAGAGACAGGGAGAGGGAGAGACAGGGAGAGGGAGAACAGTGGGTGAATGAGGTCCGAGGGAGGGAGGGAGAGGGAGAGACAGGGAGAGGGAGAGACAGGGAGAGACAGGGTGAGAGACAGGGAGAGACAGGGAGAGACAGGGAGAACAGTGGGTGAATGAGGTCCGAGGGAGGGAGACAAGTGGGTGAATGAGGTCCGAGGGAGGGAGGGAGATGGAGAGACAGGGAGAGGGAGAACAGTGGGTGAATGAGGTCCGAGGGAGGGAGAACAGTGGGTGAATGAGGTCCGAGGGAGGGAGAACAGTGGGTGAATGAGGTCCGAGGGAGGGAGGGAGATGGAGAGACAGGGAGAGGGAGAACAGTGGGTGAATGAGGTCCGGATGGGTATCGTTTCAAACGGAACTTCTTAGGATACGTCCCAAATGGCACCCCATTCCCTATGTAAGTGCACTACTTTTGACCAGGGAAAGTACCTCATATTCCCTAATTAGTGCACTAATCTTTACCAGAGCCCAAAGGGCTACGTAGGGAATGGGATGCCATTTGGCCAGGGACTGCTTTAGACATCTCCCTCTTAGAAAGCTACCTTGTCCACAGTCTATTGTCCACAGTCTATTGTCCACAGTCTATTGTCCACAGTCTATTGTCCACAGTCTATTGTCCACAGTCTATTGTCCACAGTCTATTGTCCTCATTATATTGTCTACAGTCTATTGTCTACAGTCTATTGTCCTCATTATATTGTCCTCATTATATTGTCCTCATTATATTGTCCTCATTATATTGTCTAGTCTATTGCCCACAGTCTATTGCCCACAGTCTATTGTCCTCATTATATTGCCCACAGTCTATTGCCCACAGTCTATTGCCCACAGTCTATTGTCCTCATTATATTGTTCAGTCTATTGCCCACAGTCTATTGCCCACAGTCTATTGCCCACAGTCTATTGCCCACAGTCTATTGCCCACAGTCTATTGCCCACAGTCTATTGCCCACAGTCTATTGCCCACAGTCTATTGCCCACAGTCTATTGCCCACAGTCTATTGCCCACAGTCTATTGCCCACAGTCGATGACCTCACCTGTCTCTCTGTTCTTTCTGTTCTGGGTTAAACAGGTTGGAATGTGATGAATGGGGACTCTGGAAATACAGACAGAATTTGTTTGTTTCCAAGTTGAAATGACTGGCATGTGTCACTCCTACAGTCAACACACACACACACACACACACACACACACACACACACACACACACACACACACACACACACTTCTTTGGTTTTGGCCCAAACGTTATATAACATTTTAAGAAGTTCTGTTTGAGCAATATTTTCCTGTATCGAGTCATTGTCGCCATTTAAAAAAAACATTCAACATTCCAAACCTAAAGCATTAAAACATGACGTAGTGGATGTCAATGTAGATGATATAGGAGAAATAGGAGAGGAGGGGACTCGCTATTCAATGGTTTTGCCATTTGGCAGATGCTTTTATCTAACAGAACAAAAGGAAAGACTAGATGAGTGTCTAATGAGTTACACAATGACAGGAATAATATGCCTGTGTAACAGTATAACTTTAGACCGTCCCCTCGCCCATACCCGGGCGCGAACCAGGGACCCTCTGCACACATCAACCCCTCGAGTCACCCCTCGAAGCATCGTTACCCATCGCTCCGCAAAAGCCACGGCCCTTGCAGAGCAAAGGGGAACCACTACTTCAAGGTCTCAGAGGAAGTGACGTCACCGATTGAAACGCTATGTAGCGCGAACCACCGCTAACTAAGCTAGCCGTTTCACATCCGTTGCACATCACAATATTTAAATCAAATTGAGAATATTTGAGGTAAATGTGTGCTGTTGAGCATGATTATTTAATCCTTTGTCAACTTAGTGTGACCTTGGCATTAACAAAACCGCTTTATAAGTAACACTCTGTCGGATGAATCTCAAGGTTGGAATTACTACTGAGAGGAACCAGAAAGGGTGCATTTCTTTATTAGCTCATACACTTCCCTGATTGGAGTAGAGATTTCACAAGGTCCAATGGAATAGTCTGAAATGGTGCACCCGGAAATCTAGAACTAACACACCGAGTCAAAACCAATCTAACACACACAGGCTATCCATTCCCATATAGTCGTCCTAAAACACCCAATACCCTAAACACTGCCAGGGACCACTCCTCTAGTGATCCTGACCTCCCACATCCCCCTTTACCTGCCCAAACAGGCTCTTCAGGTGTAGCTTGGCTGCTGACAGCTTGGCTCTGGTGTGGGACCGTTGCTGTGACTTCAAGGACAAGGGGCTGAAGCCAGAGGTTGAGAGCGAGGGAGAGGGCGGTGGCTGGTTGTCGCTGCCCACGCTCTCTGTGCTGCGGCTCGTCGTCCCCGGTGCCAACTGCCCGTCACTATATGCCCTACATACTTCATTGAGGTTCACCACTCCAAGAAATCCCTTACCCTCTAGCTTCCCCAGTTCTGTGAAATTCTCCACACTGACGCTGTGGTCCCTGCTCAGCTCCCCCCTCCCGTGGCTGGCTCCAGGCTCCACGATGATAGGGGTAGGGGGGAAAGAGGTGGTTCGCCCATCCAGTTCGTCACCTTCCAGGTCGGGGTTGTAGGTACCTGACTCCCCGTCCCGGCTGTGGTAGTTGTGGCCCTTCGCGGATACTTTCCTCCGTGGCAGGAAATCCATATCGAGTAGAGACCCCTCGGAGCTGTACCGACGCATGATGGCAGTGCCACTGGGTGGAGTTAAGAGACAAGGAAGGATGGAGGGACTGATGTGCAGGTGGAGAAAGAGAGTGAAGGGAAAAGGAGGATGAAAGAGAGAAATAGTCTGGAGGGAGGACCCCAGCAAAGAACAGCCTATAAAAGGAAAACAGAGAGAGGGGGAATTGGACATGATAGATTTGGACAATCACAGAAAATGGGTGAAATGGGTCAATTCATCCGGACCACAGTGTGCTGTTCCATATCATTGGTACACTTTTACAGAGTGCAGCTGGTCGGACTCCTGATCTATGTCCCAAGTGGCTCCCTATTCCCTACATAGTGCGCTATTTTTGACCAGGGCCCATAGAGTAGTGCACCATGTAGGGAATAGGGTGCCATTTGGGATGTAGATCCTCAGTCAGACCAGCTGCAGTATGTATGATAACAACGGCTATGTCCAATGCTGTCAAGTCCACTCTACATGCAATGTGGGTTAACGAGAGCTTTTTTTTCTGATATTCATATGTGACATATTGAAACCACCTATTCGTTTTCAACTGACATGAGAGACATATTAACATTAATGTGTTGGCCCCTTGGCTGCAAAAATGTGATGAACTGTAGTCATGCCAGTCTACTGATTTAAATTCAGCAGATTTGTACTGATTCTACTGATTTGAATTCAGCAGATTTCTTACTGATTCTACTGATTTGATTTCAGCAGATTTCTTACTGATTCTACTGATTTGATTTCAGCAGATTTCTTACTGATTCTACTGATTTGAATTCAGCAGATTTTTACTGATTCGACTGACTTGAAATATTGATTTGAGTGAAATGGTCTTCCTGCAACTTGACCCACATCTAAATGACATATGACTGATGTGAAGAGTAACATTTATTCTCCATACTATCATATAACTTTAAAACAGCAACATTTATTCTCCATACTATCATCAGTAACATTTATTCTCCACACTATCATATAACTGATTTAAACATCAACATTTATTCTCCATACTATCATATAACTGATTTAAACAGCAACATTTATTCTCCATACTATCATATAACTGATTTAAACATCAACATTTATTCTCCATACTATCATATAACTGATTTAAACATCAACATTTATTCTCCATACTATCATATAACTGATTTAAACATCAACATTTATTCTCCATACTATCATATAACTGATTTAAACATCAACATTTATTCTCCATACTATCATATAACTGATTTAAACATCAACATTTATTCTCCATACTATCAACATCAACATTTATTCTCCATACTATCATCAGCAACATTTATTTCCATACTATCATATAACTGATTTAAACAGCAACATGTATTCTCCATACTATCATGTTTAATTATGTTTTTAACTTGGTGTTTTAATTGTGTATTAACGTGATAACCACACATGTCAGTGTTTATGCTGTGTATAACTCAAATGTTGAACTTGGGCTGTCTAGAAGGCATTACATAACTGTTGAGACTGCCGCTGAGAACTTTAAACAGAAGTATTATCTATGTCCCACAGGAGGGGAGTTGAATTCCTTGCAGTAAATCTAACAACAACAGAAAAGAGCCGGGGTAAAATGTATTACCTCGATGTCCTGCGGTTACTCTGCCACCTGTGCTTTCATGATTTTGGCTCCAAACAAAGAGTTCTCTGTCCCGGGAAGTATATCCACTGATTGAACCATAATATATATATATATATATATATTCGATTAGGCGTGCTTTAGTTGAGAGTCTCACTTGTGACGTCAGAGCATTGCCTGTTGTGTATTGTTAACTAGGAACCAAAACGGAAGCAAACGGAACGAAACGGGGAGAGACCTAGCTGGATTTTGTCCAATAGAAAGTCTCGTTTTAATGCGAAACGTTTTCGTTTGTAGTAAATGGTTCCTGTTGCAAACCGTTTTGTACTAATGATTACACCCGTGTCAAGACACGGAGTCGCGGATGCCCCCTCTCTCTCTCTCTCTCTCTCCACCGAGTGCTCTCAATAATCAACAAAGTCCTGACGCTGCATGTGTTACTGAATATCTATGAATACAGTAAGACGAAACGAAATCACAAGCACCAAGAAAGTTTCTCTGTCTCAAACTTCATTCAGACCTTTTTAAATCTCACACTTGCATGAACCAGAAACGCCCATTGTCTGTGTTGCCACCCACAACTCCGTCTCAGCTTGCCGTGTTGTCTCTTGAAGCGCTCTGTACAATACAACATCATTCACATATTTTAGGTGTGTCGCGGAAAAACACTTCTGAACTCCCCGGGGTTTAGGAAGCTTACTTTGAATGGAATTACCGAAGGGAGGGAACTTTTCTGTAGCTGCCTGAGCTATTTTAATAATGTCAGTGTCAGTGACGGAATGGAAGATCATTCAAAACAAGTTGTTTATATTGAATAAAATGTTCAAATTAACTTCAATAATTTGAAAATTATCTTATTTTGTTATTTGAACAGTACGTTTTTATTATCCATATCTTTGGTTTTAACAATGTTGGCCAACAAAGGACTTTGCACATGGTGTCATGCCATCTCTGAACTGTACTCTAAATAACTGCACTATACTGCATTACGCTGTTCATCGCTCTGCATTTAGATATAGTCATACTGATACTGCAAATACACGGAATATCAACCATATACCTATTGGATATCAACCATATACTCACTCTATAGCCAGCAGTGTTCCACCCTGCGTACCACTGCTGGCTTGCTTCCGAAGCTAAGCAGGGTTGGTCCTGGTCAGTTCCTGGATGGGAGACCAGATGCTGCTGGAAGTGGTGTTGGGGGGCCAGTAGGAGGCACTCTTTCCTCTGGTCTAAAAAAATATCCCAATGCCCCAGGGCAGTAATTGGGGACACTGCCCTGTGTAGAGTGCCGTCTTTCGGATGGGATGTTAAACAGGTGTCCTGACTCTCTGAGGTCCCTAAAGATCCCATGGCACTTATATCTTAAGAGTAGGGGTGTTTAACCCCGATGTCCTGGCTAAATTCCCAATCTGGCCCTCAAACTGTCACGGTCACCTAATAATCCCCAGTTTACAATTGGGCTCATTCATCCTCCTCCTCTCCCCTGTAACTATTCCCCAGGTCATTGCAGTAAATGAGAAGGTGTTCTCAGTCAACTTACCTGGTAATATAACAGATAAATAAAAAAACATATCAACTATATACCCACTCTATCTGTTCATTCTTTGACAGATCTATGCTCACTCTAACTAGTTGTATACAATGTATGTAAACTTTGTTTAAACTCCTTTGCTTGTAGTCTGTCTCTAAATGTTGCCTATCAGTAGCAGCACCATATCACCAGGTAACATCTGAGTATGTTGTCTAGCAGCACCATATCACCAGGTAACATTCTGAGTATGTTGTCTATCACTAGCAGCACCATATCACCAGGTAACATTCTGAGTATGTTGTCTATCACTAGCAGCACCATATCACCAGGTAACATTCTGAGTATGTTGTCTAGCAGCACCATATCACCAGGTAACATTCTGAGTATGTTGTCTATCACTAGCAGCACCATATCACCAGGTAACATTCTGAGTATGTTGTCTACATATCACCAGGTAACATTCTGAGTATGTTGTCTATCACCAGGTAACATTCTGAGTATGTTGTCTAGCACACCATATCACCAGGTAACATTCTGAGTATGTTGTCTATATCACCAGGTAACATTCTGCACCACCATATCACCAGGTAACATTCTGAGTATGTTGTCTATATCACTAACATTCTGAGGATGTTGTCTAGCAGCACCATATCACCAGGTAACATTCTGTTGTCTAGTATCACCAGGTAACATTCGGAGGATGTTGTCTATCACTAGCAGCACCATATCACCAGGTAACATTCTGCGTATGTTGTCTATCACTAACAGCACCATATCACCAGGTAACATTCTGAGTATGTTGTCTATCAGCACCATATCACCAGGTAACATTCTGAGTATGTTGTCTATCAGCACCATATCACCAGGTAACATTCTGAGTATGTTGTCTATCACTAGCAGCACCATATCACCAGGTAACATTCTGAGTATGTTGTCTAGCAGCACCATATCACCAGGTAACATTCTGAGTATGTTGTCTAGCAGCACCATATCACCAGGTAACATTCTGAGTATGTTGTCTAGCAGCACCATATCACCAGGTAACATTCTGATATGTTGTCTAGCAGCACCATATCACCAGGTAACATTCTGAGTATGTTGTCTAGCAGCACCATATCACCAGGTAACATTCGGAGGATGTTGTCTAGCAGCACCATATCACCAGGTAACATTCTGAGTATGTTGTCTAGCAGCACCATATCACCAGGTAACATTCTGAGTATGTTGTCTAGCAGCACCATATCACCAGGTAACATTCTGAGTATGTTGTCTAGCAGCACCATATCACCAGGTAACATTCTGAGTATGTTGTCTAAGCACCATATCACCAGGTAACATTCGGAGGATGTTGTCTAGCAGCACCATATCACCAGGTAACATTCTGAGTATGTTGTCTAGCAGCACCATATCACCAGGTAACATTCTGAGTATGTTGTCTAGCAGCACCATATCACCAGGTAACATTCTGAGTATGTTGTCTAGCAGCACCATATCACCAGGTAACATTCTGAGTATGTTGTCTAGCAGCACCATATCACCAGGTAACATTCTGAGTATGTTGTCTAGCAGCACCATATCACCAGGTAACATTCTGAGTATGTTGTCTAGCAGCACCATATCACCAGGTAACATTCGGAGGATGTTGTCTAGCAGCACCATATCACCAGGTAACATTCGGAGGATGTTGTCTAGCAGCACCATATCACCAGGTAACATTCGGAGGATGTTGTCTAGCAGCACCATATCACCAGGTAACATTCGGAGGATGTGTAATTGTACTTGGCAAATAAAGGTGATTCTGATCAAAAATATTGTAGTGAACGGTGGGTCAGGGAAGTGTGAGTCCTCAGATATCAATCAGTATTCTGCTGTTCCTAACCAAAATACCAGCAACAGTGTGTGAACCTTGTGAAGACTTACAGAAAACATTTGACCTCTGTCATTGCCAACAAAAGGTATATAACAAAGTATTGAGAAACTTTTGTTATTGACCAAATACTTATTTTCCACCATAATTTGCAAATAAATTCATAAAAAATGCTACAATGTGATTTTCTGGATTTTCTTTTCTAATTTTGTCTGTCATAGTTGAAGTGTACCTATGTTTCCCATGCCAATAATTCCCCTCGAATTGAATTGAATAATTAGATAGTCTCCCAAGTGAGGATGGCTTTCACTTCAGCAGTAATAAATTCATGAACTTCTTTGAGGAAAATATCATGATCATTAGAAAGCAAATTACAGACTCCTCTTTAAATATGCGTATTCCTCCAAACCTCAGTTGTCCTGAGTCTGCACAACTCTGCCAGGACCAAGGATCAAGAGAGACACTAGGGTCTTTTAGTACTGTATCTCTTGACACAATGATGAAAATAATCATGGCCTCTAAACCTTCAAGCTGCATACTGGACCCTATTCCAACTAAACTACTGAAAGAGCTGCTTCCTGTGCTTGGCCCTCCTATGTTGAACATAATAAACGGCTCTCTATCCACCGGATGTGTACCAAACTCACTAAAAGTGGCAGTAATAAAGCCTCTCTTGAAAAAGCCAAACCTTGACCCAGAAAATATAAAATCTATAAATATATATAAAAAAACTATTGGCCTATATCGAATCTTCCATTCCTCTCAATTTTTTTGGGAAAAAGCGTGTCCTCAGCAACTCACTGCCTTCCTGAAGACAAACAATGTATACGAAATGCTTCAGTCTGGTTTTAGACCCCATCATAGCACTGAGACTGCACTTGTGAAGGTGGTAAATGACCTTTTAATGGCATCAGACTGAGGCTCTGCATCTGTCCTCGTGCTCCTAGACCTTAGTCCTGCTTTTGATACCATCGATCACCACATTCTTTTGGAGAGATTGGAAACCCAAATTGCTCTAAACGGAGAAGTTCTGCCCTGGTTTAGATCTTATCTGTCGGAATGACATCAGTTTGTCTCTGTGAATGGTTTGTCCTCTGACAAATCAACTGTACATTTCGGTGTTCCTCAAGGTTCCGTTTTAGGACCACTATTGTTTTCACTATATATTTTACCTCTTGGGAATGTTATTCGAAAACATCACGTTAACTTTCACTGCAATGCGGATGACACACAGCTGTACATTTCAATGAAACATGGTGAAGCCCCAAAATTGCCCTCGCTAGAAGCATGTGTTTCAGACATAAGGAAGTGGATGGCTGCAAAAGTTCTACTTTTAAACTCTGACAAAACAGAGATGCTTGTTTTAGGTCCCAAGAAACAAAGAGATCTTCTGTTGAATCTGACAATTCATCTTGATGGTTGTGCAGTCGTCTCAAATAAAACTGTGAAGGACCTCGGCATTACTCTGGACCCTGATCTCTCTTTTGACGAATATATCAAGACTGTTTCAAGGACAGCTTTTTCCATCTCCGTAACATTGCAAAAAATTTAACTTTCTGTCCAAAAACGATGCAGAAAAATGTATCCATGCTTTTGTTACTTCTAGGTTAGACTACTGCAATGCTCTACTTTCCGGCTACCCAGAAAAAGCACTAAATAAACTCCAGTTAGTGCTAAATACAGCTGCTAGAGTCCTGACTAGAACCGACCAATTTGATCATAATTCTCCAGTGCTAGCCTCCCTACACTGGCTTCCTGTTAAGACAAGGGCTGATTTCAAGGTTTTACTGCAACCTACAAAGCATTACATGGTCTTGCTCCTACCTATCTTTCTGATTTGGTCCTGCCGTACATACCTACACGTACGCTACGGTCACAAGACGCAGGCCTCCTAATTGTCCCTAGAATTTCTAAGCAAACAGCTGGAAGCAGGGCTTTCTCCTATAGAGCTCAATTTTTATGGAAGGGTCTGCCTACCCATGTGAGAAACGGAGACTCGGTCTCAACCTTTAAGTCTTTACTGAAGACTCATCTCTTCAGTATGTCATATGATTGAGTGTAGTCTGGCCCAGAAGTGTGAAGGTGAACGGAAAGCTCTGGAGCCATTGCTGTCTCTTCCTGGCCGGTTCCCCTCTCTCCACTGGGATTCTCTGCCTCTAACCCTATTACAGGGGCTGAGTCACTGGCTTACTGGTGCTCTTTCATGCCGTCCCTACGAGGGGTGCGTCACTTGAGTGGGTTGAGTCAGTGACGTGATCTTCCTGTCTGGGTTGGCGCCACCCCTTGGGTTGTGCCGTGGCGGAGATCTTTGTGGGCTATACTCGGCCTTGTCTCAGGATGGTAAGTTGGGGGTTGATGATATCCCTCTAGTGTTGTGGGGGCTGTGCTTTGGCAAAGTGGGTGGGGTTATATCCTTCCTGTTTGGCCCTGTCCGGGGGTATCATCGGATGGGGCCACAGTGTCTCCTGACCCCTCCTGTCTCAGCCTCCAGTATTTATGCTGCAGTAGTTTATGTGTCAGGGGGCAAGGGTCAGTCTGTTATATCTGGAGTACTTCTCCTGTCTTATCCGGTGTCCTGTGTGAATTTAAGTATGCTCTCTCTAATTCTCTCTTTCTTTCTCTCTCTCGGAGGACCTGAGCCCTAGGACCATGCCTCAGGACTACCTGGCATGATGACTCCTTGCTGTCCCCAGTCCACCTGGCCGTGCTGCTGCTCCAGTTTCAACTGTTCTGCCTGCGGCTATGGAACCCTGACCTGTTCACCGGACGTGCTACCTGTCCCAGACCTGCTGTTTTCAACTCTCTAGAGACAGCAGGAGCGGTAGAGATACTCTTAATGATCGGCTATGAAAAGCCAACTGACATTTACTCCTGAGGTGCTGACTTGCTGCACCCTCGACAACTACTGTGATTATTATTATTTGACCATGCTGGTCATTTATGAACATTTGAACATCTTGGTCATGTTCTGTTATAATCTCCACCCGGCACAGCCAGAAGAGGACTGGCCACCCCTCAGAGCTGGACATGCGGAGCAGGTAGCCGCCTAGTGGCTATTCAGCAGCCTTATGGTCTCGGGGTAAAAAGCTATTGGCCAGTCTGCCATGATGCTCTGAGTGAAGGAAGCGGGGAGAACAGGCCATGGCTCGGGTGGCTGGGAGTCCCTGATGATCTTCCTCTATCTTCTGACAGTGTTTCTTCAACAACACAGCTCTGACAGTGTTTCTTCAACAGTTTAGTGATATCATCCCTGATGCTCCTTATCCAAATGTTACCCAACACTAATCAGTGTTTCACGCAATAGAATACAATGTCATTTAAATACTTAACACACGTTTTCCCTCAGGGAAACTGTATATCCCAGTTTTTGTGCAGGTGGCTGAGTATAAGGAACCTCAGGCTGTAGCTACAGTCCCTGAGAGTATTTCAACAGTATTCCCGCAGGCAACACCACATACAGTGTTCACAGCATGTCAGAAGTCTATAATCATTGTACTTGTGGTTAAATGTCCATGTTCAGACAGGTTCTCTTGATGTTATACACTGGGTGGACAAAAAATTAGGAACACCTGCTCCTTCCATGACATAGACTGACCAAGGTGAATCCAGGTGAACTCTATGATCCCTTGTTGATGTCACTTGTTAAATCCACTTTAACAGTGTAGATGAAGGGGAGGAGACAGGTTAAAGAAGGCTTTTTAAGCCTTGAGACAATTGAGACATGGATTGTGTATGTTGGTGTGACGTTCAGGGGGTCAATGGGCAAGACAAAAGATGTATGTGCCTTTTGAATGGGATATGGTAGTGGGTGGCATGGCAACCGTCTCGAGTAACTCAAGAACTGCAACGCTGCTGGGTTTTTCATGCTCAACAGCTTCCTCTTGTGTATGAAGAATGGTCTACCAGCCACCTGGATATAACTGTGGGAAGCATTGGAGTCAATATGGGCAAGCATCCCTGTGGAACACTTTTGTCACCGCGTAGAGTCCATGCCCCGGCATATTGGATCTGTTCTGAGGGCAAAAGGAGTTGTAACTCAATATTGGATGGTGTTCCTAATGTTTTTGTACACTCACTGACATTTATGGGGATGGCGCACCCTCTAGTGGTGGATTTGCCACTCTACGTCAGAAGGAGTCCTGTTGTGTGTAAGCGCACTCTGTGCTACAGCTCTTGGAGGTCTGCATCATCCTGCTTGCCTTGTAATCATTGGTGGTTCAAGCCCCACTGTTTATTACAGAGTCTGTAAGGGTAGTGTGTGTAGCTAAAATTATATCAAGATCATCATATGAATTGAATCTAGCAAACTAACCAGCTAGCTAAGTTAGTTATCTTCATCTGAGTGTTTTGCTTCATTAGCTTGTCAGCAACCTAGCAATAGTTATCTTCATTAGCTTGTCAGGTAGCTAGCATTAGCTAGCTGGCTTGCTAGTTCAAATGAAGCATAACTGACAAAGGTGTGACTATTATAAACTTGTATTCATCATAAACATTACGAGTCAAAAGGATTTTGACAAATTAACAACAACAAAAATAAGGTAGGACACTATTTGTCATAATAATTGTACATTTTATCTTACTCGAAGAAGACAAAACACCAATGATATTAGGCAAAGCTAAGCTAAAAAATGACCCTGAGAGCCAACTTATAATAGCAACACATCTGCAGTCATTGGCCCACTTCACATTTGGTTCAATATTTTGCTAGCTGGGTAGGCATGTAACTATACGCAAGTAAATTAGCTGAATTTGTAATTATATAAGATGCATTAGTATTTCTTAATAACGTTCAGTCATGTTTATATCATAACATGTCTGATGAAGTTCAGAACATATAGGTTAAAGGTTAGTACATTTAGTTTATTTCTGTCACCATCTCTCCACCCCAGTGAGGATTGGGTTCTGCTCAGCAGGGCAGTCCCTGGTCTCCGGAGCCACCCGTAGTTTCTGCCAGAAGACCCCGGTGTACTCCCCAGCTCTGGGCAAGCTGAGGTAGGTTTGTCTCTTGAGCAGCCTCCTCATGCGGTGGTAGGGAGAGGGCTGCTGGTCTGCGATCTCCTCCAGAAACACCAGGATCAACACATCCTTCTGCTCGTCAAACAGACGGAAGCTGGAGAGTAAAGTAGAAAGCCTTTATGAAGTACAGTATATGTGTTTATGTGTACTGTGTTAGCAGTTGATGTTACTCTTCAATAACACAAACTCCAAAGCAAATCAGGGGGAGAAAAAAATATTTATTTGAGAAGGACAAATCATACATGTTATGCTGGGAGGTAGATATTCAGTCTCCCCTGTCCTCCGCTATTCTCTACAGAACAAAGGGACAGGATACCATTTTATAACCCCCCACCCTAGCATGGGGTTTAGTCCTTGCAGTACAACTGGGCCAATGGCCAAATAACAAGTATCCTGCTCCAGACTCAATGTACAGGAAACCCAACTCATATTTACAATTCCCTATTGAACATTAGTACTCTAGTTTTTAGTCCTTCCATCCTCTGCATTGTGTATTTATCGTCAACATATTCTTATAACTGTAATTGAAGATTGTTAGACCCACCTGGCCACCTGTATCTCTCTGGAGCACCACTCACTCTCCAGACAGAGACGGCTGATCACACAGATGGTCTTGCGGCTCCCGTAGATGGCATCTGTGATGTTTTCTATGATGGGTTTGCCTGGCTGGAAGTCCCGGTGTTGCAGACACAACTTCCAGCCCTACTGCCCCTCCAGCTCTGGCAGAAGCTCCCTCGGGACCCAGGGCTCATCGTGGGTGTTGTAGGAGACGAAGGCATCATACTGATAAGCTGCACGCCTGTTCCTCCGCTTGGTGTCGTAGAGAAATGCCACGAAGAAGAAGAAGGAATAGAGATGATGGACCCCAGCAGGGTGAGGAGGACCAGAGATGTGGTGGACAGGAAGTAGAAGAAGCCTACGTCTACTGAACTCGGACGGGTGTCAAGGTCCAACAGTTTAGTGCCCCTCAGATGGTCTGGATAGCTGCAGTTATAGTCATGGGCTTCACCAACTTGTGTTTGGTTTATTGTCCTACACCCACTGGATGAACCAAGGATTTCTACAGTCACATATGAAAGGGTTATTATTCATTTTCAAGGACGTTACGGCAGGGAGAGAACGTATCTCATTGATCTCTCTAATCTGGTTGTTTTCCAACAGCAGAAATGCAACTTGAGATAGATTGGCTAGTATGAGGAAATCCAAAGACTGAAGTTGAGATTTGGACAGATATAGTCTGCTGATTTGATTGGCATTGGAAGAAACAGCTCTGGAGTGAGGGTTGAGAACACATTATTGCTGATGTCAAGGTACCTCAATTGGGGGTTTATCATGTGTTTCATGTTTGATGTGATTGGAAGAAATACTGAGGCTGGTTAAGCGTGTTCGTCCTCTGAACACCCGGTCTCTAGTTTCAGTTTGACTGATTCTATTTGCTGAAAGAGTAAGGCTTCTAAAGGTTGACCATCACCTCAAATGCCGACATCTTCTAAGCTGCTAATTAGATTTTTTGAATAAAAGCAATTCCTTGAGTGATTGTAAGCTGTTAAAGTCTTCTTTTCTGACAGAACTTAGTTTATTGCCTCGCAAATCCAAGATCTCAAGTTTTTGAAAACCATTATTGAAAGCATCACTCAAGGCCAGCATTTGGTTTGTTCCAATGTTTAGGACCTTTAAGGACTTCACATCCTGGAAAACACAGCTTTCAAATTGAGGGATTTTGTTTTTGTGAAGGAAGAGTTATGTGAGTCCAGTTTTATTGGCAAAATCTGAGCATTCTAGTTGATTGATTCTATTGAAGCTGAGATCCAGGACATCCCAGGTGGGGAGATTGCTTGTGCCTTTTAGCACAGGTGAAAGCATGTTGTGTCCCAATTCCAGTTTTCGCAGCTGCTTCATTTGCCAGAATGAAGAGTCAGACAGATCAATCATATTATTATATTGCATTCCCAGAGCTGTCATCTGGGTGCAGGACTGCAGGAGTTCCTCAGAAACAAAACTGATGTTGTTATATCTAAATTGGAGTATTCTCAACGTAGGTATGTGGCAGGCAATATTGGCGAGGACTTTTGTATAGGCAGACGTCTCTATTCCTAAATGAGAAAGTGTCAGAGATTCTAACAGGGAGTCGATGCTCCGCAGCAACATGCTCATAACCTCCAGAGACATGTGGAAACTACTCATGTCAAGACTCGACACGTTCCTCAGAAAAGACCGGTCTGCCACATCCCATTGCACGCTTCCATTACGGCCACAGTAGGCTAAGTTTAACTTCTGAAGGTTTGGAAAAACACTTCCTGTGAAGACTGAGATGTCCAACGGATTCCCAGACACATCAAGCACTCTCAACCCTATGGACTTGTTTGATACCTGTCGCAATTATAGCTGTCGCAATTATAGCTGTCGCAATTATACCTGTCGCAATTATACCTGTCGCAATTATTCCTGTCGCAATTATTCCTGTCGCAATTATAAGTAAGATTCAAAATCTCAGAGATGGTAATATTATTTTATAAAACAAAGATTTATTATAAAAACAAGATAATACTATGGTATACAATGACAGATTATCAAATGATCAGCTAAGGAAGTAGTTAGCCAGGGGTAGTGGCAGGTAGTGGTCTCCTGGTATCCGCCAAACCCAGATTCATCCATCGGACTGCCAGATGGTGAAGCGTGATTCATCACTCCAGAGAATGCGTTTCCACTGCTCTGGAGTCCAATGGCAACAAGCTTTACACCACTCCAGCCGACGCTTGGCATTGCACATGGTGATATTAGGCTTGTGTACGGCTGCCCGGTGCCATGGAAACTAACAGTTCTTGTGCTGATGTTGCTTCTAGAGGCAGTTTGGAACTCTGTAGTGAGTGTTGCAACCGAGGACAGATGATTTTTATGCGCTTCAGCACTCGGCGGTGCCGTTCTGTGAGCTTGTGTGGCTTACCACTTCAGGGCCTACCACTTGTGTGGCCTACCACTTTGTGTGGCCTACCACTTTGTTGCTCCTAGATGTTTCCACTTCACAATAACAGCACTTACAGTTGACCGGGGAAGATCCAGAAGGGAAGAAGTTTGACAGAACTGACATGCTGGAAAGGTGGCGCATTGAAAGTCACTGAGATCTCCAGTAAGGTAATTTTACTGCCAGTGTTTGTCTATGGAGATTGCATGGCTGTGTGCTCGATTTTATACACCTGTCGGCAATGGGTGTGGCTGAAAATAGAAAAAATCCACTAATTTGAAGGGGTGTCCAAAAAGAGAGAAGTTACACAATTTAACATTTCTACAGCGCAGAATGATCATCAGTACACTTTTTGCCTCCCGGCCCAGATCCTTACGTAAAGGTTATTGGTGTTAACAAGAATGTCCTCCTGATTCCACATGACTAGTCTGGATTCTGTCCTTTAAGAGCAGAGAGCGAGAGCCATTTGGCGGGCACCCTAGCTGTCACGGTGCCATCCTGTCCTGGATAGAACATTTATAAGTGGATGTTCTGCCATTTAAGGGCCCTCTGGAGTGTTATCTTGTGTGCTGGGAAAGGGGAAGTGGCTGGGATGTGCCAGGGTCTTTTTCATCTCTACCGTTGTCGGGGCCGATCGGCGAGTAGATGTGTATCGGGTACGGTCTGCCACTTGGAATTGGCCTTGGTCTTTAGTCAGAGCGACGACCCTACAATCCCAAATGGCACCCTATTCTCTACATGGTGTACTGCTTAGGGTTCTGATCACTGTGGGCCCTGGTCAAAACTAGTGTACTATATAGGGAATACTGTAGGTTGCCATTTGGGAGGCCAAACAGCTAGTGTACACAGAAGAAAAACTGCATTAACTATAACCATGCGATATTACCTCCAATCCCTTGAGCTGACTCTCCCCCCATATATCCTACAATGATGAAGCAGTAGGGACACATGCCTGGCATGGGGGGGACTCTACACAGAGGCCTTCATTTAGATAAGTGCAGTCACTTACCTAATGTGCAAAAGTAAAATTAATATGCAAAACACTGTAGGGGGCCAAGCAAGCATCCTTGACTCTCACTGTTCATTATAAGGTGACAGAACAACGTTCATTGAAGGTGACTGTTTTCTAATGATGATTGTGAGTAAAAATACGCTATATTTTTATACATATGTCATTTATCATATGACATACATCAGTTTTGTCAATATCTATTGTCATCTATTGTCACTACAGAGGACCATGTTCTACTAACTGAACTACAGAGGACCATGTTCTACTAACTGAACTACAGAGGACCATGTTCTACTAACTGAACTACAGAGGACCATGTTCTACTAACTGAACCACAGAGGACCATGTTCTACTAACTGAACTACAGGGGACCATGTTCTACTAACTACAGAGGACCATGTTCTACAAACTGAACTACAGAGGACCATGTTCTACTAACTGAACTACAGAGGACCATGTTCTACTAACTGAACTACAGGGGACCATGTTCTACTAACTGAACTACAGAGGACCATGTTCTACTAACTGAACTACAGAGGACCATGTTCTACTAACTGAACTACAGAGGACCATGTTCTACTAACTGAACTACAGAGGACCATGTTCTACTAACTGAACTACAGAGGACCATGTTCTACTAACTGAACTACAGGGGACCATGTTCTACTAACTGAACTACAGGGGACCATGTTCTACTAACTGAACTACAGAGGACCATGTTCTACTAACTGAACTACAGACCATGGACCATGTTCTACTAACTGAACAGAGGACCATGTTCTACTAACTACAGAGGACCATGTTCTACTAACCATGTTCTACTAACTGTTCTACTAACTACAGGGGACCATGTTCTACTAACTGAACTACAGAGGACCATGTTCTACTAACTGAACTACAGGGGACCATGTTCTACTAACTGAACTACAGAGGACCATGTTCTACTAACTGAACTACAGAGGACCATGTTCTACTAACTGAACAACAGGGACCATGTTCTACTAACTGAACTACAGAGGACCATGTTCTACTAACTGAACTACAGGGGACCATGTTCTACTAACTGAACTACAGGGACCATGTTCTACTAACTGAACTACAGAGGACCATGTTCTACTAACTGAACTACAGAGGACCATGTTCTACTAACTGAACTACAGGGGACCATGTTCTACTAACTGAACTACAGAGGGACCATGTTCTACTAACTGAACTACAGAGGACCATGTTCTACTAACTGAACTACAGAGGACCATGTTCTACTAACTGAACTACAGAGGACCATGTTCTACTAACTGAACTACAGAGGACCATGTTCTACTAACTGAACTACAGGGGACCATGTTCTACTAACTGAACTACAGAGGACCATGTTCTACTAACTGAACTACAGAGGACCATGTTCTACTAACTGAACTACAGAGGACCATGTTCTACTAACTGAACTACAGAGGACCATGTTCTACTAACTGAACTACAGAGGACCATGTTCTACTAACTGAACTACAGAGGACCATGTTCTACTAACTGAACTACAGGGGACCATGTTCTACTAACTACAGAGGACCATGTTCTACTAACTGAACTACAGAGGACCATGTTCTACTAACTGAACTACAGAGGACCATGTTCTACTAACTGAACTACAGAGGACCATGTTCTACTAACTGAACTACAGAGGACCATGTTCTACTAACTGAACTACAGAGGACCATGTTCTACTAACTGAACTACAGAGGACCATGTTCTACTAACTGAACTACAGAGGACCATGTTCTACTAACTGAACTACAGGGACCATGTTCTACTAACTGAACAGAGGACCATGTTCTACTAACTGAACTACAGAGGACCATGTTCTACTAACTGAACTACAGGGGACCATGTTCTACTAACTGAACCACAGGGGACCATGTTCTACTAACTGAACTACAGAGGACCATGTTCTACTAACTGAACTACAGGGGACCATGTTCTACTAACTGAACTACAGAGGACCATGTTCTACTAACTGAACTACAGAGGACCATGTTCTACTAACTGAACTACAGGGACCATGTTCTACTAACTGAACTACAGAGGACCATGTTCTACTAACTGAACTACAGGGGACCATGTTCTACTAACTGAACTACAGAGGACCATGTTCTACTAACTGAACTACAGGGGACCATGTTCTACTAACTGAACTACAGAGGACCATGTTCTACTAACTGAACTACAGGGGACCATGTTCTACTAACTGAACTACAGAGGACCATGTTCTACTAACTGAACTACAGAGGACCATGTTCTACTAACTGAACTACAGGGGACCATGTTCTACTAACTGAACCACAGAGGACCATGTTCTACTAACTGAACTACAGAGGACCATGTTCTACTAACTGAACTACAGAGGACCATGTTCTACTAACTGAACTACAGAGGACCATGTTCTACTAACTACAGAGGACCATGTTCTACTAACTGAACTACAGAGGACCATGTTCTACTAACTGAACTACAGGGGACCATGTTCTACTAACTGAACTACAGGGGACCATGTTCTACTAACTGAACTACAGGGGACCATGTTCTACTAACTGAACTACAGGGGACCATGTTCTACTAACTGAACTACAGGGGACCATGTTCTACTAACTGAACTACAGAGGACCATGTTCTACTAACTGAACTACAGGGGACCATGTTCTACTAACTGAACTACAGGGACCATGTTCTACTAACTGAACTACAGAGGACCATGTTCTACTAACTGAACTACAGGGGACCATGTTCTACTAACTGAACTACAGAGGGACCATGTTCTACTAACTGAACTACAGAGGGGACCATGTTCTACTAACTGAACTACAGGGGACCATGTTCTACTAACTGAACTACAGGGACCATGTTCTACTAACTGAACTACAGAGGACCATGTTCTACTAACTGAACTACAGGGGACCATGTTCTACTAACTGAACTACAGGGGACCATGTTCTACTAACTGAACTACAGAGGACCATGTTCTACTAACTGAACTACAGAGGACCATGTTCTACTAACTGAACTACAGAGGACCATGTTCTACTAACTGAACTACAGAGGACCATGTTCTACTAACTGAACTACAGAGGACCATGTTCTACTAACTGAACTACAGAGGACCATGTTCTACTAACTGAACTACAGGGGACCATGTTCTACTAACTGAACTACAGAGGACCATGTTCTACTAACTGAACTACAGAGGACCATGTTCTACTAACTGAACTACAGGGGACCATGTTCTACTAACTGAACTACAGAGGACCATGTTCTACTAACTGAACTACAGAGGACCATGTTCTACTAACTGAACTACAGGGGACCATGTTCTACTAACTGAACTACAGGGACCATGTTCTACTAACTGAACTACAGAGGACCATGTTCTACTAACTGAACTACAGGGGACCATGTT
Organism: Oncorhynchus tshawytscha; assembly: GCF_018296145.1. Classification (NCBI taxonomy): domain Eukaryota; kingdom Metazoa; phylum Chordata; class Actinopteri; order Salmoniformes; family Salmonidae; genus Oncorhynchus; species Oncorhynchus tshawytscha. Next base: position 8,367,138 of record NC_056441.1, on the reverse strand, counting down.
CTACTAACTGAACTACAGAGGACCATGTTCTACTAACTGAACTACAGGGGACCATGTTCTACTAACTGAACTACAGGGACCATGTTCTACTAACTGAACTACAGAGGACCATGTTCTACTAACTGAACTACAGGGGACCATGTTCTACTAACTGAACTACAGAGGACCATGTTCTACTAACTGAACTACAGGGGACCATGTTCTACTAACTGAACTACAGGGGACCATGTTCTACTAACTGAACTACAGAGGACCATGTTCTACTAACTGAACTACAGAGGACCATGTTCTACTAACTGAACTACAGAGGACCATGTTCTACTAACTGAACTACAGGGGACCATGTTCTACTAACTGAACTACAGAGGACCATGTTCTACTAACTGAACTACAGGGGACCATGTTCTACTAACTGAACTACAGAGGACCATGTTCTACTAACTGAACTACAGAGGACCATGTTCTACTAACTGAACTACAGGGGACCATGTTCTACTAACTGAACTACAGAGGACCATGTTCTACTAACTGAACTACAGAGGACCATGTTCTACTAACTGAACTACAGAGGACCATGTTCTACTAACTGAACTACAGAGGACCATGTTCTACTAACTGAACTACAGGGACCATGTTCTACTAACTGAACTACAGGGGACCATGTTCTACTAACTGAACTACAGGGGACCATGTTCTACTAACTGAACTACAGGGACCATGTTCTACTAACTGAACTACAGGGGACCATGTTCTACTAACTGAACTACAGGGGACCATGTTCTACTAACTGAACTACAGAGGACCATGTTCTACTAACTGAACCACAGAGGACCATGTTCTACTAACTGAACTACAGGGGACCATGTTCTACTAACTGAACTACAGGGGACCATGTTCTACTAACTGAACTACAGAGGACCATGTTCTACTAACTGAACTACAGAGGACCATGTTCTACTAACTGAACAACAGAGGACCATGTTCTACTAACTGAACTACAGGGGACCATGTTCTACTAACTGAACTACAGGGGACCATGTTCTACTAACTGAACTACAGGGGACCATGTTCTACTAACTGAACTACAGGGGACCATGTTCTACTAACTGAACTACAGGGGACCATGTTCTACTAACTGAACTACAGGGGAGCTGTTAACCTCCTCCTTATGTGTTTTGGATAGTGAAGCTAAACGATTTCATTTTGCTTTATACTCCACCATTTTCGATTTGAGATCAAATGTTTCATATGAGGCAGCACTATAAAATGTCACCTTTTTGAGGGTATTTCCACACCGTTTTACCATTAAGAAATTAAAGTACTTTATGTATCTAGTCTCCCCATTTGAGGAAGTGATGATTATTTGGACAAATTCGCTTCTATTGTTTTAAAGTAATCATACACTTAGTATTTGGTTCCATATTCCTTGCTTCCTTCCTTCCTTCCTTCCTGCCTTGCACTCTATGACTACATCAAGCTTGTGACTCTACAAACTCGTTGGGTGGATTTTCAGAGGTTCAACTGCATTATTGTTTACCACAGATCTACATGGAACACACTTCAACTGCAGTAGAGCCTGCCACAGATCTACATGGAACACCCTTCAACTGCAGTAGAGCCTGCTACAGATCTACATGGAACACCCTTCAACTGCAGTAGAGCCTGCTACAGATCTACATGGAACACCCTTCAACTGCAGTAGAGCCTGCCACAGATCTACATGGAACACCCTTCAACTGCAGTAGAGCCTGCTACAGATCTACATGGAACACCCTTCAACTGCAGTAGAGCCTGCCACAGATCTACATGGAACACCCTTCAACTGCAGTAGAGCCTGCCACAGATCTACATGGAACACCCTTCAACTGCTGTAGAGCCTGCCACAGATCTACATGGAACACGCTTTAATATTATATGAAATATAACAACACCTGCATTGTTTCTGAGCAACTGCTCCAGTCTTGCACGCCGCTGACAGGTCTGGTAATATCAGATAATAATATGCTGTTCATAATCAATAGTACATTGAGAATGATCATTAACAATGAGGTATGGAATGTACGGTTCATACCTTAGAAATGACAGGGTTCAGAAAATAGGTATTGACCAAAATGCTGTGTGTCGTGCGAAACAGGGTTCAATATGCTGTGTGCCGTGTGAAACAGGGTTCAATATGCTGTGTGAAACAGGGTTCAATATGCTGTGTGAAACAGGGTTCAATATGCTGTGTGAAACAGGGTTCAATATGCTGTGTGAAACAGGGTTCAATATGCTGTCTGAAAGAGGGTTCAATATGCTGTGTGAAACAGGGTTCAATATGCTGTGTGAAACAGGGTTCAATATGCTGTGTGAAACAGGGTTCAATATGCTGTGTGTGAAACAGGTTCAATATCCTGTGTGAAACAGGGTTCAATATGCTGTCTGAAACAGGGTTCAATATGTTGTGTGAAACAGGGTTCAATATCCTGTGTGAAACAGGGTTCAATATCCTGTGTGAAACAGGGTTCAATATGCTGTCTGAAACAGGGTTCAATATGTTGTGTGAAACAGGGTTCAATATGCTGTTGAAAAACAGGGTTCAATATGCTGTGTGAAATAATGTTCAATATGCTGTTAGAAAAACATGGTTCAGTATAATGTGTGTGAAACAGGATTCAAAAATAACAATAATGTGTGTGTTGTGTGAAACAGGGTTCAATATGCTGTGTGAAACAGGGTTCATTATGCTGTGTGAAACAGGGTTCAATATGCTGTGTGAAACAGGGTTAAATATGATGTGAAACAGGGCTCAATATGGTGTGTTTCCTGTTTGAAACAGGGTTCAATATGCTGTGTGAAACAGGGTTAAATATGATGTGAAACAGGGCTCAATATGGTGTGTTTGCTGTGTGAAACAGGGTTCAATATGCTGTGTGAAACAGGGTTCATTATGCTGTGTGAAACAGGGTTCAGTATGCTGTGTGAAACAGGGTTCATTATGCTGTGTGAAACAGGGTTCAGTATGCTGTGTGAAACAGGGTTCAATATGCTGTGTGAAACAGGGTTCAATATGCTGTCTGAAAGAGGGTTCAATATGCTGTGTGAAACAGGGTTCATTATGCTGTGTGAAACAGGGTTCATTATGCTGTGTGAAACAGGGTTCTATATAACATGTGAAACAGGGTTTAATATGCCGTGTGTGTCGGGTGAAATGGTTCAATATGATGTGTGTGCCGTGTGAAACATATATGCTGTTTGTGTCACACCCTGTTCTGTTTCACCTGTCCCTGTGATTGTCTCCACCCCCTCCAGGTGTCACTTATTTTCCCCAGTGTATTTATCCCTGTGTTTCCAGTGTATTCATCCCTGTGTTTCCTGTCTCTCTGTGCCAGTGTATTTATCCCAGTGTTTCCTGTCTCTCTGCCCCAGTGTATTTATCCCTGTGTTTCCTGTCTCTCTGCCCCAGTGTATTTATCCCTGTGTTTCCGGTCTCTCTGTGACAGTGTATTTATCCCTGTTTCCTGTCTCTCTGTGACAGTGTATTTATCCCTGTGTTTCCTGTCTCTCTGCCCCAGTGTATTTATCCCTGTGTTTCCTGTCTCTCTGCCCCAGTGTATTTATCCCTGTGTTTCCTGTCTCTCTGCCCCAGTGTATTTATCCCTGTGTTTCCTGTCTCTCTGCCCCAGTGCCCCAGTGTATTTATCCCTGTGTTTCCTGTCTCTTTGCCCCAGTGTATTTATCCCTGTGTTTCCTGTCTCTCTGTGCCAGTGTATTTATCCCTGTGTTTCCTGTCTTTCTGCCCCAGTGTATTTATCCCTGTGTTTCCTGTCTCTCTGTACCAGTGTATTTATCCCTGTTTCCTGTCTCTCTGTGCCAGTGTATTCATCCCTGTTTCCTGTCTCTCTGTGCCAGTGTATTTATCCCTGTGTTTCCTGTCTCTCTGTACCAGTGAATTTATCCCTGTGTTTCCTGTCTCTCTGTACCAGTGTATTTATCCCTGTTTCCTGTCTCTCTGTGCCAGTGTATTTATCCCTGTGTTTCCTGTCTCTCTGTGCCAGTGTATTTATCCCTGTGTTTCCTGTCTCTCTGTGCCAGTGTATTTATCCCTGTGTTTCCTGTCTCTCTGTGCCAGTGTATTTATCCCTGTTTCCTGTCTATCTGTCCCAGCGTTTTTTCCCCCGTGCTCCTTTTCTATTGATAGTCTTCCTGGTTTTGACCTCTGCCTGACACTGGACTACTTTCCCTCCTGTTCATCCTGCCTGCCTGTTCATCCTGCCTGACACTGGACTACTTTCCCTCCTGCCTGTTCATCCTGCCTGACACTGGACTACTTTCCCTCCCGCCTGTTCATCCTGCCTGCCCTGACCTTGAATCTGCTTGACACTGGACTACTTTCCCTCCTGCCTGTTCATCCTGCCTGACACTGGACTACTTTCCCTCCTGCCTGTTCATGCTGCCTGACACTGGACTACTTTCCCTCCTGCCTGTTCATCCTGCCTGCCTGTTCATCCTGCCTGCCTGTTCATCCTGCCTGCCCTGACCTTGAATCTGCCTGACACTGGACTATTTTCCCTCCTGTTCATCCCTCCTGCCTGTTCATTCTGCCTGCCCTGACCTTGAATCTGCCTGACACTGGACTACTTTCCCTCCTGCCTGTTCATCCTGCCTGCCCTGACCTTGAATCTGCCTGACACTGGACTACTTTCCCTCCTGCCTGTTCATCCTGCCTGCCTGTTCATCCTGCCTGCCCTGACCTTGAATCTGCCTGACACTGGACTACTTTCCCTCCTGCCTGTTCATCCTGCCTGCCCTGACCTTGAATCTGCCTGACACTGGACTACTTTCCCTCCTGCCTGTTCATCCTGCCTGCCTGTTCATCCTGCCTGCCTGCCCTGACCTTGAATCTGCCTGACACTGGACTACTTTCCCTCCTGCCTGTTCATCCTGCCTGCCTGCCCTGACCTTGAATCTGCCTGACACTGGACTACTTTCCCTCCTGCCTGTTCATCCTGCCTGCCCTGACCTTGAATCTGCCTGACACTGGACTACTTTCCCTCCTGCCTGTTCATCCTGCCTGCCTGTTCATCTTGCCTGCCTGTTCATCCTGCCTGCCCTGACCTTGAATCTGCCTGCCTGTTCATGCTGCCTGCCCTGACCTTGAATCTGCCTGCCTGTTCATCCTGCCTGCCTGTTCATCCTGCCTGCCCTGACCTTGAATCTGCCTGCCTGTTCATCCTGCCTGCCTGTTCATCCTGCCTGCCCTGACCTTGAATCTGCCTGCCCTTCGGTACCTATTGGACTCTGAACTGGTTTTGACCTTTTGCCGGTCATAAACATTGTAAAACTCCAACCATCTGCCTCCTGTGTCTGCATCTAGATCTCGCCTTGTGCCTTGATAGTTTGTGTCATGAGAAACAAGGACATTTTCCAGATTGACTGACCATGACTTAAAGTAATGATGGACTGTCGTTTCTCTTTGCTTATTTGAGCTGTTCTTGCCATAATATGGACTTGGTCTTTCACCAAATAGGGCTATCTTCTGTATAGCTCACTACCTTGTCACAACACAACTGATTGGCTCAAACACATTAAGAAGGAAAGAAATATCACAAATTAACTTTTCATTTGTGGAATTTAACTTTTGAAGAATATATTTTGATTTGTTTAACACTTTTTTTTGGTTGCTACATGATTCCATATGTGTTATTTCATTGTTCTGATGTCTCCACTATTATAGGAAAATTAAAAAAATTAAAATAAACCATGGAATGAATAAGCGTGTCCAAACTTTTGACTGGTACTGTATGTAATTCAAAGTTTCATTTAAGTTATGCTACATTTCCTGGCGTCTCTCTCATGTCAGCATTGATTTGGACACAAGGCTGTAGCCAAACTGCATATTTCCTACACCTTGACGTGTAGGCTGCGTTATTTTTTTGTATTATTACAATGTTGGCATCTCTGATCCGATTCTGATCTGAGAAAGTGTTTGACATTGCGATATGCAGTCTTATCCTAAATGTTTTTCACTTGTCCAGGACAAGTGTGAACGTCGAGACTTGAGTCAGTATTCAGTAGTCAGTAGTTAGTATTCAGTATTCAGTAGTTAGTATTCAGTAGTTAGTATTCAGTAGTCAGTAGTTAGTATTCAGTAGTTAGTATTCAGTAGTTAGTATTCAGTAGTCAGTAGTTAGTATTCAGTAGTCAGTATTCAGTAGTCAGTATTCAGTAGTCAGTATTCAGTAGTTAGTATTCAGTAGTCAGTAGTTAGTAGTCAGTATTCAGTAGTCAGTATTCAGTAGTTAGTATTCAGTATTCAGTAGTCAGTATTCAGTAGTTAGTATTCAGTAGTCAGTAGTTAGTATTCAGTATTCAGTAGTCAGTATTCAGTAGTCAGGAGTCAGTCAGTAGAACATCAGTAATTCAACTCCAGGGAGAGTTTGCAGATCAGGGGTTTATTCAGCAGACAACCGTTTGCTCCACTCCAATTATCACATAAAGGTATACCACACAGGTATATACTATACAGGTATACCACACAGGTATATACTATACAGGCATACTATACAGGTATATACTATACAGGCATATTATACAGGTATATATGCTATACAGGTATATACTATACAGGTATACCATACAGGCATATACTATACAGGTATACCATACAGGCATATACTATACAGGTATACCATACAGGCATATACTATACAGGTATACTATACAGGCATATACTATACAGGTATATACTATACAGGCATATACTATACAGGTATACTATACAGGTATACTATACAGGTATATACTATACAGGTATATACTATACAGGTATACTATACAGGTATACTATACAGGTATACTATACAGGTATATACTATACAGGTATACTATACAGGTATATACTATACAGGTATATACTATACAGGTATACCATACAGGTATATACTATACAGGTGTATACCATACAGGTATATACTATACAGGTATATACTATACAGGTATATACTATACAGGTATATACCATACAGGTATACCATACAGGTATATACTATACAGGTATACCATACAGGTATATACTATACAGGTATATACTATGCAAGTATATACAACACAGGTATATACTATACAGGTATATACTATGCAGGTATACAATACAGGTATACACTATACAGGTATATACAGTGCCTTGCGAAAGTATTCGGCCCCCTTGAACTTTGCGACCTTTTGCCACATTTCAGGCTTCAAACATAAAGATATAAAACTGTATTTTTTTGTGAAGAATCAACAACAAGTCGTTCCACTTCATGATTGTGTCCCACTTGTTGTTGATTCTTCACAAAAAAATACAGTTTTGTATCTTTATGTTTGAAGCCTGAAATGTGGCAAAAGGTCGCAAAGTTCAAGGGGGCCGAATACTTTCGCAAGGCACTGTACTATGCAGGTATACTATACAGGTATAGACCATACAGGTATTTGCCATACAGGTATATACCACACAGGTATATATACTATACGTGTATATACTATACAAGTATATACTATACAGGTATATACTATACAGGTATACACCATACAGGTATATACTATGCAGGTATACTATACAGGTATACTATACAGGTATACTATACAGGTATATACTATACAGGTATATACTATTCAGGTATACTATACAGGCATATACTATGCAGGTATACACTATACAGGTATACACCATACAGGTAAATACCATACAGGTATACTATACAGGTATTTACAATGCAGGTAACTATAGGTATATACTATCTAGGTATATACTATACAGGTATATACTATTCAGGTATACTATACAGGTATATACTATGCAGGTATACTATACAGGTATATACTATACAGGTATATACCATACAGGTATACGATATAGATATATACTATGCAGGTATACTATACAGGTATACTATGCAGCTATACCATACAGGTATATCCTATACGGGTATATACTATGCAGGTGTATACCATACAAGTATACTATGCAGGTATATACTATACAGGTATACTATACAGGTATGCTATACAGGTATACTATACAGGTATACTATACATGTATACTATGCAGCTATACTATACAGGTATATACTATACAGGTATACTATACAGGTATATACTATACAGGTATACTATACAGGTATACTATACAGGTATATACCATACATGTATACTATGCAGCTATACTATACAGGTATACTATACAGGTATACTATACAGGTATATACTATTCAGGTATACTATACAGGCATATACTATGCAGGTATACACTATACAGGTATACACCATACAGGTAAATACCATACAGGTATACTATACAGGTATTTACAATGCAGGTAACTATAGGTATATACTATCTAGGTATATACTATACAGATATATACCATACAGGTATACTATACAGGTATATACCATACAGGTATACTATACAGGTATATACTATACAGGTATATACCATACAGGTATACGATATAGATATATACTATGCAGGTATACTATACAGGTATACTATGCAGGTATATACAATACAGGTATACGATATAGATATATACTATCAGGTATACTATACAGGTATACTATGCAGCTATACCATACAGGTATATACTATGCAGATATATCTATGCAGGTGTATACTATACAGATATATACTATGCAGCTATACTATACAGGTATACTATACAGGTATATACTATACAGGTATACTATACAGGTATATACTATACATGTATACTATACAGCAGGTATACTATACAGGTATACTATACAGGTATACCATACAGGTATATACCATACATGGTATACTATGCAGCTATACCAAAGGTATACTATACAGCTATACTATACAGGTATACTATACAGGTATATACCATACATGTATACTATACATATACTATACAGGTATACTATACAGGTATACTATACAGGTATACTATACAGGTATATACTATGCAGGTGTATACCATACAAGTATACTATGCAGGTATATACTATACAGGTATACTATACAGGTATACTATACAGGTATACTATACAGGTATACTATACATGTATACTATGCAGCTATACTATACAGGTATATACTATACAGGTATATTATACAGGTATATACTATACAGGTATATACCATACAGGTATACTATGCAGGTGTATACCATACAAGTATACTATACAGGTATATACTATACATGTATACTATACAGGTATATACCATACAGGTATACTATGCAGCTATACTATACAGGTATATACTATACAGGTATACTATACAGGTATACTATACAGGTATATACTATACAGGTATACTATACAGGTATACTATACAGGTATATACTATACAGGTATATACTATACAGGTGTATACTATACAGGTATACTATACAGGTATATACTATACAGGTATACTATACAGGTATACTATACAGGTATATACTATACAGGTATACTATACAGGTATATACTATACAGGTATACTATACAGGTATACTATACAGGTATATACCATACATTTATACTATGCAGCTATACTATACAGGTATACTATACTACACCTATTCACTTCACTCAACATCATGATCGTTTGAAATGTTAACAAGGTTCCTCACCACAGTATAACTTAGACACTTCACACAGGCTGTATCTCAATGTACTTCAGCTGTTTCCTTTCCTCATCTCCTTCCCTTCATCTACACTACATCCATAAAGAATTGGACGAGTGTAAGCAAGTTCCCAGTACGCTTCCCCTTACATTGCTTCTACCTGTTCATGCGTTCACGTCAGTGCATTGATGGCCAATAAGAGCTTGGAATAAATTGACCAATTAGAGAGAAGGTTGTTGGTTCAGTGCGTGAGTACAGGAGTACAGGTAATGGGTGTAATGCTCAATGGGGCCGGTGTGTTTACGCATGTGAGTAAACACACCCACTGTAAATCATGTGATAATATAGTATATATATATATATATATATATATATACAGTATATTCATGTATGCATTGTATGTATTCAATTCCACACGGATTGCTTTACCCAACACAAAATTCATCTTAGGAGAAAAAGTGCTATTGAATTGAGTAAAATTGGTCTTCCAATTTGTTATAAAATGACATGAGAAAAGTCAATTTCTTATATTTTACAACAGTGAGGTGGAACACGATGCAAAAATCATTGATGAGTAAATTCAAAGAACAAATGTATGAGAGTCAAATCACCCCTTATCAAGACCACCATTCAAATAGCTTATAGACGTTTCAACAAATCACTCCTTATCAAGACCACCATTCAAATAGCTTATAGACTTTTCAACATGTGTGACCATTATTTAAATAGCTTATAGACTTTTCAACATGTGTGACCATTATTTAAATAGATTATAGACGTTTCAACATGTGTGACCATTATTCAAATAGCTTATAGACTTTTCAACATATGTGACCATTATTCAAATAGCTTATAGACTTTTCAACATGTGTGACCATTATTCAAATAGCTTATAGACTTTTCAACATGTGTGACCATTATTCAAATAGCTTATAGACTTTTCAACATGTGTGACCATTATTCAAATAGCTTATAGACTTTTCAACATGTGTGACCATTATTCAAATAGCTTATAGACTTTTCAACATATGTGATTTGACTAAATTCAGCTCATTTTAAAAGAGGACACATGTGCACCACATAAAGACCTTTTAAAACCTATGGGGATTCTCTTCCTGATGGCTGGACCGTTTTGGTCAGGGTGCCAGGCACCTTACCCTTCCCTGCTCCAGGGGCCTTCATAACAGCCGTCCCCATCTCCCCCTGTCCTCCTCCCTGTGCCCCCCCCTCTATCCCTCCCTTCTTTCCACACTCCACCCCTCCCTTCTTCTCTCTCTCTCTCCGATATAGCCTCTCCTTCAATCGGCTCCTGGAGAAAGACCAGAAAAGGAGGCCCGCCACGGTCAGACCCGTTCCCAGGCAGGTGAGACCGATCCCGGCCGCCACGCAGTGATGCAGACCCCTGTTAAAACTGACAGCCTGGGTGTCTATGAAGAGGAGGTCCCCCTCCCCGAAGGACTCGATCCTGGTGGGGCCGGAGTAACCCACGGACAGACTGACCAGACCAGAGGTCACCATCAGGAGACCAAGGGCCAGAGAGACCTGAGGGAGAGAGAGAGGGGGGGAGTAGAGAGAGGGGGAGTAGAGAGAGAGAGAGAGAGAGAGATAAAAGTGAGTGAGTTACGAAGGGACCGGAAAGGAAGATAGGGAGACAGAGAGTGACCAGATGAGGTAGAGACAGAGGGTAGAGACAGAGGGTAGAGACAGAGGGTAGAGACAGAGGGTAGAGAGAGAGAGAGAGAGAGAGAGAGAGAGAGAAGGTCAGTCATTGACAGTGCATTAGTTGTCTACCTTCCAGAGTGCTGAGCTCCACCTCAGGGGCGATCTCAAGGTCTGGACGTCCCCCACTCCCTTAGGGTCTCTCTCCCACCCTGATGCAGTGCTGCACCCCTCATAGAAATGGTGCAGGTAGGAACGCACCCCAAACTGCGGACAGGCACAGCTAGAACCTACCTGTAGGAGGGAACCATAGAAATAGAAGATGCAGAATGGTTATTCCCATTCAAACATCATTCCATGGTGAGTAATCTTAATTCTGAACCAAATAATAAATACCAGTGTATAAATGTTCAAACTAAGATTCTATTGGAAGCAGATTAGTAAGATCTCACCTCACAGCCTGAGAACCCTGCCCCACATCCAGACCCTGAGTTACAGGCCTCAGAGCACGACGCCATCACACCTCATACACCTGGAGAGAGACACACACACACACACACACACACACACAGACAGAGACATGAGGACACACACACTCTCAATCGTGGTTGACTTTCCCTAACTGTTTCCAAGGCCTACAGACGTACATCAAACTGTCTCATCTCCTGCTTTAGACTGTAAAATACAATAATATATAAACCCTAGATTGCTGATGCTATGAATTGCCCATTGAGAGGCTTTGAAGCCACTGGTCGGCCATATTGGCTCTCCCCAGTAGAAGAAGTCCTCCATAGGAATGAATGAAATTCTACAGTATTTCAATTCCTTGTATCAAAGACAAAATGACACATATTTAAGTATATTATTTTTTATTATAGTGGGAACAGTAACATTAGTAATCAAAAAAATATATACTTTAAGGATTTAAAAAAACATTTTATTTATTTATTTATGTTTAGCTCACATAATATAATGATAAAGTATGCATTAAGGTGTCTGTAGAAGAATACATCTGGTGAAAACTAATGTAGACATTAATATAAAGGTAATTCTATAACTACCAAAATAGTGTAGGAGTGACAAGATGGAGGCGCAGTGGGTGGCTTAAGCACAGCGTCCCTTACCAATTATCTAGTGTATATATAAATCATTAACAGACTGTAGACAACCAACAGCAACTGTCTCCTTGTCTCCTACTTTAGACTGTAGACTACCAGTGAAGCCTCCTCAGAGGAAGAAGGGGAGAACCATCCTCCTCAGTGAATTTCAGAAAAATAGTGAAAGTTACCATTTTTAGATAAAACTATACTAAATATATTCACGTCACCAAATAATTGATTAAAACACACACTGTTACGCAATGAAGGTCTACAGTAGCCTCAGCCGCACTCTGTAGGGTAGCACCATGGTGTAGCCGAAGGACAAATAGTTTCCGTCCTCCTCTGGGTACATTGACTTCAATACAAAACCTAGGAGGCTCATGGTTCTCACCCCCTTCCATAGACTTAAACAGCAAATAATGACAACTTCCGGAGGACGTCCTCCAACCTATCAGAGCTCTTGCAGCATGAACTGACATGTTGTGCACCCAATCAAAGGAACAGAGAATGAATCTAGTACTGAAAGCATACACTACAGCTAGCTAGCACTGCAGTGCATAAAATGTGGGGAGTAGTTGACTCAAAGAGAGAGGAAGACAATAGTTGAACAAATTAAATTCTTCCAAAATGGAGACGCAAGAGAGCGAGAGAGAGAAAAACAAATAAAGCCCCTTGAATAAAGCCCCTTGAATTGAATTGAGAGAGAGCTAGCTATATTTTGTTGTATTTAAAAAAAAACATTCACTTTCACTTAATTAGCTAGCGAATGCAGCTAGCTAGTTTAGCCTACTCAAACACCTGGCTCAAACAGAGAGGGATGCTATGTTAGCTAGCGGGCTATGGCTATCCAACAGAGAGGGATGCTATGTTAGCTAGCTGGCTATGGCTATCCAACAGACAGGGATGCTATGTAAGCTAGCGGGCTATGGCTATCCAACAGAGAGGGATGCTATGTTAGCTAGCAGGCTATGGCTATCCAATAGAGAGGGATGCTATGTAAGCTAGCTGGCTATGGCTATCCAATAGAGAGGGATGCTATGTAAGCTAGCTGGCTATGGCTATCCAACAGAGAGGGATGCTATGTTAGCTAGCTGGCTATGGCTATCCAATAGAGAGGGATGCTATGTAAGCTAGCTGGCTATGGCTATCCAACAGAGAGGGATGCTATGCTAGCTAGCGGGTTATGATTTTTGGCAGTTTTCTTTTAATAATATTTATTCATTATAAAAGTATTAAACATATTAAAAACATTCCACTCATGAGGCCACTAGAGTCAGATTTGGTAATTTTACTGCAGGAAAGATATTTCAAAAGTTCATAAGAAAAACATGAAATCTTAATTATATTGTTGAGGAGTTGCACCTACTAATTATCTTATGAACTTCTTATTGTTTGCATAGGAAGTGTTTTGTGAAATGGGGCCCTGTTGCTTCAGTATTCCCTGGGTGTCTCCTTCGCCTCAGTTTCGTCAAGCAACATTAGAAGGATAGAGCTCTGTCTGTGTAGGATGATGCCATGACGCCAAGGCCCAAGGGTTGATAGCCACCCACGGATGAGTCACTCACACGCACACACACACACACACACACACACACACACACTGAGTCTATAAGGAGCTATTGTCTTGTTACTTGAATAGCTTTAGTGAGAACAGAAATGGCTACACTAGAGACTTACTCATAACACTTGACAAGATGAGCGGTGTGCAACACTATCAAATAACTAGCTTATCTATTATTATCACTGAGCTGAGGGTGCATGATGTGTCAAGAATAGAGAGAGACGTGCGACACAACATATTAAATGTATCACATTTAGATACCCGACTGGTTCTCCTCAGCTAATTTCTCAGCTTCTTTTTTCCACGTTTTTTTGTTCAGATTAAAAACGGCAAGACTAAATGTCGGTAAATTGATCGATTTTTGCAGCAGTGAATTAGTTTTCGATTGCGGTGCTGAAAACAGACCGAACTCTCCCCACAGCAGTAGACAGAAGATCATGTAGGTAGACAGAAGATCATGTAGGTAGACAGAAGATCACGTAGGTAGACAGAAGATAATGTAGGTTAGACAGAAGATAATGTAGGTTAGACAGAAGATAATGTAGGTTAGACAGAAGATAATGTAGGTTAGACAGAAGATAATGTAGGTTAGACAGAAGATAATGTAGGTTAGACAGAAGATAATGTAGGTTAGACAGAAGATAATGTAGGTTAGACAGAAGATAATGTAGATTAGACAGAAGATAATGTAGGTAGACAGAAGATAATGTAGGTAGACAGAAGATAATGTAGGCAGACAGAAGATAATGTAGGTTAGATAGAAGATAATGTAGGTTAGACAGAAGATAATGTAGGTTAGACAGAAGATAATCCAGGTAGACAGAAGATAATGTAGGTTAGACAGAAGATAATGTAGGTTAGACAGAAGATAATGTAGGTTAGACAGAAGATAATGTAGGTTAGACAGAAGATAATGTAGGTTAGACAGAAGATAATCTAGGTAGACAGAAGATAATGTAGTGTCTCAACTCGTTCCTCCTCATTGTCCAATTACGTGCTACAAAATCCAGTCTTCACAACTCCAGAGAAACTCTTTGCAAAACATGTATTTTATTAGCATGAACGTGAGCCTCTTCATTAGAGGCTGTTTAGGCTCATTTTCTAATCTTACCTTGTCCGGAGTGCTCGCTTCCGCGCCACGGTCTTACTCGAGTCCCATTGCAGAACGAGCTCTCAGAACCAGCGAATCTACACTTGACATCAACACTCAATTTGCAATAAAGAGCCTGTGCGCAGGTGCACAGCTCCAACACATTTGTTATCAGAGGAACCCGGTTGTCACTAGTTACCAAAAACCATGGCTACACCCTGCCTATTTCTTCAATTGATCTGTTTCCTTCAATAGCCTAGATTTTCAACAATGAGATTTCCTCCTAAAACTTACCTCGACACTCCGGCAGTGCCTTTCAGTGACCGTGCCTGTAGCACATGGAGTTGGGCAGTGATGGTTTAGTGGAAATCAAATTACAAAGGGGAGTTGAGTTCCACAGGATGTATCGAATATCCAACTCCAAACCTTCAAGTGTCTAGACACGTCTACTGACCACAGAATGCCTAACGTACTATTTTGGAGGGGCAGGTTTCTACACATTCGTCTCCGTTAGGCTATTCAGTTCTGTAGTTCAACACATCCAATGGTAATGAGATGTGATGGAGAGTGAAGTCGGACAGAAAGTCTCTCACGCACACTGAGTCACATCCTGATTATGTGGGTTATGTAAATATTTCATTTGGTCCTGGCCATGTATAATTCATACGGTATGTAATATCCTAAACCAGTGACACAACACGTCCCACAGGAAAACAACAACAAAACATCACCTGTGCTTCCCAAATGGCGGCATGTTCCCTACGTAGTGCACTACGGAATAGGGTGCTGCTTGGGATACAGACCATCCTTTAGGGAAACAAAATAAAAGGAGAATAAGGGAAGTTGCCTTGTGTAACAGTATAACTTTAGACCGTCCCCTCGCCCATACCCGGGCGTGAACCAGGGACCCTCTGCACACATCAACAACCACCCCTCGAAGCATCGTTACCCATCGCTCCACAAAAGCCGCGGCTCTTGCAGAGCAAAGGGGAACTACTACTTCAAGGTCTCAGAGGAAGTGACGTCACCGATTGAAACGCTATTTAGCGCACACTGCTAACTAAGCTAGCCGTTACACATCCGTTACACTTGGTTACCGGATTGTTTCTGCATTTAACAAATTCAACTCTTCATTGTCATGCCAAGCCAAACACATTTTATTTATTTCTTTATCTAACTGTTTATTCAGTTGATTATTGGTCTCGATCACAACTGTACTAATGCGTTTTCAAGGTGCTACACATAGGATCATTTTGAATTTTGGCATTGTAATTTCAGAAAATGTCGCTAATATATCTGGCTCTGATAGAGTGGAATGATGAGTGTTTCACTCACAGTGTTGTGATTGGCTGTGATGCTCGCCTATTGATTTCCACCTGCCTGAGCGACATCTGTTGTCAAACTGAGAAAGCTGTTCTGACTTTGTGGGCGTGTTCAATTTCAGCTTTTTTTGTGAGAAAACGAGCACTGAATAGTGTCGTAAAACCATTGTACCATCTAAATTGCTGTGAAACATCTTTTCAATAACAACAAATCATGTTTTTTGAAGCTGGTGGACTAAAATCTAAAGTTGTTTTCTCACGTAAACTGAAATTGAGAAACAGTGTAGAATTGTATGGACAATTCTATAAAAAAATCCTATGTGAAGCAACTTTAAAACCCGTGTGATCGTTGTGACTCAAGACCATCTGATCCCACTGGTAGTGAACACAGTGGACCCCTGTCAGATAGTAGGATATTTACAGAGGGGACACAGTGTACCCCTGTCAGATAGCAGGATATTTACAGAGGGGACACAGTGTACTCCTGTCAGATAGTAGGATATTTACAGAGGGGACACAGTGTACTCCTGTCAGATAGCAGGATATTTACAGAGGGGACACAGTGTACTCCTGTCAGATAGTAGGATATTTACAGAGGGGACACAGTGTACTGTCAGATAGCAGGATATTTACAGAGGGGACACAGTGTCAGATAGCAGGATATTTACAGAGGGGACACAGTGTACTCCTGTCAGATAGCAGGATATTTACAGAGGGGACACAGTGTACTCCTGTCAGATAGTAGGATATTTACAGAGGGGACACAGTGTACTCCTGTCAGATAGCAGGATATTTACAGAGGGGACACAGTGTACTCCTGTCAGATAGTAGGATATTTACAGAGGGGACACAGTGTACTCCTGTCAGATAGCAGGATATTTACAGAGGGGACACAGTGTACTCCTGTCAGATAGTAGGATATTTACAGAGGGGACACAGTGTACTCCTGTCAGATAGCAGGATATTTACAGAGGGGACACAGTGTACTCCTGTCAGATAGTAGGATATTTACAGAGGGGACACAGTGTACCCATATCAGATAGTAGGATATTTACAGAGGGAACACAGTGTACTCCTAGTATTGATTTTAGTAATGAACATTGTCAGTGAGCATGTCACCAAGGGGACGCAACACACACCTCTCTCTCTCTCTCCTTCTCCCTCACATATCTCTCTCTCTCTCTCTCTCACTCTCTCTCTCCCTCACATCTCTCTCTCTCTCTCTCTCTCCTTCTCCCTCACATATCTCTCTCTCTCTCTCTCTCTCACTCTCTCTCTCCCTCGCATCTCTCTCTCTCTCCCTCACATCTCTCCCCCTCTCTCTCCCTCACATATCTCCCCCTCTCTCTCCCTCACATCTCTCTCTCTCTCTATCCCTCACATCTCTCTCTCTCTCTCTCCCCCCTCACATCTCTCTCTTTCTCTCTCTCCCTCACATCTCTCTCGCTCTCTCTCTCTCTCTCTCTCTCTCACATCTCTCTCTCTCTCTCTCAACACTCTGGATAAAGTCTCCTGTTATATGACCATATTATGGCCTGCTGCTCTGGGTGTGTATTTTCTACAGACAGTGGCTGTCACCAATCACCCCACACAGACAGGCCAACCACTGAGGCTCTGTGTAGGGACTGCAGAGTTAATCCATTCCGTCATTATGGAATGAAGAAGCTACCCGAGGCAGAACCACTATCATTACAGTTTCTCTCTCTTTCTCCTCTCCCCCCTGCTCTCTCTCCTCACTCTCTCTCTCAAATCAATTTCAATTCAATTTAAGGGCTTTATTGGCATGGGAAACATTACCAAAGCAAGTGAAATAGGTAATAATAAAATAGCAGATTAACAGTAAACATTACTTTCACAAAAGTTTCAAAAGTAAACAACATTTCCAATGTCATACCACGTCTATATACAGTGTTGTAATGATGTGCAAATAGTTAAAGTACACACAGGCTGTATTTACAATGGTGTTTGTTCTTCACTGGTTGCGCTTTACTCGTGGCAACAGGTCACAAATCTTGCTGTGATGTCACACTGTGGAATTTCACCCAGTAGATATGGGAGTTTATCAAAATTGGATTTGTTTTCGAATCCTTTGTGAATCTGTGTAATCTGAAGGAAATATGCATCTCTAATATGATCATACATTTGGCAGGAGGTTGGAAAGTGCAGCTCAGTTTCCACCTCATTTTGTGGGCAGTGTGCACATAGCCTGTCTTCTCTTGAGAGCCATGTCTGCCTACGGCGACCTTTCTCAATAGCAAGGCTATGCTCACTGAGTCTGTACATAGTCAAAGCTTTCCTTAATTTTGGGTCAGTCACAGTGATCAGGTATTCTGCCAATGTGTACTCTCTGTTTAGGGCCAAATAGCATTCTAGGTTTTTGTAAATTCTTTCCAATGTGTCAAGTAATTATCTTTTTGTTTTCTCGTGATTTGGTTGGGTCTAATTGTGTTGCTGTCCTTGGGCTCTGTGGGATGTGTTTGTGTTTGTGAACAGAGCCCCAGGACCAGCTTGCTTAGGGGACTCTTCTCCAGGTTCATCTCTCTGTAGGTAATGGCTTTGTTATGGAAGGTTTGGGAATCGCTTCCTTTTAGGTGGTTGTAGAATTTAACGGCTCTTTTCTGGATTTTGATCATTAGCGGGTCTCGGTCTAATTCTGCATTATTTGGTGTTTTATGTTGTACACTGTGGATATTTATGTCACGACTTCCACCGAAGGTGGCTCCTCTCCCTGTTCAGGCGGTGCTCGGTCGTCGCCGGTCTAATAGCTTCCACCGAAGGTGGCTCCTCTCCCTGTTCAGGCGGCGCTCGTCGTCGCCGGTCTACTAGCTTCCACTGAAGGTGGCTCCTCTCCCTGTTCAGACGGTGCTCAGCGCTCGTCGTCGCCGGTCTAATAGCTTCCACCGAAGGTGGCTCCTCTCCCTGTTCAGGCGGTGCTCGGCGCTCGTCGTCGCCGGTCTAATAGCTTCCACCGAAGGTGGCTCCTCTCCCTGTTCAGGCGGTGCTCGGCGCTCGTCGTCGCCGGTCTAATAGCTTCCACCGAAGGTGGCTCCTCTCCCTGTTCAGACGGTGCTCAGCGCTCGTCGTCGCCGGTCTAATAGCTTCCACCGAAGGTGGCTCCTCTCCCTGTTCAGGCGGTGCTCGGTCGTCGCCAGTCTAATAGCTTCCACCGAAGGTGGCTCCTCTCCCTGTTCAGGCGGTGCTTGGCGCTCGTCGTCGCCGGTCTAATAGCTTCCACTGAAGGTGGCTCCTCTCCCTGTTCAGGCGGTGCTCGGTTGTCGCCAGTCTAATAGCTTCCACCGAAGGTGGCTCCTCTCCCTGTTCAGGTGGTGCTTGGTCGTCGCCAGTCTAATAGCTTCCACTGAAGGTGGCTCCTCTCCCTGTTCAGGCGGTGCTCGTTCGTCGCCAGTCTAATAAGCTTCCACCGAAGGTGGCTCCTCTCCCTGTTCAGGCGGTGCTCGGTCGTCGCCAGTCTAATAGCTTCCACCGAAGGTGGCTCCTCTCCCTGTTCAGGCGGTGCTCGGTCGTCGCCAGTCTAATAGCTTCCACCGAAGGTGGCTCCTCTCCCTGTTCAGGCGGTGCTCGGTCGTCGCCAGTCTAATAGCTTCCACTGAAGGTGGCTCCTCTCCCTGTTCAGGCGGTGCTCGGTCGTCGCCAGTCTAATAGCTTCCACCGAAGGTGGCTCCTCTCCCTGTTCAGGCGGTGCTCGGTCGTCGCCAGTCTAATAGCTTCCACCGAAGGTGGCTCCTCTCCCTGTTCAGGCGGTGCTCAGTCGTCGCCAGTCTAATAGCTTCCACCGAAGGTGGCTCCTCTCCCTGTTCAGGCGGTGCTCGGTCGTCGCCAGTCTAATAGCTTCCACCGATCCTTTTTTTCCTTTCATTTGGTTACGTCTGTCTTATGTGTCACCTGTGTTCTATTTTGGGTAATTAGTGGGGGTATTTAAATCTCGCCATTTCTTCTGGGTTTTGTGTGGGATTGTTTCATTTGCTGTCGTTCAGTTCTGGGTTACGTTTTAAGGTTCTGTTGTACAGGTGGTTTGAGGCTACTGTGTTAGTCCTGTTTTTCCTGTTCTTTGGACCTTGTTTATTAAACGCCCCTTTTCAGAAACTTGCTTTCTCCTGCGCCTGACTCCACACGCACATCTCTTTTTGGAGATATCTGACAATTTTGGGGTGCTTGTCCCCATTTTGTGAATTCCAGGTTGGTGAGCGGACCCCAGACCTCACAGGGCAATGGGTTCTATAACTGATTCAAGTATTTTTAGCCAAATCCTAATTGGTTTGTTGAATTTTATGTTCCTTTTGAGGGCATAGAAGGACCTTCCTGCCTTGTCTCTCAGATCGTTCACGGCTTGCGGAAGTTACCTGTGGCGCTGATGTTTAGGCCGAGGTATGTATAATTTTTTTGTGAGCTCTAGGGCAACGATGTCTAGATGGAATTTGTATTTGTGGTTCTGTCAACTGGACCTTTTTTGGAACACCATTATTTTTGTCTCACTAATATTTGCTGTCAGGTCCCGTGACTGATATAATCTGTGCAGAAGATCTAGGTGTTGCTGTAGGCCCTTCTTGGTTAGGGATAGAAGCATCAGATCATTAGCAAACAGTAGACATTTGACTTCAGATTCTAGTAGGGTGAGGCCGGGTGCTGCAGACTGTTCTAGTGCCCTCACCAATTCGTTGATATATATGTTGAAGAGGGTGGGGCTTAAGCTGCATTCCTGTCTCACCCCCTGACCCTGTGGAAAGAAATGTGTTTGTTTTTTGCCAATTTTAACCACACACTTGTTGTTTGTGTACATGGATTTTATAATGTTGTATGTTTTTCCCCTAACACCACTTTCCATCAATTTGTATACTAGGCCCTCATATGCCAAATTGAGTCGATAGCATTTTGGAAATCATCAAAGCATGAGAAGACATTGCCTTTGTTTTGGTTTGTTTGTTTGTCAATTAGAGTGTGCAGAGTGAATAGGTGGTCTATCATATGGTAATTTGGTAAAAGGTAAATTTGACATTGACTCAGTACATTGTTTTTGTTGATGAAATGTACGAGTCTGCTGTTAATGATAATGCGGAGGATTTTCCCAAGGTTGCTATTGACGCATATTCCACGGTAGTTATGGAGGTCAGATTTGTCTACACTTTTGTGGACTGGGGTGATTGGTCCTTGGTTCCAAATATTGGGGAATATTGTAGAGCTGAGGATGATGTATAAGAGTTTAAGTATAGTCATTTGGAATGTGTGGTCTGTATATTTTATCATTTCATTTAGGATACCATCAACCCCACAGGCCTTTCTGGGTTGGAGGGTTTGTGGAGGCTTTGTGGGGGCTTTGTGGAGGGTTTGTGGAGGGTTTGTGGAGGGTTTGTATTTTGTCCTTCCTTTCATTCAATGTAATTGGAGAATCCAGTGGGTTCTGGTCGTCTTTAATAATTGATTCTAAGATTTATATTTTATCATGTATATGTTTATGCTGTTTGTTCGTTGTTACAGAGACACAAATATTGGAGAAGTGGTTTATCCATACATCTTTGTTTTGGATAGATAACTCTTCGTGTTGTTGTTTGTTTTCTGATTTTTCCAGAAGTGATTAGATTCTATGGATTCTTCAGTTATATTGAGCGGATTTCAAATGTGCTGTTCCTTCTTTCTCCGTAGTGTATCTCTCTATTGTTTTAGTGATTCACCATAGTGAAGGCGTAGACTCAGGTTTTCTGGGTCTCTATGTTTTAGGTTGGATAGATTTCTCAATTTATTTCTTAGGTTTTTGTA
This sequence comes from Oncorhynchus tshawytscha, assembly GCF_018296145.1. NCBI lineage: Eukaryota > Metazoa > Chordata > Actinopteri > Salmoniformes > Salmonidae > Oncorhynchus > Oncorhynchus tshawytscha. Next base: position 8,345,038 of record NC_056441.1, on the reverse strand, counting down.
TTCTTCATCAAACCATTTGTCGTTGTTGTTAATTTTCTTAGGTTGTCTGCTTGAAATGTTTAGATTTGATAGGGAAGCTGAGAGGTCAAATATACCTGTCAAAAGTTTGGACACAACTACTCATTCAAGGGTTTTTCTTTATTTGTACTATTTTCTACATTGTACAATAATAGTGACGACATCATAACTATGAAATAACAAATATGGAATCATGTAGTAACCAAAAAAATGTTAAACAAATCAAAATATATTTTAGATTTGAGATACTTGAAAGTAGCCACCCTTTGCCTTGATGACAGCTTTGCACACTCTTGGCATTCTCTCAACCAGCTTCACCTGGAATGTTTTTCCAACAGCCTCGACGTAGTTCCCACATATGCTGAGCACATGATGGCTGATTTTCCTTCACTCTGCGAAACGACTCATTCCAAACCATCTCAATTGGTTTTGATGTCGGGTGTTTGTGGAGGCCAGGTCATCTGATGCAGCACTCCATCACTCTCCTTCTTGGTCAAATAGCCCTTACACAGCCTGGAGGTGTGTTGGGTCATTGTCCTGTTGAAAAACATATGATAGTCCCACTAAGCGTGAACCAAATTGGATGGCGAATTGCTGCAGAATGCTGTGGTAGCTATGCTGGTTAAGTGTGCCTTAAATTCTAAATAAAATACAGACAGTGTCACCAGCACCCCAACACCATCACACATCCTCCTTAACAGCACCCCAACACCATCACCCATCCTCCTCAACAGCACCCCAACACCATCACACATCCTCCTCCGTGCTTCAGGGTGGAAACCAGACATGCAGAGATCATCCATTCACATACTCTGCGTCTCATAAAGACATGGCGGTTGGATTCAGAAATCTCACATTTGGACTCATCAGAACAAAGGACAGATTTACACCAGTCTAATGTCCATTGCTCGTGTTTCTTGGCCCAAGCAAGTCTCTTCTTTTTATTGGTGTCCTTCAGTAGTGGTTTCTTTGCAGTAATCAGCCCATGAAAGCCTGATTCACGCAGTCTCCTCTGAACAGTTGATGTTGAGATGTGTCTGTTAGTTAAGCTCTGTGAAGCATTTATTTGGGCTGCAATGTCTGAGATTGGTAACTCTAATGAACTTATCCTCTGCAGCAGAGGTAACTCTGGGCCTCGCTTTCCTGTGGTGGTCCTCATGAGAGCCAGTTTCATCATAGCTCTTGATGGTTTTTGGGACTCCACTTGAAGAAACTTTCAAAGTTCTTGAAATTTTCCTGGATAGATTGACATTTGTTTCTTAAAGTAATGATGGACTGCTGTTTCTCTTTGCTCATTTGAGCTGTTCTTGCCATAATATGGACTTGGTCTTTTACCAAATAGGACTATCTTCTGTACACCCCCCTACCTTGTCACAACACAACTGATTGGCTCAAACGCATTAACAAGGAAAGAAATTCCACACATTTTAACAAGGCACACCTGTTAATTGAAATGTATTCCAGGTGACTAACTCATGAAGCTGGTTGAGAGAAAGCCAAGTGTGTGCAAAGCTGTCATCAAGGCAAAGAGTGGCTACTTTGAAGGGTCTCAAATATATTTTTATTTGTTTAACTCTTTTTGGGTTACTACGTGATTCCATATGTGTTATTTCATAGTTTTGATGTCTTCACTATTATTCTTCAATGTAGAAAATAGTAAAAATAAACAAAATCCCTGGAACTGTCACGGATCCCTCCGGAACTTTCATTACGCACACCTCTTCCCTATTTCCACTGATTAATACTTGTATAAGTGTGCCCTTTTGTTTCCATTGGGCTGTCCATTATTGTTACAATGTCCGTTGGTGTGTGTTTTGGCTTTCGTTCCATTGAGGATTGCGCAGATGATTATGGGTCTCGTCCCGTGGGTTAATCATTGTGCGTGCGTTATTTAGTTATCGCTCTTTGTTTTGGGTTTCTATCTTGTGTTTTGTTATGTGTTTGTTTGGTCTTCTTCCCTTAATAGGGCTTTAAAAAACTATTACGCATTCCTGCTCCTGTATCCCGAATCATTCATGCCAATGTGACAGGAACGAGTAGGTGTGTCCAAATTTGTGGTACTGTACTTTTTAGGTTTTATACTGCTAAGTTTACACGTTCACTATTACAATGAAGCATTTTGTCCAGGAAATTGTCTAGAAGGGATTGAATTTGTTGTTGTCTAATTATTTTTTGGAAGATTTCCACACTACTTTCCTTCCATCTATACATTTCTTAATATTATTCAGTTTCTTTGTCTTTGATGCCTCATGGTTGATTATTGCTCTGTTCAAGTAGAATGTGATTTTGCTGTAAACTGAAAGGGGTGTCAGTGGACTGACTGTGAACACTCTGAGAGACTCTGGGTTGAGGTCAGTGATAAAGTAATCTACAGTATTACTGCCAAGGAATGAGCTGTAGGTGTACCTACCGTAAGAGTCCTCTCGAAGCCTACCGTTGACTATGTACAGACCCAGCGTCTGACAGAGCTGCAGGAGTTGTGACCCATTTTTGTTGGTTATGTTGTTGTAGTTGTGTCTAGGTGGGCATATGGGGGAAGGAATGCTGTCACCTCCAGGTAGGTGTTTGTCCCCTGTGTGCTGAGGGTGTCAGGTTCTTGTCCAGTTCTGGTATTTAGGTCACCACAGACTAGTACATGTCCCTGGGCCTGGATATTGTTCATCTCCCCCTCTATTTTTCTCAGTTGTGATAATTTCCTTATTAATTTCTGAGTCTCTTCCCTGTTCACACCTGGTAGTTTGGTGGATGGGACTACCAGCGCTCTGTAACGTAGAGGGCAACCATTGGGGCCATCTCCTTTATCTTCTTTGGGCTCATTGGGACGCTAGCGTCCCACCTCGACAACATACAAATTCAAATTACAAAAATAGTAATAATAAATGTCCATGAAAATAAAAGTGTTATACATAGGTTAAAAGATGAATTTCTTGATAATCCAGCCATTTTTTCAGATTTCTAAAAGACTTTACGGCGAAAGCATACCATGCGATTGTCTGAGGACAGCGCCCCGCATACAAAAGCATACAAACATTTCCCAACCAAGCAGAGGCGTCACGAAAGTCAGAAATAGCGATAAAATAAATCACTTACCTTTGAAGGTCTTCCTCTGTTGGCAATCCAAAGGGTCCCAGCTACACAATAAATGGTCATTTTGTTCGATAAAATCCCTCTTTATATCCCAAAAACTCAGTTTTGTTGGAACGTTTTGTTCAGTAATCCACTGGCTCAAAGGCAGTCCAAACATTCAGACTAATACATCCCAAAAGTACTGGTAAAGTTCATTGAAACATGTTTATAATTAATCCTCAGGTTGTCAATTATCCAAATAATCGATAATATTTCAAACGGACAATAGCGTATTCTCTAGAAAGGAAAAAGAATGAAGAGCGCACACCAGTACTGCATGACTCCATAGACCAGAAAACAAGTCTGAAACCATGTCTAAAGACTGTTGACATCTAGTGGAAGCCATAGGAACTGCAATCTGGGCCTAACCCCTTATATAGTCAATAGGCTTTCAATGGAAAACCACTCACATCAAAACATGTAATAATGGGAGTTGGGACTGTTTCTCTGCTCACGGCCTGGGCATATGTCCTGCTGTCATGTTGAGGCCCTTGCCACAGGTGCGGGGGGCATGGGGTGAGCAGATAGGGCATATATCTAGAACGGGGAGGTCTATAAAGGGTGTGGCCAGGGTTTGCTTGGGGTGGTCTTAGCTGGTTGGGTGTGGCTGGTGATGCTGTGGTCTGGGTGTAGGTCCTCCTGGCATGGGTTCTCTCGGTGCAGGTCCTTCAGTAGGGGGTCTTGCAGGTCTGGGAGGGGTGACGTCCTTCAGGGTCCTGGCAAAGGTTGGGATTGCTGCCTTGAAGAGAGAGCAGAATCATCATGTTGTTCTAGAATCCCTCAGAGCCCTATAGCACAAGCTGTTCAAGTCCAGGGTGGAGTGGTGGGCCAGGTAGAGATTAGGGATTGAGGCACAGTCTCGCAAAATATGCTTACATTCACCAGCTGTATGGTGGCAAGGTGAAAGTATTTTCCTGATCGCAGGGTGGTGATGTCATTATGTATGTTATAGGGGTGGTGATGTCATTATGTATGTTAAAGGGGTGGTGATGTCATTATGTATGTTATAGAGGTGGTGATGTCATTATGTATGTTATAGAGGTGGTGATGTCATTATGTATGTTAAAGAGGTGGTGATGTCATTATGTATGTTATAGAGGGGGTGATGTTATTATGTATGTTATAGAGGTGGTGATGTCATTATGTATGTTATAGGGGTGGTGATGTCATTATGTATGTTATAGAGGTGGTGATGTCATTATGTATGTTATGGGGCGGTGATGTCATTATGTATGTTATAGAGGGGGTGATGTCATTATGTATGTTATAGAGGTGGTGATGTCATTATGTATGTTATAGAGGTGGTGATGTCATTATGTATGTTATAGGGTGGTGATGTCATTATGTATGTTATAGAGGTGGTGATGTCATTATGTATGTTATAGGGGTGGTGATGTCATTATGTATGTTAAAGGGGTGGTGATGTCATTATGTATGTTATAGAGGTGGTGATGTCATTATGTATGTTATAGAGGTGGTGATGTCATTATGTATGTTATAGAGGGTGGTGATGTTATTATGTATGTTATAGAGGTGGTGATGTCATTATGTATGTTATAGGGGTGGTGATGTCATTATGTATGTTAAAGGGGTGGTGATGTCATTATGTATGTTATAAGGGTGGTGATGTCATTATGTATGTTATAGGGGTGGTGATGTCATTATGTATGTTATAGAGTTGGTGATGTCATTATGTATGTTATAGAGGTGGTGATGTCATTATGTATGTTATAGAGGTGGTGATGTCATTATGTATGTTAAAGAGGTGGTGATGTCATTATGTATGTTATAGAGGGGGTGATGTCATTATGTATGTTATAGAGGTGGTGATGTCATTATGTATGTTATAGGGGTGGTGATGTCATTATGTATGTTATAGAGGGGGTGATGTCATTATGTATGTTATAGGGGTGGTGATGTCATTATGTATGTTATAGAGGTGGTGATGTCATTATGTATGTTATAGAGGTGGTGATGTCATTATGTATGTTATAGGGGTGGTGATGTCATTATGTATGTTAAAGGGGTGGTGATGTCATTATGCATGTTATAGAGGTGGTGATGTCATTATGTATGTTATAGGGGTGGATGTCATTATGTATGTTAAAGGTGTGGTGATGTCATTATGTATGTTATAGAGGTGGTGATGTCATTATGTATGTTATAGAGGTGGTGATGTCATTATGTATGTTATAGAGGGGGTGATGTCATTATGTATGTTATAGGGGTGGTGATGTCATTATGTATGTTAAAGGGGTGGTGATGTCATTATGCATGTTATAGAGGTGGTGATGTCATTATGTATGTTATAGGGGTGGTGATGTCATTATGTATGTTAAAGGTGTGGTGATGTCATTATGTATGTTATAGAGGTGGTGATGTCATTATGTATGTTATAGAGGTGGTGATGTCATTATGTATGTTATAGAGGGGTGATGTCATTATGTATGTTATAGGGTGGTGATGTCATTATGTATGTTATAGAGGTGGTGATGTCATTATGTATGTTATAGGGGTGGTGATGTCATTATGTATGTTAAAGGGGGGTGATGTCATTATGTATGTTATAGGGGTGGTGATGTCAGTCTTTATGTTATAGGGGTGGTGATGTTATTATGTATGTTATAGGGGTGGTGATGTTATTATGTATGTTATAGGGGGGGTGATGTCATTATGTATGTTATAGAGGTGGTGATGTCATTATGTATGTTATAGGGGTGGTGATGTCATTATGTATGTTATAGAGGTGGTGATGTCATTATGTATGTTATAGGGGTGGTGATGTCATTATGTATGTTATAGGGGTGGTGATGTCAGTCTTTATGTTATAGGGGTGGTGATGTTATTATGTATGTTATAGGGGTGGTGATGTCAGTCTTTATGTTATAGGGGTGGTGATGTCATTATGTATGTTATAGGGGTGGTGATGTCATTATGTATGTTATAGGGGTGGTGATGTCATTATGTATGTTATAGGGATGGTGATGTCATTATGTATGTTATAGAGGTGGTGATGTCATTATGTATGTTATAGGGGTGGTGATGTCATTATGTATGTTATAGGGGTGGTGATGTCATTATGTATGTTAAAGAGGGGGTGATGTCATTATGTATGTTATAGGGTTGGTGATGTCATTATGTATGTTATAGGGTTGGTGATGTCATTATGTATGTTATAGGGGTGGTGATGTCATTATGTATGTTATAGGGTTGGTGATGTCATTATGTATGTTATAGAGGTGGTGATGTCATTATGTATGTTAAAGAGGGGGTGATGTCATTATGCATGTTATAGGGTTGGTGATGTCATTATGTATGTTATAGGGTTGGTGATGTCATTATGCATGTTATAGAGGTGGTGATGTCATTATGTATGTTATAGGGTTGGTGATGTCATTATGTATGTTATAGGGTTGGTGATGTCATTATGCATGTTATAGGGTGGTGATGTCATTATGTATGTTATGGGGTGGTGATGTCATTATGTATGTTATAGAGGTGTGATGTCATTATGCATGTTATAGAGGTGGTGATGTCATTATGTATGTTATAGGGGTGGTGATGTCATTATGTATGTTAAAGGTGTGGTGATGTCATTATGTATGTTATAGAGGTGGTGATGTCATTATGTATGTTATAGAGGTGGTGATGTCATTATGTATGTTATAGAGGGGGTGATGTCATTATGTATGTTATAGGGGTGGTGATGTCATTATGTATGTTAAAGGGGTGGTGATGTCATTATGCATGTTATAGAGGTGGTGATGTCATTATGTATGTTATAGGGGTGGTGATGTCATTATGTATGTTAAAGGTGTGGTGATGTCATTATGTATGTTATAGAGGTGGTGATGTCATTATGTATGTTATAGAGGTGGTGATGTCATTATGTATGTTATAGAGGGTGGTGATGTCATTATGTATGTTATAGGGGTGGTGATGTCATTATGTATGTTATAGAGGTGGTGATGTCATTATGTATGTTATAGGGGTGGTGATGTCATTATGTATGTTAAAGGGGTGGTGATGTCATTATGTATGTTATAGGGGTGGTGATGTCAGTCTTTATGTTATAGGGGTGGTGATGTTATTATGTATGTTATAGGGGTGGTGATGTTATTATGTATGTTATAGGGGGTGATGTCATTATGTATGTTATAGAGGTGGTGATGTCATTATGTATGTTATAGGGGTGGTGATGTCATTATGTATGTTATAGAGGTGGTGATGTCATTATGTATGTTATAGGGGTGGTGATGTCATTATGTATGTTATAGGGGTGGTGATGTCAGTCTTTATGTTATAGGGGTGGTGATGTTATTATGTATGTTATAGGGGTGGTGATGTCAGTCTTTATGTTATAGGGGTGGTGATGTCATTATGTATGTTATAGGGGTGGTGATGTCATTATGTATGTTATAAGGGGTGGTGATGTCATTATGTATGTTATAGGGATGGTGATGTCATTATGTATGTTATAGGGGTGGTGATGTCATTATGTATGTTATAGGGATGGTGATGTCATTATGTATGTTATAGGGGTGGTGATGTCATTATGTATGTTAAAGAGGGGTGATGTCATTATGTATGTTATAGGGTTGGTGATGTCATTATGTATGTTATAGGGTTGGTGATGTCATTATGTATGTTATAGGGGTGGTGATGTCATTATGTATGTTATAGGGTTGGTGATGTCATTATGTATGTTATAGAGGTGGTGATGTCATTATGTATGTTAAAGAGGGGGTGATGTCATTATGCATGTTATAGGGTTGGTGATGTCATTATGTATGTTATAGGGTTGGTGATGTCATTATGCATGTTATAGAGGTGGTGATGTCATTATGTATGTTATAGGGTTGGTGATGTCATTATGTATGTTATAGGGTTGGTGATGTCATTATGCATGTTATAGGGGTGGTGATGTCATTATGTATGTTATGGGGTGGTGATGTCATTATGTATGTTATAGAGGTGTGATGTCATTATGTATGTTATAGAGGGTGGTGATGTCATTATGTATGTTATAGAGGTGGTGATGTCATTATGTATGTTATAGAGGGGTGATGTCATTATGTATGTTATAGGGGTGGTGATGTCATTATGTATGTTATAGAGGGGGTGATGTCATAATGTATGTTATAGGGGTGGTGATGTCATTATGTATGTTATAGAGGTGGTGATGTCATTATGTATGTTATAGGGGTGGTGATGTCATTATGTATGTTAAGGGGTGGTGATGTCATTATGTATGTTATAGGGGTGGTGATGTCATTATGTATGTTATAGGGGTGGTGATGTCATTATGTATGTTATAGGGGTGGTGATGTCATTATGTATGTTATAGAGGGTGGTGATGTCATTATGCATGTTATAGAGGTGGTGATGTCATTATGTATGTTATAGGGGTGGTGATGTCATTATGTATGTTAAAGGTGTGGTGATGTCATTATGTATGTTATAGAGGTGGTGATGTCATTATGTATGTTATAGAGGTGGTAATGTCATTATGTATGTTATAGGGGTGGTGATGTCATTATGTATGTTATAGAGGTGGTGATGTCATTATGTATGTTATAGAGGGGGTGATGTCATTATGTATGTTATAGGGTTGGTGATGTCATTATGCATGTTATAGGGGTGGTGATGTCATTATGTATGTTATAGAGGTGGTGATGTCATTATGTATGTTATAGAGGTGGTGATGTCATTATGTATGTTATAGGGGTGGTGATGTCATTAGGAGGGCATCAGTAGGATAAAACTAACCTGTCTCACGACGGTCTAATCCCAGCTCACGTTCCCTATTAGTGGGTGAACAATCCGCTTGGTGAATTCTGCTTCACAATGATAGGAAGAGCCGACATCGAAGGATCAAAAAACGACATCGCTGTGATGTCATTATGTATGTTATAGGGGTGGTGATGTCATTATGTATGTTATAGGGGTGGTGATGTCAGTCTTTATGTTATAGGGGTGGTGATGTTATTATGTATGTTATAGAGGTGGTGATGTCATTATGTATGTTATAGAGGTGGTGATGTCATTATGTATGTTAAAGGTGTGGTGATGTCATTATGTATGTTATAGAGGTGGTGATTGTCATTATTTATGTTAAAGGTGTGGTGATGTCATTATGTATGTTATAGATCAAATCAAATCAAATGTATTTATATAGCCCTTCGTACATCAGCTGATATCTCAAAGTGCTGTACAGAAACCCAGCCTGAAACCCCAAACAGCAAGCAATGCAGGTTTAGAAGCACAGTGGCCAAGAAAAACTCCCTAGGAAGGCCAAAACCTAGGAAGAAACCTAGAGAGGAACCAGGCTGTGAGGGGTGGCCAGTCATCTTCTGGCTGTGCCGGGTCGGAGATTATAACAGAACATGGCCAAGATGTTCAAATGTTCATAAATGACCAGCATGGTCAAATAATAATAATCACAGTAGTTGTCGAGGGTGCAACAGTTCAGCACCTCAGGAGTAAATGTCAGTTGGCTTTTCATAGCCGATCATTAATAGTATCTCTACCGCTCCTGCTGTCTCTAGAGAGTTGAAAACAGCAGGTCTGGGACAGGTTGCACGTCCGGTGAACAGGTCAGGGTTCCATAGCCGCAGGCAGAACAGTTGAAACTGGAGCAGCAGCACGGCCAGGTGGACTGGGGACAGCAAGGAGTCATCATGCCAGGTAGTCCTGAGGCATGGTCCTAGCGCTCAGGTCCTACAAGAGAGAGAGAAAGAAAGAAAGAGAGAATTAGAGAGAGCATACTTAAATTCACACAGGACACTGGAGAAATACTCCAGATATAACAGACTGACCCTAGCCCCCTGACACATAAACTACTGGCGCATGAATACTGGAGGCTGAGACAGGAGGGGTCAGGAGACACTGTGGCCCCATCCGATGATACCCACGGACAGGGACAAACAGGAAGGATATAATAACCCCACCCACTTTGCCAAAGCACAGCCCCCACAACACTAGAGGGATATCTTCAAACACCAACTTACCATCCTGAGACAAGGCCGAGTATAGCCCACAAGGATATCCGCCACGGCACAGGGAGCCAACCCAGACAGGTAGATCACGTCAGTGACTCAACCCACTCAAGTGACGCACCCCTCCTAGGGACGGCATGGAAGAGCACCAGTAAGCCAGTGACTCAGCCCCTGTAATAGGGTTAGAGGCACCCAGTGGAAAGAGGGGAACCGGCCAGGCAGAGACAGCAAGGGCGGTTCGTTGCTCCAGAGCCTTTCCGTTCACCTTCCCACTCCTGGGCCAGACTACACTCAATCATATGACCACTGAAGAGATGAGTCTTCAGTAAAGATTTAAAGGTTGAGACCGAGTCTGCGTCTCTCACATGGGTAGGCAGACCCTTCCATAAAAATGGAGCTCTATAGGAGAAAGCCCTGCCTCCAGCTGTTTGCTTAGAAATTCTAGGGACAATTAGAAAGCCTGCGTCTTGTGACCGTAGCGTACGTGTATCTGAATGTCTTCTACCTCTGTTTCCACTAACACAGTGTGTGTATGTCTATATGTGTGTTTATGTGTGTGTGTGTGTGTGTGTGTGTGTGTGTGTGTGTGTGTGTGTGTGTGTGTGTATATGTCTAAGTGTGTTTTTATATGTTTGTGTGTGTGTATATCTAAGTGTGTTTTTACGTGTGTGTCTAATTGCGTGTGCGTGTGTATGTCCAAGTGTGTGTGTTTGTATGTGTGTGTGTGTGTGTGTGTATGTCCAAGTGTGTGTGTTTGTATGTGTGTGTGTGTGTCCAAGTGTGTGTGTTTGTATGTGTGTGTGTATTTGTACATTTGCGTCATGTAAGTGCCTGGAATGTTTCCCCATCGCACTCTGCATGACCCTGATTGCTGATAGAGACCAGAAGTGATCCTCACTGAACTCCTCCCCCAACTCCTCATCTACTTTAAATTCTCCACGCTCTCTCTTTCTCTCTCCTGTCTCTCTCTATCTAGGCTCTTAACCTTGATGCACATTCCGACATTATTTTAACAGATCAGTTTGAGTTTCAGGGTAAGAGGTTGAAAAGATTGGTTCACAAGCATCAGATGTCAACCCAGCATTACCATTCATTCACTGTGAGCAAAAGACAAGTGTTCATTAGGCCTGGAATGGTACCACACGAACTTGTCCAATACACACATGTTCCTATTCCTTATGTTGCTTTATTGTGTCCAATGACTAAATGAATAAATGGTTATCGCAAAACGTTCTCCTAATATAGGCTATCTCAAAAAAGAAGTGACATTATGTAAATGTGAAATAGGGGTCCTTGGGGGGAAAAGGTTAGGAACCTATGAATATGGCTGACCCAGGTGTCCTGTGAATGTCCAGTCTCTGCCACTAGGTGTCAGTAGTGTTCAACAACACAGTTGAACTCCACCACCTCACTGGATCTGTCCTCACTGCTTAGTCTTCTGGGCCCAGAGTCACAAAAACACTTCTTACGCAAAAACTTAAGCATCTTAAAGAGGTTAAAAGTAAGTTGTTCATAAAATGGTTCGTAAGTGCAATTCCTCAACAATATTTTAAGATTGAATGATTTTCTTACACACTTCTCAAATAAGATATTTGTTGCTAGGCAACAGTTTTAGATAGCTATCTAGTTAGCAATGGGAATCATCTTAGCATGTTTCTTACTGAGATTACTGTTCTAAAACATGTTCTTGGGTTTAAATAAGTAATACTGAAACTTTCAGATGACGTTTGTGAATGAATTGAACATGTTCAATTGCTTTCATTAGCAAGAATCTACATTTTACCAAACATTCCTTTACCTTTTAGGAGAGTAGGAATGGAGAAGCACGGTACAGGGCCATTACTCTTCCTTGTTTGTAACACAGAGGTCATCTGTAGTAGAGTTGTTTGAGGGGAAAGAGGGTCAGTGGTTAGGGGCTAATCTGTTGAGTGTGTACAGGCTAGGGACCTTGCTTTTGTCTGGCAGCTAGCCTAGTGGTTAGAGTGTTGGACTTGGCAGTTAACCCACTGTTCCTAAGTAAGAATTTGTTCTTGCTGAATTTGACTTGCCTCGTTAAATAAAGGTAGAAAAATGTTGTTGCTATTTTGGAATTAAGAACATTTTCAATAACTTTATTTTCAAGAATAAAATTATTATTAACTACTATTATTAAGGAGAATCATAAGAAACAGCACAACATTTCCAATAACCTTTTTTTGTGGTATATATTTTTTGTGGTATATATTTTTTGTGGTATATATTTTTTGTGGCAGTTAAGAACACATTTCTTCTTAAGAACGGTTTTGTGAATCTGGGTCCAGAACCGTAGCTGTGTTCAAATGGTCTTACTAACTGCACTAAACTATTTGTGGCATAAATCGACTATGTAGTATGCTTATTGGTCATAGTATGGATATAATTGGTATGCCAAAAGTTCCCAGATGTCGTACTAAATTCTCCAAAATACTGTAAATGAACATGATGGGAGGCAGGTAGCTGGGTCCAGGGGCAGGCAGGAGGTCATACACAGGAGGAGGCAGGTAGCTGGGTCCAGGGGCAGGCAGAAGGTCATACACAGGAGGAGGCAGGTAGCTGGGTCCAGGGGCAGGCAGAAGGTCATACACAGGAGGAGGCAGGTAGCTGGGTCCAGGGGCAGGCAGGAGGTCATACACAGGAGGAGGCAGGTAGCTGGGTCCAAGGCAGGCAGGAGGTCATACACAGGAGGAGGCAGGTAGCTGGGTCCAGGTGCAGGCAGGAGGTCATACACAGGAGGAGGCAGGTAGCTGGGTCCAGGGGCAGGCAGGAGGTCATACACAGGAGGAGGCAGGTAGCTGGGTCCAGGGGCAGGCAGAAGGTCATACACAGGAGGAGGCAGGTAGCTGGGTCCAGGGGCAGGCAGAAGGTCATACACAGGACAGAAGGTCATACACAGGAGGAGGCAGGTAGCTGGGTCCAGGGGCAGGCAGAAGGTCATGCACAGGAGGAGGCAGGTAGCTGGGTCCAGGGGCAGGCAGAAGGTCATGCACAGGAGGAGGCAGGTAGCTGGGTCCAGGGGCAGGCAGAAGGTCATGCACAGGAGGAGGCAGGTAGCTGGGTCCAGGGGCAGGCAGAAGGTCATGCACAGGAGGAGGCAGGTAGCTGGGTCCAGGGGCAGGCAGACGGTCATGCACAGGAGGAGGCAGGTAGCTGGGTCCAGGGGCAGGCAGAAGGTCATACACAGGAGGAGGCAGGTAGCTGGGTCCAGGGGCAGGCAGAAGGTCATACACAGGAGGAGGCAGGTAGCTGGGTCCAGGGGCAGGCAGAAGGTCATACACAGGAGGAGGCAGGTAGCTGGGTCCAGGGGCAGGCAGAAGGTCATGCACAGGAGGAGGCAGGTAGCTGGGTCCAGGGGCATGCAGAAGGTCATGCACAGGAGGAGGCAGGTAGCTGGGTCCAGGAGCAGGCAGAAGGTCATGCACAGGAGGAGGCAGGTAGCTGGGTCCAGGGGCAGGCAGACGGTCATGCACAGGAGGAGGCAGGTAGCTGGGCCCAGGTGTGAGTTAGGCAGAAGGTCATACACAGGAGGAGGCAGGTAGCTGGGTCCAGGGGCAGGCAGAAGGTCATGCACAGGAGGAGGCAGGTAGCTGGGTCCAGGGGCAGGCAGAAGGTCATACACAGGAGGAGGCATGTAGCTGGGTCCAGGGGCAGGCAGAAGGTCATACACAGGAGGAGGCAGGTAGCTGGGTCCAGGGGCAGGCAGAAGGTCATACACAGGAGGAGGCAGGTAGCTGGGTCCAGGGGCAGGCAGAAGGTCATACACAGGAGGAGGCAGGTAGCTGGGTCCAGGGCAGGCAGAAGGTCATACACAGGAGGAGGCAGGTAGCTGGGTCCAGGGGCAGGCAGAAGGTCATACACAGGAGGAGGCAGGTAGCTGGGCCCAGGGGCAGGCAGAAGGTCATACACAGGAGGAGGCAGGTAGCTGGGTCCAGGGGCAGGCAGAAGGTCATACACAGGAGGAGGCAGGTAGCTGGGCCCAGGGGCAGGCAGAAGGTCATACACAGGAGGAGGCAGGTAGCTGGGTCCAGGGGCAGGCAGAAGGCCATACACAGGAGGAGGCAGGTAGCTGGGTCCAGGGGCAGGCAGAAGGTCATACACAGGGGGAGGCAGGTAGCTGGGTCCAGGGGCAGGCAGAAGGTCATGCACAGGAGGTCCAAAAAGGCAACAGTACAGGCAGGGAAAAGTCTAGTAACATCATCCAGGAGATCAGGCAATAGGTTGATAACAGGATATCCGAGGCAGGGAATAGGCAAAAGGCGAGGTTAGTGAGGCAGGCAAAAACTATCATACAAGGGGGGAGGAGGAGTAAATCGCATGAAACACAGCGCTCCGAATAGAAGTGTGTCACAAAACAAACAATACCTCACAATGATGGGGTGCAAAGAACTGAACTAAATAGGTGTGATTATGACATACAGGGGTGTGAATAGGTGATCAGAATTCAGGTGATTGGGATCTGGAGAGTGAGCTGCGTTCAGGGGATCTACGTGTTTGAGAGTGTGAGTTAGAAGCAGGAGTTACAAATATGAAGTATACAAGCAGTGGGCACTATTTCCGTGCTTTTAAGGCCCATAATGCAATTCTTCAGAAATGTGCGTGGATTCATAACATTCTCAGATTTGAATATAGCGGAGAGCGGATAGAAATTCGTTGCTTTAACTAATTACGAAAAATGTTAAGAAAATATTGAGCAACGTAATGAAGTAATGACTTTTCAAAGAAGTTACATTAAACGTTGGCTGACAATTTATCTACGATATCCTTCCGAACCACATAGCATATCATTACAGCAGCAGTATGTACTGGGTATGTTATCCTTCCGAACCACATAGCATATCATTACAGCAGCAGTATGTACTGGGTATGTTATCCTTCCGAACCACATAGCATATCATTACAGCAGCAGTATGTACTGGGTATGTTATCCTTCCGAACAACATAGCATATCATTACAGCAGCAGTATGTACTGGGTATGTTATCCTTCCGAACCACATAGCATATCATTACAGCAGCAGTATGTACTGGGTATGTTATCCTTCCGAACCACATAGCATATCATTACAGCAGCAGTATGTACTGGGTATGTTATCCTTCCGAACCACATAGCATATCATTACAGCAGCAGTATGTACTGGGTATGTTATCCTTCCGAACCACATAGCATATCATTACAGCAGCAGTATGTACTGGGTATGTTATCCTTCCGAACCACATAGCATATCATTACAGCAGCAGTATGTACTGGGTATGTTATCCTTCCGAACCACATAGCATATCATTACAGCAGCAGTATGTACTGGGTATGTTAGCTACCTACTGTAACGATAGTTGGCAACTAATACATCAAACGTGCCAGTATATTTATTTTATGCTGTCTAACTAACTACCCAACGTTTATTGACTTGATTATTCACGTCATTCATAGCTTAGCTAAGTGGTATAGTGGTTCGGGTGTGTTTGTAAATTCGCTCTGGATATCTACTCCGATTTTAGAGCACTGATAAATTTACTAACGCTTAACACCTGTTGAATGTGGCCGGTGTCAGTAAACTTCATCAAAAAAAGCGTAATTATATTGTTGTCAGCAGCACAGTTGCAGTCACCAACACTCTGGATAACATGAAAACTGCCTAACCAGCTCTGCTACGGCGAGTAAAATGTGAGTGAGGTGTTCTCTCATTCATGTCTGGAAGTAGCTAGCCAGTTAGCTTGGTTGCTTGACTGTCTTTATGAGGTCAGAACACTCTTATCAAAGAAAAAGAAAAGAAAGTTAAACAAAGTTGCTATTCCTGAAAAAGGTTACTGGAAATTGACTTCCGCAATTTCTTATGTTTCTCCTTGAGTTTTTGCATAACAAGTGTTTTGTGAATCTGGACCCTGAACCTCAGTGTTGTTTCATATTTTATACAATGGGTTGGCCTAATCATGAATGCTGATTGGTTAAAACCGCATTCCAGCCGGTGTTTATTCCAGAAGTTACCACCGGCTAAATCTATGACGTTAAAATGCCTATTTACTCTGTTCCATCTGACTGCACCATCCACAGTCTCATCAGCCCAGCCAGGCAATTTATAGACTTGATCTCCACTATAGAAAGCATCTAGACATTATCTCACATTTCTTTTAGACTAACATTTAGTTTTCAACAGCGGAGATTTGTATAAACCTGCTGTCTGTCTCTCCAATATTTGCAACATTGTTTCAATATTCAAATTGGATCCCCAGCTGTCCCATAGTAATGAACGTGTTGGGAGTTGGGATGAGAAAGACAGAGAGACAGGCGGTGTTTCTCAACCAGTCGAAATCATGAATCAGCATAATTTTTTATGGATATACAGTATACAAATAACTATCAATAGAAAACAGGTCAAACAAATGTAATGAAGTGCAGCTAGTTTGCAGTCTTTCCAGCTTCAGTTTGAAGTGATTGTGTTAGCTGTGTTGTTGACTAGCTCCTCTGAACAACAGTGATTATGTTAGCTGTGTTGTTGGCTAGCTCCTCTGAACAACAGTGATTATGTTAGCTGTGTTGTTGGCTAGCTCCTCTGAACAACAGTGATTGTGTTAGCTGTGTTGTTGACTAGCTCCTCTGAACATCAGTGATTATGTTAGCTGTGTTGTTGGCTAGCTCCTCTGAACAACAGTGATTGTGTTAGCTGTGTTGTTGGCTAGCTCCTCTGAACAACAGTGATTGTGTAGCTGTGTTGTTGACTAGCTCCTCTGAACAACAGTGATTGTGTTAGCTGTGTTGTTGGCTAGCTCCTCTGAACAACAGTGATTGTGTTAGCTGTGTTGTTGGCTAGCTCCTCTGAACAGCAGTGATTGTGTTAGCTGTGTTGTTGACTAGCTCCTCTGAACAACAGTGATTGTGTTAGCTGTGTTGTTGGCTAGCTCCTCTGAACAACAGTGATTGTGTTAGCTGTGTTGTTGACTAGCTCCTCTGAACAACAGTGATTATGTTAGTTGTGTTGTTGGCTAGCTCCTCTGAACAACAGTGATTGTGTTAGCTGTGTTGTTGACTAGCTCCTCTGAACAACAGTGATTATGTTAGCTGTGTTGTTGACTAGCTCCTCTGAACAACAGTGATTGTGTTAGCTGTGTTGTTGACTAGCTCCTCTGAACAACAGTGATTATGTTAGCAGTGTTGTTGACTAGCTCCTCTGAACAACAGTGATTGTGTTAGCTGTGTTGTTGGCTAGCTCCTCTGAACAGCAGTGATTGTGTTAGCTGTGTTGTTGACTAGCTCCTCTGAACAACAGTGATTGTGTTAGCTGTGTTGTTGACTAGCTCCTCTGAACAACAGTGATTATGTTAGCTGTGTTGTTGGCTAGCTCCTCTGAACAACAGTGATTGTGTTAGCTGTGTTGTTGACTAGCTCCTCTGAACAACAGTGATTGTGTTAGCTGTGTTGTTGGCTAGCTCCTCTGAACAACAGTGATTGTGTTAGCTGTGTTGTTGGCTAGCTCCTCTGAACAACAGTGATTGTGTTAGCTGTGTTGTTGACTAGCTCCTCTGAACAACAGTGATTGTGTTAGCTGTGTTGTTGGCTAGCTCCTCTGTACAACAGTGATTATGTTAGCTGTGTTGTTGGCTAGCTCCTCTGAACAACAGTGATTATGTTAGCTGTGTTGTTGACTAGCTCCTCTGAACAACAGTGATTGTGTTAGCTGTGTTGTTGACTAGCTCCTCTGAACAACAGTGATTATGTTAGCTGTGTTGTTGGCTAGCTCCTCTGAACAACAGTGATTATGTTAGCTGTGTTGTTGACTAGCTCCTCTGAACAACAGTGATTATGTTAGCTGTGTTGTTGACTAGTTCCTCTGAACAACAGTGATTGTGTTAGCTGTGTTGTTGACTAGCTCCTCTGAACAACAGTGATTGTGTTAGCTGTGTTGTTGACTAGCTCCTCTGAACAACAGTGATTGTGTTAGCTGTGTTGTTGACTAGCTCCTCTGAACAACAGTGATTGTGTTAGCTGTGTTGTTGGCTAGCTCCTCTGAACAACAGTGATTGTGTTAGCTGTGTTGTTGGCTAGCTCCTCTGAACAACAGTGATTGTGTTAGCTGTGTTGTTGGCTAGCTCCTCTGAACAACAGTGATTGTGTTAGCTGTGTTGTTGACTAGCTCCTCTGAACAACAGTGATTGTGTTAGCTGTGTTGTTGGCTAGCTCCTCTGAACAACAGTGATTGTGTTAGCTGTGTTGTTGACTAGCTCCTCTGAACAACAGTGATTGTGTTAGCTGTGTTGTTGACTAGCTCCTCTGAACAACAGTGATTGTGTTAGCTGTGTTGTTGGCTAGCTCCTCTGAACAACAGTGATTGTGTTAGCAGTGTTGTTGACTAGCTCCTCTGAACAACAGTGATTGTGTTAACTGTGTTGTTGACTAGCTCCTCTGAACAACAGTGATTGTGTTAGCTGTGTTGTTGACTAGCTCCTCTGAACAACAGTGATTGTGTTAGCTGTGTTGTTGACTAGCTCCTCTGAACAACAGTGATTGTGTTAGCTGTGTTGTTGACTAGCTCCTCTGAACAACAGTGATTGTGTTAGCTATGTTGTTGACTAGCTCCTCTGAACAACAGTGATTGTGTTAGCTGTGTTGTTGACTAGCTCCTCTGAACAACAAATCAAATCAAATCAAATCAAATTTTATTTGTCACATACACATGGTTAGCAGATGTTAATGCGAGTGTAGCGAAATGCTTGTGCTTCTAGTTCCGACAATGCAGTAATAACGAGCAAGTAATCTAACTAACAATTCCAAAGAAAAACTACTGTCTTATACACAGTGTAAGGGGATAAAGAATATGTACATAAGGATATATGAATGAGTGATGGTACAGAGCAGCATAGGCAAGATACAGTAGATGATATCGAGTACAGTATATACATATGAGATAAGTATGTAAACCAAGTGGCATAGTTAAAGTGGCTAGTGATACATGTATTACATAAGGATGCAGTCGATGATATAGAGTACAGTATCAACGTATGCATATGAGATGAACAATGTAGGGTAAGTAACATTATATAAAGGTAGCATTGTTTAAAGTGGCTAGTGATATATTTACATAATTTCCCATCAATTCCCATGATTAAAGTGGCTGGAGTAGAGTCAGTGTCATTGACAGTGTGTTGGCAGTAGCCACTCAATGTTAGTGGTGGCTGTTTAACAGTCTGATGGCCTTGAGATAGAAGCTGTTTTTCAGTCTCTCGGTCCCAGCTTTGATGCACCTGTACTGACCTCGCCTTCTGGATGACAGCGGGGTGAACAGGCAGTGGCTCGGGTGGTTGATGTCCTTGATGATCTTTATGGCCTTCCTGTAGCATCGGGTGGTGTAGGTGTCCTGGAGGGCAGGTAGTTTGCCCCCGGTGATGCGTTGTGCAGACCTCACTACCCTCTGGAGAGCCTTACGGTTGAGGGCGGTGCAGTTGCCATACCAGGCGGTGATACAGCCCGCCAGGATGCTCTCGATTGTGCATCTGTAGAAGTTTGTGAGTGCTTTTGGTGACAAGCCGAATTTCTTCAGCCTCCTGAGGTTGAAGAGGCGCTGCTGCGCCTTCCTCACGATGCTGTCTGTGTGAGTGGACCAATTCAGTTTGTCTGTGATGTGTATGCCGAGGAACTTAAAACTTGCTACCCTCTCCACTACTGTTCCATCGATGTGGATGGGGGTGTTCCCTCTGCTGTTTCCTGAAGTCCACAATCATCTCCTTAGTTTTGTTGACGTTGAGTGTGAGGTTATTTTCCTGACACCACACTCCGAGGGCCCTCACCTCCTCCCTGTAGGCCGTCTCGTCGTTGTTGGTAATCAAGCCTACCACTGTTGTGTCGTCCGCAAACTTGATGATTGAGTTGGAGCGTGCATGGCCACGCAGTCGTGGGTGAACAGGGAGTACAGGAGGGGGCTCAGAACGCACCCTTGTGGGGCCCCAGTGTTGAGGATCAGCGGGGAGGAGATGTTGTTGCCTACCCTCACCACCTGGGGGCGGCCCGTCAGGAAGTCCAGTACCCAGTTGCACAGGGCGGGGTCGAGACCCAGGGTCTCGAGCTTGATGACGAGCTTGGAGGGTACTATGGTGTTGAATGCCGAGCTGTAGTCGATGAACAGCATTCTCACATAGGTATTCCTCTTGTCCAGATGGGTTAGGGCAGTGTGCAGTGTGGTTGAGATTGCATCGTCTGTGGACCTATTTGGGCGGTAAGCAAATTGGAGTGGGTCAAGGGTGTCAGGTAGGGTGGAGGTGATATGGTCCTTGACTAGTCTCTCAAAGCACTTCATGATGACGGATGTGAGTGCTACGGGGCGGTAGTCGTTTAGCTCAGTTACCTTAGCTTTCTTGGGAACAGGAACAATGGTGGCCCTCTTGAAGCATGTGGGAACAGCAGACTGGTATAGGGATTGGTTGAATATGTCCGTAAACACACCGGCCAGCTGGTCTGCGCATGCTCTGAGGGCGCGGCTGGGGATGCCGTCTGGGCCTGCAGCCTTGCGAGGGTTAACACGTTTAAATGACTTACTCACTTCGGCTGCAGTGAAGGAGAGACCGCATGATTCCGTTGCAGGCCGTGTCAGTGGCACTGTATTGTCCTCAAAGCGGGCAAAAAGTTATTTAGTCTGCCTGGGAGCAAGACATCCTGGTCCGTGACTGGGCTGGGTTTCTTCCTGTAGTCCGTGATTGACTGTAGACCCTGCCACATACCTCTTGTGTCTGAGCCGTTGAATTGAGATTCTACTTTGTCTCTGTACTGGCGCTTAGCTTGTTTGATAGCCTTGCGGAGGAATAGCTGCACTGTTTGTATTCAGTCATGTTACCAGACACCTTGCCCTGATTAAAAGCAGTGGTTCGTGCCTTCAGTTTCACACGAATGCTGCCATCAATCCACGGTTTCTGGTTAGGGAATGTTTTAATCGTTGCTATGGGAACGACATCTTCAACGCACGTTCTAATGAACTCGCACACCGTATCAGCGTATTCGTCAATGTTGTTGTCTGACGCAATACGAAACATCTCCCAGTCCACGTGATGGAAGCAGTCTTGGAGTGTGGAGTCAGCTTGGTCGGACCAGCGTTGGACAGACCTCAGCGTGGGAGCTTCTTGTTTTAGTTTCTGTCTGTAGGCAGGGATCAACAAAATGGAGTCGTGGTCAGCTTTTCCGAAAGGGGGCGGGGCAGGGCCTTATATGCGTCGCGGAAGTTAGAGTAACAATGATCCAGGGTCTTTCCACCCCTGGTTGCGCAATCAATATGCTGATAAAATTTAGGGAGTCTTGTTTTCAGATTAGCCTTGTTAAAATCCCCAGCTACAATGAATGCAGCCTCCGGATAAATCGTTTCCAGTTTGCAGAGAGTTAAATAAAGTTCGT
Source organism: Oncorhynchus tshawytscha (assembly GCF_018296145.1). Taxonomy (NCBI): domain Eukaryota; kingdom Metazoa; phylum Chordata; class Actinopteri; order Salmoniformes; family Salmonidae; genus Oncorhynchus; species Oncorhynchus tshawytscha. The sequence continues at coordinate 8,323,515 of NC_056441.1, read as the reverse complement.
TCAGAGCCATCGATGTGTCTGCTTGGGGGGATATATACGGCTGTGATTATAATCGAAGAGAATTCTCTTGGTAGATAATGCGGTCTACATTTGATTGTGAGGAATTCTAAATCAGGTGAACAGAAGGATTTGAGTTCCTGTATGTTTCCTTCATCACACCATGTCACGTTGGCCATAAGGCATACGCCCCCGCCCGTCTTCTTACCAGAGAGATGTTTGTTTCTGTCGGCGCGATGCGTGGAGAAACCCGCTGGCTGCAGTGATTGTGTTAGCTGTGTTGTTGACTAGCTCCTCTGAACAACAGTGATTGTGTTAGCTGTGTTGTTGACTAGCTCCTCTGAACAACAGTGATTGTGTTAGCTGTGTTGTTGACTAGCTCCTCTGAACAACAGTGATTGTGTTAGCTGTGTTGTTGACTAGCTCCTCTGAACAACAGTGATTGTGTTAGCTGTGTTGTTGACTAGCTCCTCTGAACAACAGTGATTGTGTTAGCTGTGTTGTTGACTAGCTCCTCTGAACAACAGTGATTGTGTTAGCTGTGTTGTTGACTAGCTCCTCTGAACAACAGTGATTGTGTTAGCAGTGTTGTTGACTAGCTCCTCTGAACAACAGTGATTGTGTTAGCTGTGTTGTTGACTAGCTCCTCTGAACAACAGTGATTGTGTTAGCTGTGTTGTTGACTAGCTCCTCTGAACAACAGTGATTGTGTTAGCTGTGTTGTTGACTAGCTCCTCTGAACAACAGTGATTGTGTTAGCTGTGTTGTTGACTAGCTCCTCTGAACAACAGTGATTGTGTTAGCTGTGTTGTTGACTAGCTCCTCTGAACAACAGTGATTGTGTTAGCTGTGTTGTTGACTAGCTCCTCTGAACAACAGTGATTGTGTTAGCTGTGTTGTTGACTAGCTCCTCTGAACAACAGTGATTGTGTTAGCTGTGTTGTTGGCTAGCTCCTCTGAACAACAGTGATTGTGTTAGCTGTGTTGTTGACTAGCTCCTCTGAACAACAGTGATTGTGTTAGCTGTGTTGTTGACTAGCTCCTCTGAACAACAGTGATTATGTTAGCTGTGTTGTTGACTAGCTCCTCTGAACAACAGTGATTGTGTTAGCTGTGTTGTTGGCTAGCTCCTCTGAACAACAGTGATTGTGTTAGCTGTGTTGTTGACTAGCTCCTCTGAACAACAGTGATTATGTTAGCTGTGTTGTTGACTAGCTCCTCTGAACATCAGTGATTGTGTTAGCTGTGTTGTTGGCTAGCTCCTCTGAACAACAGTGATTGTGTTAGCTGTGTTGTTGGCTAGCTCCTCTGAACAACAGTGATTGTGTTAGCAGTGTTGTTGGCTAGCTCCTCTGAACAACAGTGATTGTGTTAGCAGTGTTGTTGACTAGCTCCTCTGAACATCAGTGATTGTGTTAGCAGTGTTGTTGGCTAGCTCCTCTGAACATCAGTGATTGTGTTAGCAGTGTTGTTGACTAGCTCCTCTGAACATCAGTGATTGTGTTAGCTGTGTTGTTGACTAGCTCCTCTGAACATCAGTGATTGTGTTAGCTGTGTTGTTGACTAGCTCCTCTGAACAACAGTGATTGTGTTAGCTGTGTTGTTGACTAGCTCCTCTGAACAACAGTGATTGTGTTAGCTGTGTTGTTGACTAGCTCCTCTGAACAACAGTGATTGTGTTAGCTGTGTTGTTGGCTAGCTCCTCTGAACAACAGTGATTGTGTTAGCAGTGTTGTTGACTAGCTCCTCTGAACAACAGTGATTGTGTTAGCTGTGTTGTTGACTAGCTCCTCTGAACAACAGTGATTGTGTTAGCTGTGTTGTTGACTAGCTCCTCTGAACAACAGTGATTGTGTTAGCTGTGTTGTTGACTAGCTCCTCTGAACAACAGTGATTGTGTTAGCTGTGTTGTTGACTAGCTCCTCTGAACAACAGTGATTGTGTTAGCTGTGTTGTTGACTAGCTCCTCTGAACAACAGTGATTGTGTTAGCTGTGTTGTTGACTAGCTCCTCTGAACAACAGTGATTGTGTTAGCTGTGTTGTTGACTAGCTCCTCTGAACAACAGTGATTGTGTTAGCAGTGTTGTTGGCTAGCTCCTCTGAACAACAGTGATTGTGTTAGCTGTGTTGTTGACTAGCTCCTCTGAACAACAGTGATTGTGTTAGCTGTGTTGTTGACTAGCTCCTCTGAACAACAGTGATTATGTTAGCTGTGTTGTTGACTAGCTCCTCTGAACAACAGTGATTGTGTTAGCTGTGTTGTTGGCTAGCTCCTCTGAACAACAGTGATTGTGTTAGCTGTGTTGTTGACTAGCTCCTCTGAACAACAGTGATTATGTTAGCTGTGTTGTTGACTAGCTCCTCTGAACATCAGTGATTGTGTTAGCTGTGTTGTTGACTAGCTCCTCTGAACAACAGTGATTGTGTTAGCTGTGTTGTTGGCTAGCTCCTCTGAACAACAGTGATTGTGTTAGCTGTGTTGTTGGCTAGCTCCTCTGAACAACAGTGATTGTGTTAGCAGTGTTGTTGACTAGCTCCTCTGAACATCAGTGATTGTGTTAGCAGTGTTGTTGGCTAGCTCCTCTGAACATCAGTGATTGTGTTAGCAGTGTTGTTGACTAGCTCCTCTGAACATCAGTGATTGTGTTAGCTGTGTTGTTGACTAGCTCCTCTGAACAACAGTGATTGTGTTAGCTGTGTTGTTGACTAGCTCCTCTGAACATCAGTGATTGTGTTAGCTGTGTTGTTGACTAGCTCCTCTGAACAACAGTGATTGTGTTAGCTGTGTTGTTGACTAGCTCCTCTGAACATCAGTGATTGTGTTAGCAGTGTTGTTGGCTAGCTCCTCTGAACATCAGTGATTGTGTTAGCAGTGTTGTTGGCTAGCTCCTCTGAACATCAGTGATTGTGTTAGCAGTGTTGTTGACTAGCTCCTCTGAACATCAGTGATTGTGTTAGCTGTGTTGTTGACTAGCTCCTCTGAACAACAGTGATTGTGTTAGCTGTGTTGTTGACTAGCTCCTCTGAACATCAGTGATTGTGTTAGCTATGTTGTTGACTAGCTCCTCTGAACATCAGTGTCCTGACAAGAGAGCACATTTTCTATGTCAGGCGGAATCACACCTCATTAGCTCATTGTTATGGATATATCCAAATAAATGTCACTAGAAAACAGCTTAAACAAATGCTAATGCAGCTACTGTTGTTATTCTTTTTGACGTGACTGTAATTTAGCCATAGCTGGTTAGCTAGTAAGGGATAAGAACATTGCCAGCCAGTATGGAACATTTAGAACCAACGACTGGGTCGCGTCCATAGATACAGAACAAAAAGACTGAACGACTGGGTCGCGTCCATAGATACAGAACAAAAAGACTGAACGACTGGGTCGCGTCCATAGATACAGAACAAAAAGACTGAACGACTGGGTCGCGTCCATAGATACAGAACAAAAAGACTGAACGACTGGGTCGCGTCTCTGGCAACCGAACCAATAGAACGAACGACCACCCGGCTTTGGTAGCAACCCTAGATTTGTTAACTGGACTATATATTGTGGAAGGATGAAATAGCATGAATAAATTAATCAAAATAAAGTTTTTAATGAAAATATTTCAATCATTATTTGAATATGTTGGTAACACGTACAAAAGTGATAATTCCCTCAAAACCGGTGTTTAGAGGGATGGTTTGCCAGCACTCGACTTCGTCTCGGGCCTAACAGCACCCCTTAACAATGTTTCAATATTCAAAATTCGATCGTCAGCTGTCCCATAGTAATGAACGTGTTGGGAGTCAGGACGAGACAGATGGGCTGTTTTTCCTCAGCCAGTCGAAATCATGAATCATACATATACCGGCTTCTCTGTCTTTATCACTTAACTATCATAGATTCCTCCTCCACTTGCTCTCTCTCTCTCTCTCTCTCTCTCTCTCTCTCTCTCTCTCTCTCTCTCTCTCTCTCTCTCTCTCAGCTCTCTCTCTCTCTCTCTCTCTCTCTCTCTCTCTCTCTCTCTCTCTCTCTCTCTCTCTCTCTCTCTCTCTCTCTCTCCTCTTCTCCAGCTCTCATTAATCTGTCCTACTGCAATATTATCACGTAGTTCTCTCTTCTAACTAATCTAATTTATTAGCGGAGAATACCTCATCATGACTTGTTCCATTATTAATCATAGTGATGATGTCATCGCTTCAGATCTGCAAGGGAATGGAACAGTCAGCCTCAAGGGAACGGAACAATGGTTCATTATTAGGTGATTAGACCAAGGTATTGGAAGATAGGTGCATGTGTGTTAAGGGGGATAGGGGTGCATGTGTGTTAAGAGGGATAGGGGTGTATGTGTGTTAAGGGGGATAGGGGTGCATATGTGTTAAGGGGGATAGGGGTGCATGTGTGTTAAGGGGGATAGGGGTGCATGTGTGTTAAGGGGGATAGGGGTGCGTGTGTGTTAAGGAAGATAGGGGCAAGATGTTGAGAGGAGTGCTTTTTAAATTATTGAGTGCGTTTACATGCACACAATCAATAATGTGATTATTTTGCCTTTATTTAACTAGGCAAGTCAGTTAAGAACAAATTCTTATTTTCAATGACGGCCTACCGGGGAACAGTGGGTTAACTGCCTGTTTAGGGGCAGATTGACAGATTTGTACCTTGTCAGCTCGGGGATTTTAACTTGCAACCTTTCGGTTACTAGTCCAACTCTCTAACCATTAGTCTAATATAATAGTTTGATTAAAATGTTTACATGCTTTTGCATGAAGAATGATTTCCCTAATAATCCTGTTCACATGGACACATCTGAAATCAGGCTACCTGATGGGACTCTGATAAAAGCAAACAACCGCCAATCAAAACAAACGTTCTAACACAGTGGGCATATTTTTGGGAAGCATATCTGAGTTCGGACATGTAAAGTTTGTACGTGAAAACGACATCTAAGACGCATCTATTTCAGTTGTTCGGAACACACTTCAGTCGCGCGCTAAAGACGGAGGCTCGCGCGGATGATGCTAGCAAGTGTTCAGATCAGAAACACAGCTGGAACGCCGATTAAGTTCTTTACATGTCCTAATAATTAGAATGATTGCTCAGAAAACCAGATGCTTTAATCGGCGTCTGCTTAATTCGATTTTGACCTGACGCTGATTAAGACAAACAGAGTAAGATGTTTTCATGACTATTGCATAATCTGCTCCAAAAGAGAGAGCTACCAGTGGAAACGTCACCATTAGCTGTTTCACCCACTGGTGACAAAAAGCTAATAATGGCCAGCTAGCTCATCAGGTCTGACATCACCACCAAACCTTGTTCTTTTACCAGAATGACCATCTAGTCGAGTGATTACCAGGGGCTTCTAAAAGGTTAGACGGTGTTCAAGGATATTAGATTGTAGAAGGACATGAATATTTAACCGGCTCATTCTGATTATATTGTACATGTTCTTCCTGGAGCTAACTTCCTTAGCCAGAGGAAATAATCTGTGTGTCCCAAATAGCACCATATTCCCTAGTTCATTACTTTTTTTTATTAGATCACTATGGGCCCTGGTCAAAAGTAGTGCACTATATAGGGTGCCATTTGGGACAGCTACACTGATTAGCCTAGCGACAGCGCTAACGAGCCAGGATTGATTGTCGGAGATGGCCATAGACTATGCTAATGTAGTAATGTCATACTGTATGTAAAACAGGGGTGAGTTATTGTAGTGGAAAGAGCTAGAGGCAGATCATTAAATCCACCTCCAACATGCCCCCCCCCAAGTCCATCTATCTATAGTATTAAGGTCTTTGAGTATTTGTAGTAAAGGGAACAACTGGCCTGAGAGGTGACTGTGGATGTATCTCTCTGTCCACATGGACCAGGGTGTTTATCAGAGAGGTTACTGTGGATGTATCTCTCTGTCCACATGGACCAGGGGGTTTATCAGAGAGGTGACTGTGGATGTATCTCTCTGTCCACATGGACCAGGGGGTTTATCAGAGAGGTGACTGTGGATGTATCTCTCTGTCCACATGGACCAGGGGGTTTATCAGAGAGGTGACTGTGGATGTATCTCTCTGTCCACATGGACCAGGGGGTTTATCAGAGAGGTGACTGTGGATGTATCTCTCTGTCCACATGGACCAGGGGGTTTATCAGAGAGGTGACTGTGGATGTATCTCTCTGTCCACATGGACCGCTGTGTTTATCAGAGAGGTGACTGTGGATGTATCTCTCTGTCCACATGGACCAGGGTGTTTATCAGAGAGGTGACTGTGGATGCATCTCTCTGTCCACATGGACCAGGGGGTTTATCAGAGAGGTGACTGTGGATGCATCTCTCTGTTGTGCTTTCATTCCCGGAACTGTATAAGTCCCGCGGCCTCATAGGATGAGGGACCAGGAAGGCCTCACACAGAGAGGGACCAGGAAGGCCTCACACAGAGAGGGACCAGGAAGGCCTCATACAGAGAGGGACCAGGAAGGCCTCACACAGAGAGGGACCAGGAAGGCCTCATACAGAGAGGGACCAGGAAGGCCTCACACAGAGAGGGACCAGGAAGGCCTCACATAGAGAGGGACCAGGAAGGCCTCACACAGAGAGGGACCAGGAAGGCCTCATACAGAGAGGGACCAGGAAGGCCTCACACAGAGAGGGACCAGGAAGGCCTCACACAGAGAGGGACCAGGAAGGCCTCACTCAGAGAGGGACCAGGAAGGCCTCACACAGAGAGGGACCAGGAAGGCCTCACATAGAGAGGGACAAGGAAGGCCTCATACAGAGAGGGACCAGGAAGGCCTCACACAGAGAGGGACCAGGATGGCCTCACACAGAGAGGGGCCAGGAAGGCCTCACACAGAGAGGGGCCAGGAAGGCTAGAAAATCTTGGAAAACCATTTGGAATTCTGATAGCCCCTGAGGGCGTTCTGAAGCCGGGCCTGTTTTCGAGGAAGCCACTTAAGGACAAAATGTAGAGTCACTCACCAGGAAAGCACATGAGCGCACACACACACAATCACACACGCACACACACACACACTCTCAGGATCCTCTGACCTACTCCCCTAAACACGGTATTGATCATGAGGCCCAAGCGGTGTCCCAAATGGAACGCTCATGGTCCTGAGCAAAAGTAGTGCACACTTCATAGGGAAAAGGGTGCTATAGTACCGTACTTGATAGGGAATAGGGTGCTATAGTAGTACACTTGATAGGGAATAGGGTGCTATAGTAGTGCACTTGATAGGGAATAGGGTGCTATAGTAGTGCACTTGATAGGGAATAGGGTGCTACAGTAGATAATAATAAGGTCTTTGAGGTAGATATGTACATGAAGGCAGGGTAAAGTGACTAGGCATCAGGATAGATAATAAATCAAATCAAATCAAATGTTATTTGTCACATACACATGGTTAGCAGATGTTAATGCGAGTGTAGCAAAATGCTTGTGCTTCTAGTTCCGACAATGCAGTAATAACCAACAAGTAATCTAGCTAACGATTCCAAAACTACTGTCTTATACACAGTGTAAGGGGATAAAGAATATGTACATAAGGATATATGAATGAGTGATGGTACAGAGCAGCATAGGCAAGATACAGTTGATGATATCGAGTACAGTATATACAAATGAGATGAGTATGTAAACAAAGTGGCATAGTTAAAGTGGCTAGTGATACATGTAATTACATAAGGATGCAGTAGATGATACAGAGTACAGTATATAGGTATGCATATGAGATGAATAATGTAGGGTAAGTAACATTATATAAGGTAGCATTGTTTAAAGTGGCTAGTGATATATTTACATCATTTCCCATCAATTCCCATTATTAAAGTGGCTGGAGTTGAGTCAGTGTCAGTGTCAGTGTGTTGGCAGCAGCCACTCAATGTTAGTGGTGGCTGTTTAACAGTCTGATGGCCTTGAGATAGAAGCTGTTTTTCAGTCTCTCTGTCCCAGCTTTGATGCACCTGTACTGACCTCGCCTTCTGGATGATAGCGGGGTGAACAGGCAGTGGCTCGGGTGGTTGATGTCCTTGATGATCTTTATGGCCTTCCTGTAACATCGGGTGGTGTAGGTGTCCTGGAGGGCAGGTAGTTTGCCCCGGTGATGCGTTGTGCAGACCTCACTACCCTCTGGAGAGCCTTACGGTTGTGGGCGGAGCAGTTGCCGTACCAGGCGGTGATACAGCCCGCCAGGATGCTCTCAATTGTGCATCTGTAGAAGTTTGTGAGTGCTTTTGGTGACAAGCCGAATTTCTTCAGCCTCCTGAGGTTGAAGAGGCGCTGCTGCGCCTTCTTCACGATGCTGTCTGTGTGAGTGGACCAATTCAGTTTGTCTGTGATGTGTATGCCGAGGAACTTAAAACTTGCTACCCTCTCCACTACTGTTCCATCGATGTGGATAGGGGGGTGTTCCCTCTGCTGTTTCCTGAAGTAATAATAAGGTATTTGAGGTTGATATGTACATGAAGGCAGGGTAAAGTGACTAGGCATCAGGATAGATAATAATAAGGTATTTGAGGTTGATATGTACATGAAGGCAGGGTAAAGTGACTAGACATCAGGATAGATAATAATAAGGTATTTGAGGTAGATATGTACATGAAGGCAGGGTAAAGTGACTAGACATCAGGATAGATAATAATAAGGTATTTGAGGTAGATATGTACATGAAGGCAGGGTAAAGTGACTAGACATCAGGATAGATAATAATAAGGTATTTGAGGTAGATATGTACATGAAGGCAGGGTAAAGTGACTAGACATCAGGATAGATAATAATAAGGTATTTGAGGTTGATATGTACATGAAGGCAGGGTAAAGTGACTAGACATCAGGATAGATAATAATAAGGTATTTGAGGTTGATATGTACATGAAGGCAGGGTAAAGTGACTAGACATCAGGATAGATAATAATAAGGTCTTTGAGGTTGATATGTACATGAAGGCAGGGTAACGTGACATCAGGATAGATAATAATAAGGTATTTGAGGTTGATATGTACATGAAGGCAGGGTAAAGTGACTAGACATCAGGATAGATAATAATAAGGTATTTGAGGTTGATATGTACATGAAGGCAGGGTAACGTGACTAGACATCAGGATAGATAATAATAAGGTATTTGAGGTAGATATGTACATGAAGGCATTTGAGGTAGATATGTACATGAAGGCAGGGTAAAGTGACTAGACATCAGGATAGATAATAATAAGGTATTTGAGGTAGATATGTACATGAAGGCAGGGTAAAGTGACATATGTACATCAGGATCAGGATAGATAATAATAAGGTATTTGAGGTTGATATGTACATGAAGGCAGGGTAAAGTGACTAGACATCAGGATAGATAATAATAAGGTTTGAGGTAGATATGTACATTTGAGGTAGATATGTACATGAAGGCAGGGTAAAGTGACTAGACATAAGGATAGATAATAATAAGGTGACATAAGACATCAGGATAGATAATAATAAGGTATTTGAGGTAGATATGTACATGAAGGCAGGGTAAAGTGACTAGACATCAGGATAGATAATAATAAGGTATTTGAGGTAGATATGTACATGAAGGCAGGGTAAAGTGACTAGACATCAGGATAGATAATAATAAGGTCTTTGAGGTAGATATGTACATGAAGGCCGGGTAAAGTGACTAGACATCAGGATAGATAATAATAAGGTATTTGAGGTAGATATGTACATGAAGGCAGGGTAAAGTGACTAGACATCAGGATAGATAATAATAAGGTATTTGAGGTAGATATGTACATGAAGGCAGGGTAAAGTGACTAGACATCAGGATAGATAATAATAAGAGTAAAATAAAGAGTAGCAGCAGCATTTGATGTGTAAAAGCAGATGTACACTACACATCTTTAGCTGAGCTTCTCACATTAAACAACTTTCTCTCTATCTAGTGATCTCATCTTCAACTTCAGCTTTCTTGCCGATGTAGTGGTGTGCACACTAAACAATTATTTACATAAGCAAGTCAGTTAAGAACAAATTCTTATTTTCAAAGATGGCCTAGGAACTGTGGGTTAACTGCCTTGTTCAGGGGGGCAGAATGACAGAGTTGTACCTCGTCAGCTTGGGGATTTGAACTTGCAACCTTTCGGTTACTAGTCTAACACTCTAACCACTAGGCTACCTGCTGCCCCAAACAATGTGGCATAGATGGAGGTCACACACTACAAGATTCTTCACTTGGTCCCGAGGACTCTCCATACCATGCTTTCTGACGGAAAAACGATGATATAATTACATTTAACGTAGCTACAATAAGCTGTGGCTCAAGCAGTCTCATAAATGTGTTCAGTCAGACATTCCCGCTTGCCATACAGAGGTAAATGCCACTAAGCCTGCCCCAAACAATGTGGCATACAGGAGGTCACAACTGCTGTATCTAGCCTGCTTGCCATACAGAGGTGAAATGCTGTATCTAGCCTTTTGCCATACAGAGGTGAAATAAGCTGTGGCTCAAGCAGTCTCATGAATGTGTTCAGTCAGACATTCATACAGAGGTGAAATGCTGTATCTAGCCTGCTTGCCATACAGAGGTGAAATGCTGTATCTAGCCTGCTTGCCATACAGAGGTGAAATGCTGTATCTAGCCTGCTTGCCATACAGAGGTGAAATGCTGTATCTAGCCCGCTTGCCATACAGAGGTGAAATGCTGTATCTAGCCAATGTTTTGAATTGATTAACATTTTGCTTGTAAACTTCAAAGCTGCAACGACGCTTTGGTTAAAGGCAAGTACAAAGGAATAGCATTAGTTGGCATGGCTCTACACATTCTGGGTGATGCCAAACAACGGCATCATCTCCTGCTCTAGAGGCTACACATTCTGGGTGATGCCAAACAATGGCATCATCTCACTGGCTTCTTCTCTGGCGAGCTCTCATTGGCTATTGCTGATCACTGTTCTCAAAAAGTGTCGTTTCACGTCTCACACTACAAGAACATTGCTGATTTTATTTACATACGTTTTCTTCGACCCCTTTGCTATGAGACTCGAAATTGAGCTCAGGTGCATCCTGTTTCCATTGATCATCCTTGAGATGTTTCTACAACTTGATTAGTGTCCACCTGTGGTAAATTCAATTGATTAGACATCATTTGGAAAAGGCACACACCTGTCTATATAAGTTCCCACGGTTGACAGTGCATGTCAGAGCAAATACCAAGCCATGAGGTCGAAGGAATAGTCCGTAGAGCTCCGAGACAGGATTGTGTCGAGGCACAGAAAGGTACCAACAGGTCTAGGGAAGTGTACAAAACATGTCTGCAGGATTGAAGGTCCCCGAGAACACAGTGGTCTCCATCATTCTTAAATGGAAGAAGTTTGGAACCACCAAGACTCTTCCCAGAGCTGGCCACCCGGGCAAACTGAGCAATTGGGGTTGATGGGCCTTGGTCACGGAGGTGACCAAGAACCCAGAGTTCCTCTGTGGAGATGGGGAAAACCTTCCAGAAGGACAACTATCTCTGCAGCCCTCCACCAATCAGGACATTATCGTAGAGTGGCCAGACGCAAACCACACCTCATTAAAAGGCACATGACAGCCCACTTGGAGTTTGCCAAAAGGCACCTAAAGACTCTCAGATCATGAGAAACAAGATTCTCTGGTCTGATGAAACCAAGATTGAAACTTTGGCCTGAATGCCAAGCGTCACGTCTGGAGAAAACCTGGCACCACCCCTACGGTGAAGCATGGTGGTGGCAGCATCATGCTGTGAGGATGTTTTTCAGAGGCAGGGACTGGGAGACGAGTCGGGATCGAGGGAAAGATGAACAGAGCAAAGAACAGAGAACCTTGATGAAAACCTGCACCAGAGCGCTCAGGACCTCAGCCTGGGGCGAAGGTTCACCTTCCAACAGGACAACGACCCTAAGCACACAGCCAAGACAACACAGGAGTGGTTTCTGGACAAGTCGCTGAATGTCCTTGAGTGGCCCAGCCAGAGCCTGGACTTGAAACCGATCGAACACCTCTAGAGGGATCTGAAAATAGCTGTGCAGCAACGCTCCCCATCCAACCTGACAGAGGTTGAGAGGATCTGCAGAGAAGAATTGGAGAAACTCCCCAAATACAGGTGTGCCAAGCTTGTAGCCTAATATCCAAGAAGACTTGAGGCTGTAATCGCTGCCAAAGGTGCTTCAACAAAGTACTGAGTATAGAGTCTGAATACTTTTTATACATTTGAAAACACTACTAAAAACCCATTTTTGCTTTGTCATTTTGGGGTATTGTGTGTAGATTGATGAGGGGAAAAAATATTTAAACCATTTCAGAATAAGGCTGTAACGTAACAAAATGTGGAAAAAGTCAAGGGGTCTGAATACTTTCCGAATGCCCTGTATATGGTCTAGTGAGTGTGTGTACGGTGAGTGCAAGATAGACACAGTGCACAGAGAATTCGGGTAGCATTGATTTAATATTTAGCAGTCTGACTGTTTAGCAGTCTTCTGGCTTGGCGGTGGAAGCTGTCTCGAAGCCTGTTGGTTCTAGTGGACTGGGAGGGGTCCGGTCCGGAGGATCCGATATCGTTTGTCGGACGGTAGATGGTCTATGGCTTGTGTGTCTGGAGTCTTTGGCAATTTTTCAGGCCTTCCTCCAACAGAGACCTCCAACAGTATAGGCCCTTATAGTGGAAGGGGAATAGCATCCCTGCAGCTGTTGGAAAGATGTGGTAAACCCGTACTAGTCCGTCACAGAATCAACATACACTACCGGTCAAAAGTTTTACAACACCTGAAGGGTTTTCTTTATTTTTGACTACGTTCGACATTGTAGAATAATAGTGAAGACATCAAAACTATGAAACAACACATATGGAATCATGTAGTAACCCCCAAAAAGTGTTAAATAAATCAAAATATATTTTATAAATAGCTACCTTTTGCCTTGATGACTGATTTGTATCTATCTAGGGTTTTGGGGAAGTGTCCAGCTCCTGCTTTTTTATAAAAAGTCTCAGAGGTGGAGTACTGATATAAGATCAGTTTATCATTTTACATCACAATGAATAAGACAACATGGACAAGAGGGACTTGATCCTAGATCAGCACTTATTCTCTGAGAAGCTTTGTGAATTTGACCCCCAGACGTCCCTTCTTTCCTCCGCAGTCAAAGACCCCGAGCCGGCACAGTGGCCCATTCACAGGCCTCATTTATGGGCTAGCTCAGGCACAGGCCTGCCTTGTCATGGAACCCCATTAAACTCAGTGAGAGGACAGTAAAGCACACTTTCATTGGACACACCCCTTTTGCAACAGTTTCCATTTTGGAGATGAGTGTCAATAGTGTCTCTGCTGTCAACTCATGTTCCGTCTCTCTCTCTCTCTCTCTCTCTCTCTCTCTCTCTCTCTCGTTCTCTCTCTCTCTCGTTCTCTCTCTCTCTCGTTCTCTCTCTCTATCTCTCTCTTGTTCTCTCTCTCTTTCTCATGTTCTCTCTCTCTTTCTCATGTTCTCTCTCTCTATCTCTCTCTTTCTCTCTTTCTCTCTCTCTCGTTCTCTCTCTCTCTCTTTCTCTCTTTCTCTCTCTCTTGTTCTCTCTCTTTCTCATGTTCTCTCTCTCTTTCTCATGTTCTCTCTCTCTCTCTCTCTCTCTCTCTCTCTCTCTCTCTCTCTCTCTCTCTCTTAATTCAAGGGCTTTATTGGCATGGGAAACATGTTAACATTGCCAAAGCAAGTGAGGTAGATAATATACAAAAGTGAAATAAACAATAAAAATTAACAGTAAACATTACACATACAGAAATTTCAAAACAATAAAGGCATTACAAATGTCATATTATATATAATATATATACAGTGTTGTAACAATGTACAAATGGTTAAAGAACACAAGGGAAAATAAATAAGCATAAATATGGGTTGTATTTACAATGGTGTTTGTTCTTCACTGGTTGCCCTTTTCTTGTGGCAACAGGTCACAAATCTTGATGCTGTGATGGCACACTGTGGTATTTTACCCAGTAGATATGGGAGTTTATCAAAATTGGGTTTGTTTTCGAATTCCTTATGGATCTGTGTAATCTGAGGAAAATATGTGTCTCTAATATGGTCATACATTGGGCAGGAGGTTAGGAAGTACAGCTCAGTTTCCACCTCATTTTGTGGGCAGTGAGCACATAGCCTGTCTTCTCTTGAGAGCCAGGTCTGTCTACAGCGGCCTTTCTCAATAGCAAGGCTATGCTCACTAAGTCTGTACATAGTCAAAGCTTTCCTTAAGTTTGGGTCAGTCACAGTGGACAGGTATTCTGCCAATGTGTACTCTCTGTGTAGGGCCAAGTAGCA
>NC_056441.1:8282216-8309129 GCF_018296145.1 Oncorhynchus tshawytscha | reverse complement strand
CTCTCTGTGTGTCAGTGCTGAACAATTATCATTATGAATGGGAGAGCTGTCATATTCACGTCACCTCAGTTAAGATGATTGATCTAACTGCTATTATTGTGTTAAACCCTTTAGGATAGTAATAAAGATTGATTGATTCAGGATGGAGTTGTATTATTTGTCGGTAGTCTTATTTGAGGTAGTCTGAGTACCAATCTCTTTGGCTAACCTGCCACTCCTTGCCAAAGAGACTGGTCATTCAGCAATCTCAACATTCAATATGTGTTGGATTTACGGCGCAGTTGCTGATTGGTTGTTGGAAATAACATCAATATTTTCCAGGACAACATGAAAAGCCTTGAAAATAGAATTACAATTTAGCACAAATTAAAAAATCGACTTTTAGCTGTTAGCTCGGCAAGTTGTTCTATTTTGAGGCTTTAAAACTAAAATGTTTTTGTGGTTGAAATTGCAATATGTATTTATTTTTTAGAATTTATAAATAAGCTAGCAACTTTTAAGACTGATTTTGACTGGACAAACAAGAAATGATTGCTTAGCATCCGGATACCAACAGTGTTCTGTGGAGGAAAAAAAAAGAGTTCCAATATTTATATAATCATTGTGATTGGAGGATAGCTGTGAGGGTGATCGAATCAGGATCAAATCCTCTGTTCTCCAGGAAGGCCAGTCTCTTTGGCATATGACATGGAGTGCAGGGATTAGCTAAACCGGCTGGTACCCAGGCTATAGTTGAGAGGTGATTTAATAGTTAATAGTGTACGGCAGCTTCCACTTTTCAGAATACAAAGTATAGTGTGTAGTTTGCAAACAAAGGAACATTGTGATAGTTTCACTTCAATTCAAACCAAACCTGAAGGCTTTTTCAAATATCACTCAGTCAGTGTTTTAAAGCATGATGTGAGGTACAGTACCAGTCAAAAGGTTGGACACACCTACTCATTCCAGGGTTTTGCTTTATTTGTACTATTTTACTAGAATATAATGTAGAATAATAGTGAAGACATCAAAACTGTGAAATAACACATATGGAGTCATGTAGTAACCAAAAAAGTGCTAAACAATATAATTATAATAAAATTATAATATATATTTTGATTTGTTTACCCCTTTGTGTTATTTCATAGTTTAGATGTCTCACTATTATTCTACAATGTACAGTTGTGGCCAAAAGTTTTGAGAATTAAATAAATATGAATTTTCACAAAGTCTGCTGCCTCAAGTTTGTATGATGGCAATTTACATATACTCCAGAATGTTATGAAGAGAGATCAGATTAATTGCAATTAATTGCAAAGTACCTCTTTGCCATGCAAATTAATTGAATCCCCCATAAACATTTCCACTGCATTTCAGCCCTGCCACAAAAGGACCAGCTGTCATAATGTCAGTGATTCTCTCGTTAACACAGGTGTGAGTGTTGACGAGGACAAGGCTGGAGATCACTCTGTCATGCTGATTGAGTTCGAATAACAGACTGGAAGCTTCAAAAGGAGGGTGATGCTTGGAATCATTGTTCTTCCTCTGTCAAGCATGGTTACCTGCAAGGAAACACGTGCAGTCGTCATTGCTTTGCACAAAAAGGGCTTCACAGGCAAGGATATTGCTGCCAGTAAGATTTCACCTAAATCAACCATTTATTGGATCATCAAGAACTTCAAGGAGAGCAAATCAATTGTTGTGAAGAAGGCTTCAGGGCACCCACGAAAGTCCAGCAAGTGCCAGGACTGTCTCCTAAAGTTGATTCAGCTGCAGGATCGTGGCACCACCAGTGCAGAGCTTGCTCAGGAATGGCAGCAGGCAGGTGTGAGTGCATCTGCACGCACAGTGAGGCGAAGACTTTTGGAGGATGGCCTGGTGTCAAGAAGGGCAGCAAAGAAGCCACTTCTCTCCAGGAAAAACATCAGGGACAGACTGATATTCTGCAAAAGGTACAGGGATTGGACTGCTGAGGACTGGGGTAAAGTCATTTTCTCTGATGAATCCCCTTTCCGATTGTTTGGGGCATCCGGAAAAAAGCTTGTCCGGAGAAGACAAGGTGAGCGCTACCATCAGTCCTGTGTCGTGCCAAAAGTAAAGCATCCTGAGACCATTCATGTGTGGGGTTGCTTCTGAGCCAAGGGAGTGGGCTCACTCACAATTTTGCCTAATGACACAGCCATGAATAAAGAATGGTACCAACACATCCTCCGAGAGCAACTTCTCCCAACCATCCAGGAACAGTTTGGTGACGAACAATGCCTTTTCCAGCAGGGAGCACCTTGCCATAAGGCAAAAGTGATAACTAAGTGGCTCGGGGAACAAAACATCAGTATTTTGGGTCCATGGCCAGGAAACTCCCCAGACCTTAATCCCATTGGGAACTTGTGGTCAATCCTCAAGAGGCAGGTGGGCAAACAAAACGCCACAAATTGACAAACTCCAAGCATTGATTATGCAAGAATAGGCTGCCATCAGTCAGGATGTGGCCCAGAAGTTAATTGACAGCATGCCAGGGCGGATTACAGAGGTCTTGAAAAAGAAGGGTCAACACTG
Organism: Oncorhynchus tshawytscha; assembly: GCF_018296145.1. Lineage (NCBI taxonomy): Eukaryota > Metazoa > Chordata > Actinopteri > Salmoniformes > Salmonidae > Oncorhynchus > Oncorhynchus tshawytscha. The sequence continues at coordinate 8,306,594 of NC_056441.1, read as the reverse complement.
CAAATATTGACTCTTTGCATCAACTTCATGTAATTGTCAATAAAAGCCTTTGACACTTATGAAATGCTTGTAATTATACTTCAGTATTCCATAGTAACATCTGACAAAAATATCTAAAGACACTGAAGCAGCAGACTTTGTGAAAAGGTATATTTGTGTCATTCTCAAAACTTTTCGCCTCAACTGGAGTAAATAGGTCAAATAAAGACAAACCCTGGAGTGAGTATGTGTGTCCAAACCTTTGACTGGTACTGTAAATATACATGCACAGTCAAAGAGGAGAATAATTATTGTCAAGGAAGTTTACTAAAATGTTATATATATTTAAAAAAATATATATATATTTTTTGATTTCACCTTCATTTAACCAGGTAGGCTAGTTGAGAACAAGTTCTCATTTACAACTGCGACCTGGCCAAGATAAAGCAAAGCACTGTGACACAGAGGACAACACAGAGTTACACATGCAATAAACAATAAACAAGCCAATAACACAATAGACAAGTCAATGACACAGTAGAAAAAAAGAAAGTCTATATACAGTCTGTGCAAAAGGCATGAGGAGGTAGGCAATAAATAGGCCATAGGAGCGAATAGTTACAATTTAGCAGATTAACACTGGAGTGATAAATGAGCAAATGATGATGTGCAAGTAGAGATACTGGTGTGCAAAAGAGCATAAAAGTAAATAAAAACAGTATGGGGATGAGGTAGGTAGATTGGGTGGGCTATTTACAGATGGACTATGTACAGCTGCAGCGATTGGTTAGCTGCTCAGATAGCTGATGTTTAAAGAAGTTGAGGGAAATACAAGTCTCCAACTTCAGCGATTTTTGCAATTCGTTCCAGTCACTGGCAGCAGAGAACTGGAAAGAAAAGTGTCCAAATGAGGTGTTGGCTTTAGGGATGATCAGTGAGATACACCTGCTGGAGCGCGTGCTACGGGTGGGTGTTGTTATCGTGACCAGTGAACTGAGATAAGGCGGCGCTTTACCTAGCGTGGACTTATAGATGACCTGGAGCCAGTGGGTCTGGCGATGAATATGTAGCGAGGGCCAGCAGACTAGAGCATACAGGTCGCAGTGGTGGGTGGTATAAGGTGATTTGGTAACAAAACGGATGGAGCTGTGATAGACTGCATCCAGTTTGCTGAGTATTGGAAGCTATTTTGTAGATGACATCGCTGAAGTCGAGGCTCGGTAGGATAGTCTGTTTTACTAGGGTAAGTTTGGCGGCGTGAGTGAAGGAGGCTTTGTTGCGAAATAGAAAGCCGATTCTAGATTTGATTTTGGTGTTTAATATGAGTCTGGAAGGAGAGTTTACAGTCTAACCAGGTACCTAGGTATTTATAGTTGTCCACATATTCTAGGTCGGAACCGTCCAGGGTGGTGATGCTAGTCGGGCGGGCGGGTGTGGGCAGCGAACGGTTGAAAAGCATGCATTTGGATTTACTAGCATCTAAGAGCAGTTGGAGGCCACGGAAGGAGTGTTGTATGGCATTGAAGCTTGTTTGGAGCTTGTTTGGCGGTTAGTTAGCACAGTGTCCAAGGAAGGGCCAGAAGTATATAGAATGGTGTCGTCTGCGTAGAGGTGGATCAGGGAATCGCCCACAGCAAGAGCGACATCATTGATATATACAGAGAAAAGAGTCAGCCCGAGAATTGAACCCTGTGGTACCCCCATAGAGACTGCGAGAGGTCCGGACAACGTGCCCTCCGATTTGGCACACTGAACTCTGTCTACAAAGTAGTTGGTGAACCAGGCGAGGCAGTCATTCGAAAAAACAAGGCTATTGAGTCTGCCGATAAGAGTTTGGTGATTGACAGAGTCAAAAGCCTTGGCCAGGTCGATGAAGACAGCTGCACAGTACTGTCTTTTATCGATGGCGGTTATGATATCGTTTAGGACCTTGAGCGTGGCTGAGGTGCACCCATGACCGGCTCGGAAACCAGATTGCACAGCGGAGAAGGTACGGTGGGATTCGAAATGGTCAGAGATCTGTTTATTAACTTGGCTTTCGAAGACTTTAGAAAGGCAGGGCAGGATGGATATAGGTCTGTAACAGTTTGGGTCTAGAGGCAGGGCAGGATGGATATAGGTCTGTAACAGTTTGGGTCTAGAGGCAGGGCAGGATGGATATAGGTCTAACAGTTTGGGTCTAGAGGCAGGGCAGGATGGATATAGGTCTATAACAGTTTGGGTCTAGAGGCAGGGCAGGATGGATATAGGTCTAACAGTTTGGGTCTAGAGGCAGGGCAGGATGGATATAGGTCTGTAACAGTTTGGGTCTAGAGGCAGGGCAGGATGGATATAGGTCTGTAACAGTTTGGGTCTAGAGGCAGGGCAGGATGGATATAGGTCTGTAACAGTTTGGGTCTAGAGGCAGGGCAGGATGGATATAGGTCTAACAGTTTGGGTCTAGAGGCAGGGCAGGATGGATATAGGTCTAACAGTTTGGGTCTAGAGGCAGGGCAGGATGGATATAGGTCTAACAGTTTGGGTCTAGAGGCAGGGCAGGATGGATATAGGTCTAACAGTTTGGGTCTAGAGTGTCACCCCAGTTTGAAGAGGGGGTAGGGGGGGTCTGGAGCTGTTGGCTAGAGGCAGGGGGTTGGATATAGGTCTGCCAGGAGGAAGGCAGGCCTGCCGATGGAAATGCTTGTTGAAGTTTTCGATTATCATGGATTTATCGGTGGTGACCGTGTTACCTAGCCTCAGTGCAGTGGGCAGCTGGGCGGAGGTGACCGTGTTACCTAGCCTCATATGCAGTGGGCAGCTGGGAGGAGGTGACAGTTTGTTACCTAGAGGCCTCAGTGCAGTTTGGGCAGCTGGGCAGGATGGATATAGGTCTAACGTGTTACCTTTGAAGAGGGGTAGCCTCAGTGCAGTGGGCAGCTGGGAGGAGGTGACCATGGTGTGGTGACCCTAGCCTCAGTGCAGTGGGCAGCTGGGAGGAGGTGACCGTGTTACCTAGCCTCAGTGCAGTGGGCAGCTGGGAGGAGGTGCTCTTGTTCTCATGGACTTTACAGTGTCCCAAAACCTTTTGGAGTTAGAGCTACAGGATGTGAATTTCTGCTTGAAAAATCTAGCCTTTGCTTTCCTGACTGACTGCGTGTATTGGTTCCTGACTTCCCTGAACAGTTGCATATCGCGGGGACTATTCGATGCTAGTGCAGGAACCAGGAATTTTCACTGTTCAGCCTGATTCTGCCTCATACTAGAAAAACACCATGTCTGTCACGACAACCGCCAAACGCTAAGCAGAGCAGGAAATGGCAAAGGAAAGGAAAAACATACTTTATTTAATTTGATTTAAGCAGTAATGTACAGCTATATAACTATAGCCTCTCTGTCAGTAATTTAATTTGATTTAAGCAGTAATGTACAGCTATATAACTGTAGCCTCTCTGTCTGTAATTTAATTTGATTTAAGCAGTAATGTACAGCTATATAACTATAGCCTCTCTGTCGGTAATTTAATTTGATTTAAGCAGTAATGTACAGCTATATAACTATAGCCTCTCTGTCGGTAATTTAATTTGATTTAAGCAGTCATGTACAGCTATATAACTATAGCCTCTCTGTCGGTAATTTAATTTGATTTAAGCAGTAATGTACAGCTATATAACTATAGCCTCTCTGTCGGTAATTTAATTTGATTTAAGCAGTAATGTACAGCTATATAACTACAGCCTCTCTGTCGGTAATTTAATTTGATTTAAGCAGTAATGTACAGCTATATAACTATAGCCTCTCTGTCGGTAATTTAATTTGATTTAAGCAGTAATGTACAGCTATATAACTACAGCCTCTCTGTCGGTAATTTAATTTGATTTAAGCAGTAATGTACAGCTATATAACTATAGCCTCTCTGTCAGTAATTTAATTTGATTTAAGCAGTAATGTACAGCTATATAACTATAGCCTCTCTGTCGGTAATTTAATTTGATTTAAGCAGTAATGTACAGCTATATAACTATAGCCTCTCTGTCTGTAATTTAATTTGATTTAAGCAGTCATGTACAGCTATATAACTATAGCCTCTCTGTCGGTAATTTTATTTGATTTAAGCAGTCATGTACAGCTATATAACTATAGCCTCTCTGTCAGTAATTTAATTTGATTTAAGCAGTAATGTACAGCTATATAACTATAGCCTCTCTGTCAGTAATTTAATTTGATTTAAGCAGTAATGTACAGCTATATAACTATAGCCTCTCTGTCGGTAATTTAATTTGATTTAAGCAGTAATGTACAGCTATATAACTATAGCCTCTCTGTCAGTAATTTAATTTGATTTAAGCAGTAATGTACAGCTATATAACTACAGCCTCTCTGTCGGTAATTTAATTTGATTTAAGCAGTAATGTACAGCTATATAACTATAGCCTCTCTGTCGGTAATTTAATTTGATTTAAGCAGTAATGTACAGCTATATAACTACAGCCTCTCTGTCGGTAATTTAATTTGATTTAAGCAGTAATGTACAGCTATATAACTATAGCCTCTCTGTCGGTAATTTAATTTGATTTAAGCAGTAATGTACAGCTATATAACTATAGCCTCTCTGTCGGTAAGTTAATTTGATTTAAGCAGTCATGTACAGCTATATAACTATAGCCTCTCTGTCGGTAATTTAATTTGATTTAAGCAGTAATGTACAGCTATATAACTATAGCCTCTCTGTCGGTAATTTAATTTGATTTAAGCAGTAATGTACAGCTATATAACTATAGCCTCTCTGTCGGTAATTTAATTTGATTTAAGCAGTAATGTACAGCTATATAACTATAGCCTCTCTGTCAGTAATTTAATTTGATTTAAGCAGTAATGTACAGCTATATAACTATAGCCTCTCTGTCGGTAATTTAATTTGATTTAAGCAGTAATGTACAGCTATATAACTATAGCCTCTCTGTCGGTAATTTAATTTGATTTAAGCAGTAATGTACAGCTATATAACTATAGCCTCTCTGTCTGTAATTTAATTTGATTTAAGCAGTCATGTACAGCTATATAACTATAGCCTCTCTGTCGGTAATTTTATTTGATTTAAGCAGTCATGTACAGCTATATAACTATAGCCTCTCTGTCAGTAATTTAATTTGATTTAAGCAGTAATGTACAGCTATATAACTACAGCCTCTCTGTCGGTAATTTAATTTGATTTAAGCAGTAATGTACAGCTATATAACTATAGCCTCTCTGTCGGTAATTGCACTTGATTCCAGGCTTTCTAGGATTTACAGCTGTACTTATGAAGCCTTATTCAAGCCGAAGGGCTTTTTGGGACATAAATCTCAATCAGAACCTAAACTGGACACCTCACTGAACACGCCAACTGGCACGTGTGTTTATATGTGTTGCTCATTAGAAAAACACGATTTCAGTCTTGGAGGTGTGTTTTCGGAACGATTCCAATAATGATGATGATGATGTTTCACCTTCTCAAAATCCCCCAGAATGAATCTAAGACATCTCAAGAAATCTGTAAATGATTTTAGATGTTTTTTTTGTTGTCGAGGTCGTTTTAGTTGCGCAATTTTTACATCTAACAAAGTTTTTTTTTTTTTTGCGTAGTATTTCTCAAGTATAAACAAATGTGTGACGTTGTCTTTGTGTAAACAAAGTCGGAGATGCTGGGCAGGTCTGTCTCACTGTCTATACTATTGGATAGAGAGACATCTCCGCAGCTGTTCACCACATGTTAGTAGGCAAATGGACAAATGTCAAATCAAAACCCTTCATTTATCCGTTGTGACGCACGGATGTTCCAAAATCTATTTTAGATGAGACTGACATTATGACCAAAAAATATCCTATTTACACTTTGTAGTCAATGTTGACACTAGACTAACTGTTTCTGACTCACATTGACACCACATAGACTGTTTTTTTTTTTTACAATTATTGGTTGCTTTTTAAAGGCAGTCGCTCTTTAAACTTTAACACTAAAACCACATTTTATTGGTTACATATAATTTGGCCTTCAGTAAGTGGCTGTTAAATTATAATTGAAGCTTACCTCATGTCATGATACAGTGCTGTGCCTCTCTCCTAATATGCTGTAAAAACTTCTCAAATGTGATCACTGATTTGGTGACACACACACATGTGCACACACATGCACACGCACGCACACACACACACACACACACACGCACACACACACAATGCTTTACCGCTCTGCTAATATGCTGTAACAAGCTTTCAAATGAAATCCCTTCTGACTTAGCGATACACACACACGCATACACACACACACACACACACACACACACACACACACACACACACGTACACACACACACACACATATGTAAACACACAAAAAAAAATTCAGTCTGTCACCCACAATTGGTGTGCTAGAATCTAGATCAATCAATCACTGTGCTCTGACAGGGCAGAGAGAGACCCCAGACCGATGCATTTTTAAAATGATTTATTACAAGAATTACAGAGCTTACTCGTACATTAACGATACACTCTGGAAACGTGCACAGAATCTTTTAAATCAACATTAGGAAGGAATAGGAGCAACTAAATCAGCATAAAATATCAGTCAATTTGATGTGAAAGTAACCCAAAGAATTTATTCATGATTTATTCCAAGGATTACCGACTTGCACGTCATGATAATGGACCGGTGGATTGGGAAAAGACTAGCCTGGGAACCAGTCTGTTTGTGCTACCATTCCACTTCCAAATGTTTGGCATGACAAGAGGTGGCAATGAGTTGAATTATAACACAAACAGAATGGTACACAGGCTAGATAAAGAGTGTCAGTGATGGGTACAGTAGACTCTGAGAGAGGTCGTGGTTTAGTAAGGAACAACCACCCCGGGTAGTCAGTCACACGGCCAATCATACAGTAGAATGTATTGTATTATACAATGGTGGGTCTAATCCTGAATACTGATTGGTTAAAACCGCATTCCAGCCGGTGTCTATTCCACAAGTTACCACCGGCTAAATTTACAATGTTAAAATTCCTATTTACTCTGTTCCATCTGACTGCACAATCCACTGTCTCATCAGCCCAGCCAGGCAATTTATAAACTTGATCTCCACTAGAAAAAGCATCTAGACATTATCTCACATTTCTTTTAGACTAACATTTAGTTTTCAACAGTGGAGATTTGTATAAACCTTGCTGTCTGTTTCTCCAATATTTGCAACATTGTTTCAATATTCAAATTGGATCCCCAGCTGTCCCATAGTAATGAACGTGTTGGGAGTTGGGATGAGAAAGACAGAGAGACAGGCGGTGTTTCTCAACCAGTCGAAATCATGAATCAGCATAATTTTTTATGGATATACAGTATACAAATAACTATCAATAGAAAACAGGTCAAACAAAATGAAGTGCAGCTAGTTTGCAGTCTTTCCAGCTTCAGTTTGAAGTGATTGTGTTAGCTGTGTTGTTGACTAGCTCCTCTGAACAACAGTGATTGTGTTAGCTGTGTTGTTGGCTAGCTCCTCTGAACAACAGTGATTGTGTTAGCTGTGTTGTTGGCTAGCTCCTCTGAACAACAGTGATTGTGTTAGCTGTGTTGTTGGCTAGCTCCTCTGAACAACAGTGATTGTGTTAGCTGTGTTGTTGACTAGCTCCTCTGAACAACAGTGATTGTGTTAGCTGTGTTGTTGGCTAGCTCCTCTGAATAACAGTGATTGTGTTAGCTGTGTTGTTGGCTAGCTCCTCTGAACAACAGTGATTGTGTTAGCTGTGTTGTTGGCTAGCTCCTCTGAACAACAGTGATTGTGTTAGCTGTGTTGTTGACTAGCTCCTCTGAACAACAGTGATTGTGTTAGCTGTGTTGTTGGCTATCTCCTCTGAACAACAGTGACTGTGTTAGCTGTGTTGTTGGCTATCTCCTCTGAACAACAGTGACTGTGTTAGCTGTGTTGTTGGCTATCTCCTCTGAACAACAGTGATTGTGTTAGCTGTGTTGTTGACTAGCTCCTCTGAACAACAGTGATTGTGTTAGCTGTGTTGTTGGCTATCTCCTCTGAACAACAGTGACTGTGTTAGCTGTGTTGTTGACTAGCTCCTCTGAACAACAGTGATTGTGTTAGCTGTGTTGTTGGCTAGCTCCTCTGAACAACAGTGATTGTGTTAGCTGTGTTGTTGGCTAGATCCTCTGAACAACAGTGATTGTGTTAGCTGTGTTGTTGGCTAGCTCCTCTGAACAACAGTGATTATGTTAGCTGTGTTGTTGACTAGTTCCTCTGAACAGCAGTGATTGTGTTAGCTGTGTTGTTGACTAGCTCCTCTGAACAACAGTGATTGTGTTAGCTGTGTTGTTGACTAGCTCCTCTGAACAACAGTGATTGTGTTAGCTGTGTTGTTGGCTAGCTCCTCTGAACAACAGTGATTGTGTTAGCTGTGTTGTTGGCTAGCTCCTCTGAACAACAGTGATTGTGTTAGCTGTGTTGTTGGCTAGCTCCTCTGAACAACAGTGATTGTGTTAGCTGTGTTGTTGGCTAGCTCCTCTGAACAACAGTGATTGTGTTAGCTGTGTTGTTGACTAGCTCCTCTGAACAACAGTGATTGTGTTAGCTGTGTTGTTGACTAGCTCCTCTGAACAACAGTGATTGTGTTAGCTGTGTTGTTGACTAGCTCCTCTGAACAACAGTGATTGTGTTAGCTGTGTTGTTGGCTAGCTCCTCTGAACAACAGTGATTGTGTTAGCTGTGTTGTTGACTAGCTCCTCTGAACAACAGTGATTGTGTTAGCTGTGTTGTTGGCTAGCTCCTCTGAACAACAGTGATTGTGTTAGTTGTGTTGTTGACTAGCTCCTCTGAACATCAGTGATTGTGTTAGTTGTGTTGTTGACTAGCTCCTCTGAACAACAGTGATTGTGTTAGTTGTGTTGTTGACTAGCTCCTCTGAACATCAGTGATTGTGTTAGTTGTGTTGTTGACTAGCTCCTCTGAACATCAGTGATTGTGTTAGCTGTGTTGTTGACTAGCTCCTCTGAACATCAGTGATTGTGTTAGCTGTGTTGTTGGCTAGCTCCTCTGAACAACAGTGATTGTGTTAGCTGTGTTGTTGACTAGCTCCTCTGAACAACAGTGATTATGTTAGTTGTGTTGTTGGCTAGCTCCTCTGAACAACAGTGATTGTGTTAGCTGTGTTGTTGACTAGCTCCTCTGAACAACAGTGATTATGTTAGCTGTGTTGTTGACTAGCTCCTCTGAACAACAGTGATTGTGTTAGCTGTGTTGTTGGAGCTCCTCTGAACAACAGTGATTGTGTTAGCTGTGTTGTTGACTAGCTCCTCTGAACAACAGTGATTGTGTTAGCTGTGTTGTTGACTAGCTCCTCTGAACAACAGTGATTATGTTAGCTGTGTTGTTGACTAGTTCCTCTGAACAGCAGTGATTGTGTTAGCTGTGTTGTTGACTAGCTCCTCTGAACAACAGTGATTGTGTTAGCTGTGTTGTTGACTAGCTCCTCTGAACAACAGTGATTGTGTTAGCTGTGTTGTTGGCTAGCTCCTCTGAACAACAGTGATTGTGTTAGCTGTGTTGTTGGTAGCTCCTCTGAACAACAGTGATTGTGTTAGCTGTGTTGTTGACTAGCTCCTCTGAACAACAGTGATTATGTTAGCTGTGTTGTTGACTAGCTCCTCTGAACAACAGTGATTGTGTTAGCTGTGTTGTTGACTAGCTCCTCTGAACAACAGTGATTGTGTTAGCTGTGTTGTTGACTAGCTCCTCTGAACAACAGTGATTGTGTTAGCTGTGTTGTTGACTAGCTCCTCTGAACAACAGTGTCCTGGCGAATGAGCACATTTTCTGTGCCAGGTGAAAACGTGCATCATTAGCTCATTGTTATGGATATATCCAAATTAATGTCACTAGAAAACAGCTTGAACAAACGCAAATGCAGCTACTGTTGTTATTCTGGCTGCACTGTTAAACGTGACTGTAAGTTAGCCGTAGTTAGCTAGCTAGCAAGCGAGGGATAAGAACACTGTTAAACGTGACTGTAAGTTAGCCGTAGTTAGCTAGCTAGCAAGCGAGGGATAAGAACACTGTTAAACGTGACTGTAAGTTAGCCGTAGTTAGCTAGCTAGCAAGCGAGGGATAAGAACACTGTTAAACGTGACTGTAAGTTAGCCGTAGTTAGCTAGCTAGCAAGCGAGGGATAAGAACATTGTTAAACGTGACTGTAAGTTAGCCGTAGTTAGCTAGCTAGCAAGCGAGGGATAAGAACACTGTTAAACGTGACTGTAAGTTAGCCGTAGTTAGCTAGCTAGCAAGCGAGGGATAAGAACATTGTCAGCCAGTATGGAACATTTAGAACGAACGACTGGGTCGCGTCCATAGATACAGAACAAAAAGACTGAACGACTGGGTTGTGTCTCTGGCAACCGAACCAATGGAATGAATGACCAGTCGGCTTGGGGTAGCAACCCTAGATTTGTTAACTGGACTATATCTTGTAGAAATAGTATGAATAAACTCATCAAAATAACGTTTTTAATGAAAATATGTCAATCATTATTTGAATATGTTGATAACCCGTTGTATAAAAGTGATAATGCCCTCGAAGGCGTTTTTTCGACTTCGTCTCGGGGTTAACAACAACTACGCCAATATATCCTCCAAACACCGGCTTCTCTGGCATTATCACTTAAACAGAACACTTGTTTATCACATCGACAAGTGAAACCTGATGAAATGTAACCGCAACATGTTGAAGTGATAATTGCCTGTACGTTTTTTTTTTCATTTAACACAACGGAAATATCTTAAGAGTTTTCAGTTTAACAATGTTTCCACTCTAACACCTCAATTTGCTGTGATTGTGAGAAGCTCGTACAGTATGGTTAGACTGTTCAGTTATTCAGTGTTGATGAACCTTTCTGACAAGAATGATGTACAATGAACTTTACACCTCTCTCTGTCTCTCTCTCTCTCTCTCTCTCTGTCTCTCTCTCTCTCTCTCTCTGTCTCTCTGTCTCTCTCTCCCTCTCTCTCTCTCTCTCTCTCTCTCTCGTCTCTCTCTCTCTCTCGCCGTCTCTCTCTGTCTGTCTCTCTCTCTCTCTCTCTCCTCTCTCTCTCTCTCTCTCCCTCTCTCTCTCTCTCTGCCTCTCTCTCTCTCTCTCTCTCTCTGCCTCTCTCTCTCTCTGCCTCTCTCTCTCTGCCTCTCTATCTCTGCCTCTCTCTCTCTCTGCCTCTCTCTGCCTCTCTTTCTCTGCCTCTCTTTCTCTGCCTCTCTCTCTCTGCCTCTCTCTCTCTCTGTCTCTCTCTCTCTCTTCCTCTCTCTCTCTCTCTGCCTCTCTCTCTCTCTCCCTCTCTCTCTGTCTCTCTCTCCCTGACTCTCTCCCTGTCTCTCTCTGTCTCTCTCTCTCTCTCTCTCTCTCTCTCTCTCTCTCTCTCTGCCTCTCTCTCTCTCTCCCTCTCTCTCTGTCTCTCTCTCCCTGACTCTCTCTCTCTCTCTCCCTGACTCTCTCTCTCTCTCTCTCTCTGCCTCTCTCTCTCTCTCTCTCTCTCTGCCCCTCTCTCTCTCTGTCTCTCTCTGTCTGTCTCTCTGTCTCTCCCTCTCTCTCTCCCTGTCTCTCTCTGTCTCTCCCTGTCTCTGTCTCTCTCTCCCTCTCTCTCTCTCTCTCACATACAGTTGAAGTTGGAAGTTTACATACACCTTCAGCCAAATAAATTGAAACTCAGTTTTTCACAATTCCTGACATTTAATCAGAGTAAAACATTCCCTGTTTTAGGTCAGTTAGGATCAACACTTTATTTTAAGAATGTGAAATGTCAGAATAATAGTAGAGAGAATGATTTATTTCAGCTTTTATCTCTTTCATCACATTCCCAGTGGGTCAGAAGTTTACATACACTCAATTAGTATTTGGTAGCATTGCCTTTAAATTGTTTAAATTGGGTCAAACGTTTCGGGTAGCCTTCCACAAACTTCCCACAATAAATTGGGTGAATTTTGGCCCATTCCTCCTGACAGAGCTGGTGTAACTGAGTCAGGTTTGTAGGTCTCCTTGCTCGCACACGCTTTTTCAGTTCTGCCCATAAATTTTCCATAGGATTGAGGTCAGGGCTTTGTGATGGCAACTCCAATACCTTGACTTTGTTGTCCTTAAGCCAATTTGCTACAACTTTGGGTCATTGTCCTTTTGGAAGACCCATTTGCGACCAAGCTTTAACTTTCCGACTGAGACAAAATGTTCCCTCCTCATCATGCCATCTATTTTGTGAAGAGAACCAGTCCCTCCTGCAGCAAAGCACCCCCACAACATGATGCTCCCACCCCCGTGCTTTGCAGTTGAGAGGGTGTTCTTCGGCTTGCAAACCTCCCCCTTTTTCCTCCAAACATAACCATGGTCATTATGGCTAAACAGTTCTATTTTTGTTTCATCAGACCAGAGGACATTTTTCCAAAAAGTATGAGCTTTGTCCCCATGTGCAGTTGAAAACCGTAGTCTGGCTTTTTTTTAAGGCGGTTTTGGAGCAGCGGCTTCTACCTTGCTGAGCGGCATTTCAGGTTATGTCGAAACAGGATTTATTTTACTGTGGATGAAAATCGTTTGTGCCTATTTCCTCCAGCATCTTCACAAGGTCCTTTGCTGTTGTTCTGGGATTGATTTGCACTTTTCTCACCAAAGTACGTTAATCTCTAGGAGACAGAACGCGTCTCCTTCCTGAGCGCTATGATGGCTGCGTGGTCCCATGGTGTTTATACTTGAGTACTATTGTTTGTACAGATGAACGTGGTACCTTCAGGCGTTTGGAAATTGCTCCCAAGGATGTACCAGACTTGTGGAGGTCTACAATTGTTTTTCTGAGGTCTTGGCTGATTTCTTTTGATTTTCCCATGATGTCAAGCAAATAGGCACTGAGTTTGAAGGTAGGCCATGAAATACATCCACAGGTACACCTCCAATTGACTCAAATTATGTCAATTAGCCTATCAGAAGTTTCTAAAGCCATGAGATCATTTTCTGGAATTTTCCAAGCTGTATAAAGGCACAGTCAACTTAGTGTATGTAAACTTCTGACCCACTGGAATTGAGATACAGTGAAACAATCTGTCTGTAAACCAATTGCTGGAAAAATGACTTGTGTCATGCACAAAGTTGACTTGCCAAAACTATAGTTTGTTAACAAGAAATGTGTGGAGTGGTTGAAAAAACGAGTTTTAATGATTCCAACCTAAGTGTATGTAAACTTCCCACTTCAACTGTACATACACCCAGTCCCTGTGTATAGATCGACTGCACTGAACAACCATCATGAGACACCCATAAAACATAAAACCTTGATTGTAATTCCGCAACCTTTGCTCACACACACCTACACAAAAACAAAATGAGTACCATATACAGTACCAGTACCACATATATAGTACAGTACCAGTACCACATATATAGTACCATATACAGTACCAATACCACATATAGAGTACCATATACAGTACCAGTACCACATATATAGTACCATATACAGTATCAGTACCACATATATAGTACCATATACAGTACCAGTACCACATATATAGTACCATATACAGTACCAGTACCACATATATAGTACCATATACAGTACCAGTACCACATATATAGTACCATATACAGTACCAGTACCACATATATAGTACCATATATAGTACCAATACCACATATACAGTACCATATACAGTACCACATATATAGTACCATATACAGTACCAGTACCACATATATAGTACCATATACAGTACCAATACCACATATACAGTACCATATACAGTACCACATATATAGTACCATATACAGTACCAGTACCACATATATAGTACCATATACAGTATCAATACCACATATAGAGTACAAATACAGTACCAATACCACATATATAGTACCATATACAGTACCAGAACCACATATATAGTACCATATACAGTACCAGTACCACATATATAGTACCATATACAGTACCAGTACCATATATATAGTACCATATACAGTACCAGTACCACATATACAGTACCAATACCACATATATAGTACCATAGACAGTACCAGTACCACATATATAGTACCATATACAGTACCAGTACCACATATATAGTACCATATACAGTACCAGTACCACATATATAGTACCATATACAGTATCAGTACCACATATATAGTACCATATACAGTACCGGTACCACATATATAGTACCATATACAGTGCCACATATATAGTACCATATACAGTACCAGTACCACATATATAGTACCATATACAGTATCAATACCACATAAAGAGTACAAATACAGTACCAATACCACATATATAGTACCATATACAGTACCAGTACCACATATATAGTACCATATACAGTATCAATACCACATATATAGTACCATATACACTACCAATACCACATATATAGTACCATATACAGTATCAATACCACATATATAGTACCATATACAGTATCAATACCACATATATAGTACCATATACAGTACCGGTACCACATATATAGTACCATATACAGTGCCACATATATAGTACCATATACAGTACCAGTACCACATATATAGTACCATATACAGTACCAGTACCACATATATAGTACCATATACAGTACCAATACCACATATATAGTACCATATACAGTACCAGTACCACATATATAGTACCATATACAGTACCAATACCACATATATAGTACCATATACAGTACCAGTACCACATATATAGTACCATATACAGTATCAATACCACATATATAGTACCATATACAGTATCAATACCACATATATAGTACCATATATAGTACCAATACCACATATATAGTACCATATACAGTACCAATACCACATATACAGTACCATATACAGTACCACATATATAGTACCATATACAGGACCAGTACCACATATATAGTACCAATACCACATATACAGTACCATATACAGTACCACATATATAGTACCATATACAGTACCAGTACCACATATATAGTACCATATATAGTACCAATACCACATATACAGTACCATATACAGTACCACATATATAGTACCATATACAGTACCAATACCACATATATAGTACCATATACAGTATCAATACCACATATATAGTACCATATATAGTACCAATACCACATATATAGTACCATATACAGTACCAATACCACATATACAGTACCATATACAGTACCACATATATAGTACCATATACAGGACCAGTACCACATATATAGTACCATATACAGTACCAGTACCAAACATATAGAGTACGAGTCAAATGTTTGGACACAAATACTCATTCTAGGGTTCTAATGTACTTTTTTCTATATTGTAGAATAATAGTGAAGTCATTAGAACTATGACATAACACATATGGAATCATGTAGCAACCAAAAAGTGTTAAACAAATCAAAATATTTTTTATATTTGAGATTCTTCAAAATAGCCACCCTTTGCCTTGATGACAGCTTTGCACACTCATGGCATTCTCTCAACCAGATTCATGAGGAATGCTTTTCCAACAGTCTTGAAGGAGTTTCCACATGTGCTGAGTACTTGTTGGCTGCTTTTCCTTCACTCTGCGGTCCTTTTTGGTCAAATAGCCCTTACACAGCCTGGAGGTGTGTTTTGGGTCATTGTCCTGTTGAAAAACAAATGATAGTCCCACTAAGCCCAAACCAGATGGGATGGTGTATCGCTGCAGAATGCTGTGGTAACCATGCTGGTTAAGTGTGCCTTGAATTCTAAATAAATCACAGACAGTGTCACCAGCAAAGCACCATCACACCTCCTCCTACATGCTTCACTTACTCTGCGTCTCACAAAGACACAGTGGCTGGAACACAACATCTCAAATACGGACTCATCAGACAGAAGGACAGATTTCCACCGGTCTAATGTCCATTGTTTGTGTTTTTTGGCCCAAGCAAGTCTCTTCTTCTTATTGGTGTCCTTTAGTAGTGGTTTCTTTGCAGCAATTTGACAATGAAGGCCTGATTCACGCAGTCTCCTCTGAACAGTTGCTGTTGAGATGTGTCTATTACTTGAACTCTGTGAAGCATTTATTTGGGCTGTAATTTCTGAGGCTGGTACCTCTACTGAACTTATCCTCTGCAGAAGAGGTAACTCTGGGTCTTCCTTTCCAGTGGCGGTCCTCATGAGAGAAAGATTCATCATATACAGTAGATTAAGTTGGCTAGATAGCTAGCTAGCTACATTAGCAGCTCATTTGAGTTAGCCTGCACTGTAGCTAGTTAGCAAAACCTTATTTTTCTTACATTTTCGAAATGTATTTACTTAGTTGAATATGTTCTCCCAGCCATGTGTCTGATTGGAAACAGGGCAGAAACGTTTGTTAGTCACCAGATCAGTTTAGATCAGTTTACCTGTGAAGAAATTAATGAAATGGAGAATGGATTAAACTATGTACCCATTTAATAACCAGACCTTCATAAAAACTTGCTCTACTGAATTATTGATGCACAACCGAACTGCTGCTATATGCTGTCAGCACACCCACAAGAGAGCCACTCTGGGTGTCCCGAAGCGGAACGCAGCAATTTACCACATGCTAGTGTACACAGCCCATGACGGCTGGTAGGGGACGAGGCTGGATGAGTGCTAGTGAACACAGCCCATGACGGCTGGTAGGGGACGAGGCTGGATGAGTGCTAGTGTACACGAGCCTATGACGACTGGTAGGGGACGAGGCTGGATGAGTGCTAGTGAACACAGCCCATGACGGCTGGTAGGGGACGAGGCTGGATGAGTGCTAGTGAACACGAGCCTATGACGACTGGTAGGGGACGAGGCTGGATGAGTGCTAGTGTACACGAGTCTATGACGGCTGGTAGGGGACGAGGCTGGATGAGTGCTAGTGAACACAGCCCATGACGGCTGGTAGGGGACGAGGCTGGATGAGTGCTAGTGTACACGAGCCTATGACGACTGGTAGGGGACGAGGCTGGATGAGTGCTAGTGTACACGAGCCCATGACGGCTGGTAGGGGACGAGGCTGGATGAGTGCTAGTGAACACAGCCCATGACGGCTGGTAGGGGACGAGGCTGGATGAGTGCTAGTGAACACAGCCCATGACGACTGGTAGGGGACGAGGCTGGATGAGTGCTAGTGTACACGAGCCTATGACGACTGGTAGGGGACGAGGCTGGATGAGTGCTAGTGTACACGAGCCCATGACGGCTGGTAGGGGACGAGGCTGGATGAGTGCTAGTGAACACAGCCCATGACGGCTGGTAGGGGACGAGGCTGGATGAGTGCTAGTGTACACGAGCCTATGACGACTGGTAGGGGACGAGGCTGGATGAGTGCTAGTGACGGCTGGTAGGGACGAGGCTGGATGAGTGCTAGTGTACACGAGCCTATGACGGCTGGTAGGGGACGAGGCTGGATGAGTGCTAGTGAACAGGCTGGAGCCCATGACGGCTGGTAGGGGACGAGGCTGGATGAGTGCTAGTGTACACGAGCCCATGACGACTGGTAGGGGACGAGGCTGGATGAGTGCTAGTGAACACAGCCCATGACGGCTGGTAGGGGACGAGGCTGGATGAGTGCTAGTGTACACGAGGCTGGATGAGCCCATGACGGCTGGTAGGGGACGAGGCTGGATGAGTGCTAGTGTACACGAGCCTATGACGACTGGTAGGGGACGAGGCTGGATGAGTGCTAGTGAACACGAGCCCATGACGGCTGGTAGGGGACGAGGCTGGATGAGTGCTAGTGAACACAGCCCATGACGGCTGGTAGGGGACGAGGCTGGATGAGTGCTAGTGTACACGAGCCTATGACGACTGGTAGGGGACGAGGCTGGATGAGTGCTAGTGTACACAGTCCATGACGGCTGGTAGGGGACGAGGCTGGATGAGTGCTAGTGAACACAGCCCATGACGGCTGGTAGGGGACGAGGCTGGATGAGTGCTAGTGTACACGAGCCTATGACGACTGGTAGGGGACGAGGCTGGATGAGTGCTAGTGTACACAGCCCATGACGGCTGGTAGGGGACGAGGCTGGATGAGTGCTAGTGAACACAGCCCATGACGAGCCCTGGTACTGGGGGACGAGGCTGGATGAGTGCTAGTGTACACGAGCCCATGACGACTGGTAGGGGACGAGGCTGGATGAGTGCTAGTGTACACGAGCCCATGACGCTGGTAGGGGACGAGGCTGGATGAGTGCTAGTGTACACGAGCCCATGACGACTGGTAGGGGACGAGGCTGGATGAGTGCTAGTGTACACGAGCCTATGACGACTGGTAGGGGACGAGGCTGGATGAGTGCTAGTGTACACAGCCCATGACGACTGGTAGGGGACGAGGCTGGATGAGTGCTAGTGTACACGAGCCCCATGACTGGTAGGGGACGAGGCTGGATGAGTGCTAGTGTACACGAGCCCATGACGACTGGTAGGGGACGAGGCTGGATGAGTGCTAGTGTACAGGAGCCCATGACGACTGGTAGGGGACGAGGCTGGATGAGTGCTAGTGTACAGGAGCCCATGACGACTGGTAGGGGACGAGGCTGGATGAGTGCTAGTGTACACGAGCCCATGACGACTGGTAGGGGACGAGGCTGGATGAGTGCTAGTGTACACGAGCCCATGCCGACTGGTAGTGGACGAGGCTGGATGAGTGCTAGTGTACACGAGCCCATGACGACTGGTAGGGGACGAGGCTGGATGAGTGCTAGTGAACACAGCCCATGACGACTGGTAGGGGACGAGGCTGGATGAGTGCTAGTGTACACGAGCCCATGACGACTGGTAGGGGACGAGGCTGGATGAGTGCTAGTGTACACGAGCCCATGACGACTGGTAGGGGACGAGGCTGGATGAGTGCTAGTGTACAGGAGCCCATGACGACTGGTAGGGGACGAGGCTGGATGAGTGCTAGTGTACACAAGCCCATGACGACTGGGGGGACGAGGTGCTAGTGTACACTTGAGCCTATGACGACTGGTAGGGGACGAGGCTGGATGAGTGCTAGTGTACAGGAGGCCATGACGACTGGTAGGGGACGAGGCTGGATGAGTGCTAGTGTACACGAGCCCATGACGGCTGGTAGGGGACGAGGCTGGATGAGTGCTAGTGAACACAGCCCATGACGGCTGGTAGGGGACGAGGCTGGATGAGTGCTAGTGAACACAGCCCATGACGGCTGGTAGGGGACGAGGCTGGATGAGTGCTAGTGTACACGAGCCTATGACGACTGGTAGGGGACGAGGCTGGATGAGTGCTAGTGTACACGAGTCTATGACGGCTGGTAGGGGACGAGGCTGGATGAGTGCTAGTGAACACAGCCCATGACGGCTGGTAGGGGACGAGGCTGGATGAGTGCTAGTGTACACGAGCCTATGACGACTGGTAGGGGACGAGGCTGGATGAGTGCTAGTGTACACGAGTCTATGACGACTGGTAGGGGACGAGGCTGGATGAGTGCTAGTGTACACGAGGCCATGACGACTGGTAGGGGACTAGGCTGGATGAGTGCTAGTGAACACAGTGACACGAGGCTGGCCCATGACGACTGGTAGGGACGAGGCTGGATGAGTGCTAGTGTACACGAGCCCATGACGACTGGTAGGGGACGAGGCTGGATGAGTGCTAGTGTACAGGAGCCCATGACGACTGGTAGGGGACGAGGCTGGATGAGTGCTAGTGTACACGAGCCCATGACGACTGGTAGGGGACGAGGCTGGATGAGGTGCTAGTGTACACGAGCCCATGACGACTGGTAGGGGACGAGGCTGGATGAGTGCTAGTGTACAGGAGCCCATGACGACTGGTAGGGGACGAGGCTGGATGAGTGCTAGTGTACAGGAGCCCATGACGACTGGTAGGGGACGAGGCTGGATGAGTGCTAGTGTACACGAGCCCATGCCGACTGGTAGTGGACGAGGCTGGATGAGTGCTAGTGTACACGAGCCCATGACGACTGGTAGGGGACGAGGCTGGATGAGTGGTAGTGAACACAGCCCATGACGGCTGGTAGGGCTAGTGACAGGCTGACGGCTGGAGGCGAGGCTGGATGAGTGCTACACGAGCCTATGACGACTGGTAGGGGACAAGGCTGGATGAGTGCTAGTGTACAGGAGCCCATGACGACTGGTAGGGGACAAGGCTGGATGAGTGCTAGTGTACAGGAGCCCATGACGACTGGTAGGGGACGAGGCTGGATGAGTGCTAGTGTACACGAGCCCATGCCGACTGGTAGGGGACGAGGCTGGATGAGTGCTAGTGTACAGGAGCCCATGACGACTGGTACGAGCCTATGGGACGAGGCTGGGTGCTAGTGTACACGAGCCTATGACGACTGGTAGGGGACGAGGCTGGATGAGTGCTAGTGTACAGGAGCCCATGACGACTGGTAGCGGACGAGGCTGGATGAGTGCTAGTGTACACGAGCCCATGACGACTGGTAGGGGACGAGGCTGGATGAGTGCTAGCCTACACGAGCCCGTGACGACTGGTAGGGGACGAGGCTGGATGAGTGCTAGTGTACATGAGCCCATGACGACTGGTAGGGGACGAGGCTGGATAATGCATGGCTCTGGTCCAAGTACAGACTAGACAAGTCAGTTAAGAACAAATTCTTATTTTCAACGACAGCCTAGGAACAGTGGGTTAACTGCCTTGTTCAGGGGTAGAACAACAGATTTGTTTTACCTTGTCGGCTCAGGGATTCAATCTTGCAACCTCTCGGTTACTAATTCAACGCGCTAACCACTAGGCTACCTGCCCGCCCATACCTGAAACCACCTAATCACTGACACTATAAACCTTTTACACACCTTTGTGCGTACCTAGTTGGCCCGGCAATACACCACAGTGTTGTTATCAGAGCAGCAGGCATGTTCAGGCAGGTGTGTGTGTGTGTGTGTGTGTGTGTGTGTGTGTGTGTGTGTGTGTGTGTGTGTGTGTGTGTGTGTGTGTGTGTGTGCATGTTTGTGTGCACGTTTGTGTGTCTGTGCCAACCCAGTGAGCTTGCTAGTGTGTGTTTGTGTGTGTGTGTGTGTGTGTGTGTGCCAGCCCAGCATTCTTGCTTGTGTGTGTGTACGTGTGCGTTCAAGGTGAAGTTAATATGGACTGCTGATTTGTTGCTGTAGCAAAGTAGGTTGTAAAACATGACCTTTGCCCTCTGAGCTCTCCTAATGTCCCACCTGGCCTCTATCACTGAGGACGAGTCACACAGCACAACCAAGCTGCGTTTCAAATGCCACCCTTATTCCCTACATAGTGCACTACTTTTGACCAGAGCCCTATGGGACGCAACCGATCTCTTCAGTCCAGCAGACCCAGATCACATCATCCTTCCACAGGGCAGATTCTCTGATGCTAATAAACATTCCATTCACAGAGGAGACACATCGCACCCCAACCCACACACTCCGAATTAGCTTCCCTAACACATCACCCAAGTTAATGCATGTATCAGGCGAGTCAAACAATTCTCTGAAACACAACGAGCACACATACATTAGTCGTTAGTCTACACATTGCTGCCGATTTAATAACCTATGCATATTTTCTCATGTGCAGTCACTGGTCCCTCCAATCTAGCTCTGGATTGGATTCTGATGCCAGTCGCATAGCCATTAATATAAATTAAATGGCAGAGTGAGAGAGCAACTGAAGGGAGACTGGAAGAGCCAGAATGGAGTTTGTGGGGAAAGATAAATACATTTCCACAGAAGAGTGCCTCTGTTTATTGGTTAGGAAACGCTCGGCGGTAGCATAGAAGGGTAACACATTAATATAGAATGAATGAGGAGATATGGCTGAGAGAGAAGAGAAGGTTCTGGAATTAGAATCCTGACTTGAATTGAAATAGAACAGGACAGAATGACGAGATTCTTTTTGTAGAGTTTCAGTTATTTTATACTTCTAAACAAAGTAGGGAATAGGATGCCATTTGTAATGCAGATTTACAGTCAATCCAGGCATGACTTGTATAAAAGCCCTTTTTTAATTTCAAAATCGTTGCTTCAAAACCAGGGTTAATGTCACAGCTGGACACTGCTGCCGATCATCACATGGGTCTTGAAGGGCATAGGCCCACCCACTTGGCAGCCAGGCCCACCCACTGATCAGCCAGGCCCACCCACTGATCAGCCAGGCCCACCCACTGATCAGCTAGGCCCAGCCACTTGGCAGCCAGGCCCAGCCACTGATCAGCCAGGCCAACCCACTGATCAGCCAGGCCCACCCACTGAGCAGCCAGGCCCAGCCATTTGGCAGCCAGGCCCACAAACTGAGCAGCCAGGCCCACCCACCAGAGCAGCCAGGCCCACACACTGAGCAGCCAGGCCCACCCACTGAGCAGCCAGGCCCAGCCACTTGGCAGCAAGGCCCAGCCATTTGGCAGCCAGATCCACCCACTGAGCAGCCAGGCCCACCCACTGATCAGCCAGGCCCACCCACTGAGCAGCCAGGCCCACCCACTGAGCAGCCAGGCCCAGCCATTTGGCAGCCAGGCCCACCCACTGAGCAGCCAGGCCCACCCACTGAGCAGCCAGGCCCAGTCATTTGGCAGCCAGGCCCACCCACTGAGCAGCCAGGCCCACCCACTGAGCAGCCAGGCCCACCCACTGAGCAGCCAGGCAGCCAGGCCCACCCACTGAGCAGCCAGGCCCACCCACTGAGCAGCCAGGCCCAGCCACTGAGCAGCCAGGCCCACCCACCGAGCAGCCAGGCCCAGCCAATGAGCAGCCAGGCCCAGCCAATGAGCAGCCAGGCCCAGTCATTTGGCAGCCAGGCCCACCCACTGAACAGCCAGACCCACCCACTGAGCAGCCAGACCCAGCCAATGAGCAGCCAGGCACAGCCAATGAGCAGCCAGGCACAGCCAATTTTTCCCACCCCCGTCAGACAACCCCGCAGGTGGAGAAGTCGGATGTGGAGGTCCCGGGCTGACGTGGTTACACGTGGACTGCAGTTGTGAGGCCGATTGGTTGTACTGCCAAATTCTCTAAAATGACATTGGAGGCAGCTTATGTTAGAGAAAATAACATTAAATTCTCTGGTAACAGCTCTGGTGGACATTGCTGTCGTCAGCATGCCAATTGCACGCTCTCTCAAAATTTGAGACGTCTGTGGCATTGTGTTGTGTGACAACAATGCACATTTTAAAGTGTCCTTTTATTGTCCGCAGCACAAGGTTCACCTATGTAATGATCATGTTGTTTAATCAGCTTCTTGATAATGCCACACCTATCAGGTAGATGGATCATCTTGGCAAAGGAGAAATGCTCACTAACAAAGATGTAAACACATGTGTGCACAAAATACGAGAGATGGAAAATTCCTGGGATTTTTAAAATTTCAGCTCATGAAACATGAGACCAAAACTTTGCGTGTTGCGATTATATTTCAGTTCAGTGTATTTCTAATCGTTTGTCTCTTTTCCCTGGTCGCCTGGTGTCAGAAAGATTACATGCTTATCACACACCTCTCCTAATGAAAATCAGGCTCATCCACTGCCATCTAATAGACCTAATGACTGACAGTGAATGGGGGCCCTGAGAGTGTCAGGCAGATTATGAGATGCTGGAAAACCGGTCAGACGATTCCTTGGCAGGCAGCTGATCTGACCCTTAGAGGCTGTGCTCCCTGTGTAGCCCTGCAGGGGGCATCAGTGAGCTGTGTAAACAGGGCTCTAAACACCTGAGCGAAACCCAAACAACAGGAAAGATGATGAGCTCATGGTGTGGCAGCCACCCAATGTCCTGTTGTGTGTGCACGGGTGTGTGTGCGTATGTTTTTATTTGTGTGTGTGAGCAGGTTGTGGCAGACACCCAATGTCCTGTTCGGAGAAACACAGCTACTCTGTCACATACTGCATCACAATGCATTACAATGGAGCATATCTCTTAATGGATGAATCAAGTACCTTGTGGGATGAATCATGTCCATTATGGGAGACGAATCAAGTCCCTTATGGGATGAATCTTGAATCAAGTCCCTTATGGGAAGAATCTTGAATCAAATCCCTTATGGGTTAAATCATGTCTCTTATGGGATGAATCAAGTCCCTTATGGGAATAATCTTGAATCAAGTCCCTTATGAGATGAATCAAGTCCCTTATGGGATGAATCAAGTCCCTTATGGGATGAATCAAGTCCCTTTTGGGATGAGTCAAGTCCCTTATGGGATGAATCAAGTCCCTTTTGGGACGAGTCAAGTCCCTTATGGGATGAATCAAGTTGAATTGAGTCAGGTGTTATATGTTGTCCCTTTGTGCAAGAGGCGTCACTACAGTCCCTGGTTCGATTCCAGGCTGTATCACATCCGGCCGTGATTGGGAATACCATAGGGCAGCGCACAATCGGCCCAGCGTCGTCCGGGTTTGGCCGGTGTAGGTCATCACTGTAAATAAGAATTTGTTCTTA
>NC_056441.1:8242216-8277216 GCF_018296145.1 Oncorhynchus tshawytscha | reverse complement strand
TTTGGAACTTCTGTAAGTGTAATGTTTACTGTTCATTTTTCTTCTTTATTTCACTTTTCTATATTATCTACTTCACTTGTTTTGGCAATGTTAACAGAAACACTGTCCAGTTGGTGACCGAAGTCAGCTTGCAAGCACCTGGCCCACCACAAGGGGTCACTAGAGCGCGATAGAGCGCACAAGGAAATCTCGGCCGGCTAAACCTTCCCCTTATGAGTCTCTCGGTCGCCGCCGGCTGTGACACACCCTGGGATCAAAACCGGTACTGTAGTGACGCCTGTGGTGACGACTGCAGTGCCTTAGACCGCTGCGCCACTCGGGAGGCCTGTGTAAGTGTATTTGACTGTCTCCAGCTAATTAGTAACTTAACACACTGGAGAGAGTTAAGCCATGTCAGCAGATACATCAGACAGAACTTCACCCCTCCCACACACACACACACACACACACACACACACACACACGGACACACACGGACACACACGGACACACGGACACACGGACACACAATTTTGAAGGTTAAGTTTAGACATTAATTCTAAATGGTTAAGATGTGGGATTAAAATGTAAAATAAAAATCTAACTAGTACCTAGTCCTGGGATTGATCGGCTTATGGTTTAAAACAAATACTGTACATCTTGACGGTTAAGTTGAGGCATTCACTTCAAATGAGAAAGGTTAGTGTCTCCCCTCGGAGCCAGAGGTCGCCTCTTACACCCATCCAACATACCTGTCCACAATGCCCTTGCAAACCGCAAGCCTTCTTGATGGTAACAGAGCTCACCGTTGCTATTGGCCGGACATGAAGTCATCTCCTGGGGACCAAATTTCACCTTGGATCTTGAGCAACCTGGCTCTATATACACACACACACACACACACACACACAAGCATACACACACACGCACACGCACGCACACGCACACACACTATAGCATTTACACCAGCCCGCGGGAAAACATCTAGCCAGACTCCGTCGACGCAGGGGGCACCACCAGTGAGGGATAGATTAAAGACTGCAGGGGTTTTAAGTCTCAGAAAATTGCTGATGCAAACAGACACACTAACACACACTCCCTGTCATTTACACCCATCCCAACCATATCAGTGTGTGTGTGTGGGGGGTGGGGGAGGGGTGGGGATATGTGTGTTTTGTTTGGGTTATTTAAATTAATGAATCAGTGTGAGGACAGTGACATGATGAATAGGCTTGGAGAACTAGTGACTGAAGGTAATGGTAGTAATATGGAGGAGAACTAGTGACTGAAGGTAATGGTAGTAATATGGAGGAGAACTAGTCTGTTAGTAATGGTAGTAATATGGAGGAGAACTAGTGACTGTAGGTAATGGTAGTAATATGGAGAACTAGTGACTGTAGGTAATGGTAGTAATATGGAGGAGAACAAGTGACTGTAGGTAATGGTAGTAATATGGAGGAGAACTAGTGACTGTAGGTAATGGTAGTAATATGGAGGAGAACTAGTGACTGTAGGTAATGGTAGTAATAGGGAGGAGAACTAGTGACTGTAGGTAATGGTAGTAATATGGAGGAGAACTAGTGACTGTAGGTAATGGTAGTAATATGGAGGAGAACTAGTGACTGTAGGTAATGGTAGTAATATGGAGGAGAACTAGTGACTGTAGGTAATGGTAGTAATAGGGAGGAGAACTAGTGACTGTAGGTAATGGTAGTAATAGGGAGGAGAACTAGTCTGTTAGTAATGGTAGTAATATGGAGGAGAACTAGTGACAATAGGTAATGGTAGTAATAGGGAGAACTAGTGACTGTAGGTAATGGTAGTAATATGGAGGAGAAATAGTGACTGTAGGTAATGGTAGTAATAGGGAGGAGAACTAGTCTGTTAGTAATGGTAGTAATATGGAGGAGAACTAGTGACAATAGGTAATGGTAGTAATAGGGAGAACTAGTGACTGTAGGTAATGGTAGTAATATGGAGGAGAACTAGTGACTGTAGGTAATGGTAGTAATAGGGAGGAGAACAAGTGACTGTAGGTAATGGTAGTAATAGGGAGGAGAACTAGTCTGTTAGTAATGGTAGTAATAGGGAGGAGAACTAGTGACTGTAGGTAATGGTAGTAATAGGGAGGAGAACTAGTCTGTTAGTAATGGTCTTAATAGGGAGGAGAACTAGTGACTGTTAGTAATGGTAGTAATATGGAGGAGAACTAGTGACTGTAGGTAATGGTAGTAATAGGGAGGAGAACTAGTCTGTTAGTAATGGTAGTAATATGGAGGAGAACTAGTGACTGTTAGTAATGGTAGTAATATGGAGAACTAGTGACTGTTAGTAATGGTAGTAATATGGAGGAGAACTAGTGACTGTAGGTAATGGTAGTAATATGGAGGAGAACTAGTGACTGTAGGTAATTGTAGTAAAGGGAGTGAGAACTAGTGACTGTAGGTAAATGGTAGTAGAGTAGTGGAGGAGAACTAGTCTGTTAGTAGCCATGGTAGTAATAGGGAGGAGAACTAGTCTGTTAGTAATGGTAGTAATAGGGAGGAGAACTAGTGACTGTAGGTAATGGTAGTAATAGGGAGGAGAATTAGTCTGTTAGTAATGGTAGTAATATGGAGGAGAACTAGTGACTGTAGGTAATGGTAGTAATATGGAGGAGAACTAGTGACTGTAGGTAATGGTAGTAATAGGGAGGAGAACTAGTGACTGTAGGTAATGGTAGTAATAGGGAGGAGAACTAGTCTGTTAGTAATGGTAGTAATAGGGAGGAGAACTAGTCTGTTAGTAATGGTAGTAATAGGGAGGAGAACTAGTGACTGTAGGTAATGGTAGTAATAGGGAGGAGAACTAGTGACTGTAGGTAATGGTAGTAATAGGGAGGAGAATTAGTCTGTTAGTAATGGTAGTAATAGGGAGGAGAACTAGTGACTGTTAGTAATGGTAGTAATAGGGAGGAGAACTAGTGACTGTTGGTAATGGTAGTAATATGGAGGAGAACTAGTGACTGTAGGTAATGGTAGTAATAGGGAGGAGAACTAGTGACTGTAGGTAATGGTAGTAATAGGGAGGAGAACTAGTCTGTTAGTAATGGTAGTAATATGGAGAACTAGTGACTGTTAGTAATGGTAGTAATAGGGAGGAGAACTAGTGACAATAGGTAATGGTAGTAATATGGAGAACTAGTGACTGTAGGTAATGGTAGTAATAGGGAGGAGAACTAGTGACTGTAGGTAATGGTAGTAATAGGGAGGAGAACTAGTGACTGTAGGTAATGGTAGTAATATGGAGGAGAACTAGTCTGTTAGTAATGGTAGTAATATGGAGGAGAACTAGTCTGTTAGTAATGGTAGTAATAGGGAGGAGAACTAGTGACTGTAGGTGTAATGGTTTTCTAGGTGTGAAGGAGAGTCGGACCAAAATGCAGCGTGTAGATTGCGATCCATAATTGTTGCGGTGGCGGCTCTGGCGCTGGACGTGGACCCCACTCCATAATTGTTTTAGTCCACCTCCTTAGCGTCCCTTGAGTGGCGACCCTCGCCGCTAACCTTGGCCTAGGAAACCTAACAACAGACCCCACTGGACTGAGGGGCAGCTCCGGACTGAGGTAGCTCAGGACTGAGGGGTAGCTCGGGACTGAGGGGAAACTCAGGACTGAGGGGAAGCTCAAGAGGAAGCTCAGGACTGAGAGTAAGCTCAAAACTGAGAGGAAGCTCAGGACTGAAAAGAAGCTCCGGCAGGTTGATGGATCTAGCAGATCCTGGCTGGCTGGTGGTTCCGGCAGATCCTGGCTGACTGGCAGATCCTGGCTGAATGGCGAATCCTGGCAGACTGGCGGATCCTGGCTGACTGGCTGATCTAACTGATCCTGGCAGACTGGCGGCACTGGCGGCGCTGGGCAGACTGACGGCACTGGCGGCGCTGGGCAGACTGACGGCACTGGCGGTGCTGGGCAGACTAGCGGCGCTGGGCAGACTGGCGGCACTGGGCAGACTGGCGGCACTGACGGCGCTGGGCAGACTGGCGGCACTGGGCAGACTGCCGGCACTGGAAGAGTCTGGTTGACTGGCAGATCTGGAAGAGTCTGGTTGACTGGCAGATCTGGAAGAGTCCGGCTGACTGGCAGATCTGGAAGAGTCTGGCTGACTGGCAGATCTGGAAGAGTCTGGCTGACTGGCAGATCTGGAAGAGTCTGGCTGACTGGCAGATCTGGAAGAGTCTGGCTGACTGGCGGATCTGGAAGAGTCTGGCTGACTGGCAGATCTGGAAGAGTCTGGCTGACTGACGGATCTGGAAAAGTCTGGCTGGCAGATCTGGAAGAGTCTGGCTGACTCGGATCTGGAAGATGCTGACTGGCGGATCTGGAAGAGTCTGGCTGCTCCAGATCTGGAAGAGTCTGTTGACTGGCAGATCTGGAAGAGTCTGCTGACTCCGGATCTGGAAGAGTCTGGCTGACTGGCAGATCTGGAAGAGTCTGGCTGAGCGGATCCTGGCAGACTGAAAGATCTGGCTGCTCCATGCTGACTGGCGGCTCTGGCTGCTCCACGCTGACTGGCGGCTCTGGCTGCTCCATGAGGCTGACAGCTCTGGCCTTACAGACTGGCAGCTCTGGCGGCTCCGTGCAGACTGGCAGCTCCTTGCAGACTGGCAGCTCCTTACAGACTGGCAGCTTCTTGCAGACTGACAGCTCCTTGCAGACTGGCAGCTCTTTGCAGACTGACAGCTCCTTGCAGACTGACAGCTCCTTGCCGACTGACAGCTCTGTGCAGACTGGCAGCTCCTTGCAGACTGACAGCTCCTTGCATACTGACAGCTCCATGCAGACTGACAGGTCTGGCTGCTCCATGCAGACTGACAGCTCTGGCTGCTTCATGCAGACTGACAGCTCTGGCTGCTTCATGCAGACTGACATCTCTGTCTGCTTCATGCAGACTGACATCTCTGGCTGCTCTATGCAGACTGACAACTCTGGCTGCTTCATGCAGACTGACAGCTCTGGCTGCTCCATGCAGGCTGGCAGCTCTGGCTGCGCTGAACAGGCAGGAGACTCCAGCAGCGCTGTAGAGGAGGAAGGCTCTGGCTGCGCTGAACAGGCGGGAGACTCCGACAGCGCAGGAGAGGAGAAAGGCTCCGACAGCGCTGGAGAGGCGAGGCGCACTGTAGGCCTGATGCGTGGTGCTGGTACTGGTGGTACTGGACCGAGGACACGCACAGGAAGCCTGGTGCGGGGAGCTGCCACCGGAGAGCTGGGGTGTGGAGGTGGTACTGAATAGACCGGACCGTGCAGGCGCACTGGAGCTCTTGAGCAACGAGCCTGCCCAACCATACCTGGCTCGATGCCCACTCTAGCCCACTGCATAACACGGTGCCTGCCCGGTCTCTCTAGCCCCCCGGTAAGCACAGGGAGTTTGCGCAGGTCTCCTACCTGGCATAGCCATACTCCCTGTGAGCCCCCCCCCAAGACATTTTTTGGGCTGACTCTCGGGCTTCCGTCCGTACCGCAGTGCTTGCTTCGCCAACCTCATTCTCCTGTAACCTTCCGCGCACTGCTCCATCGAATCCCAGGCGGGCTCCGGCACTCTCCCTGGGTCGACCGCCCACCTGTCTATCTCCTCCCAAGAAGTATAGTCCATACTGTCCTCCTCTTTGGGCTGCTCCTGTTGCCTCTTCTCCTGCTGCACCTTTGGGCGGCTACACTCCCCTGGTTTAGCCCAGGGTCCTCTCCCGTCGAGGATTTCCTCCCATGTCCAGAAATCCTTCTTACGCATCTCCTCTTTGGGCTGCTCCTGCCTGTTGACACGCTGCTTGGTCCGTTTGTGGTGGGTGATTCTGTAACGGTTTTCTAGGTGTGAAAGAGAGTCGGACCAAAATGCAGCGTGTAGATTGTGATCCATAATTTAATAAACAAACACGAATCTAAACACGAATCTAAATACAAACACTACAAAAACAATAAACGTAATGAAAACCGAAACAGCCTATACTTGTGTAAACTAACACATAGACAGGAACAAGGACACTAAGGACAATCACCCACAAAACACAACACAAAACAGGCTACCTAAATATGGTTCCCAATCAGAGACAATGACTAACACCTGCCTCTGATTGAGAACCATATCAGGCCAAACATAGAAATAGACAAACCCGACACACAACATAGAATGCCCACCCAGCTCACGTCCTGACCAACACTAAAACAAGGAAAACACATATGAACGATGGTCAGAACGTGACAGTAGGTAATGGTAGTAATATGGAGGAGAACTAGTCTGTTAGTAATGGTAGTAATATGGAGGAGAACTAGTCTGTTAGTAATGGTAGTAATATGGAGGAGAACTAGTGACTGTAGGTAATGGTAGTAATAGGGAGGAGAACTAGTCTGTTAGTAATGGTAGTAATAGGGAGGAGAACTAGTCTGTTAGTAATGGTAGTAATAGGGAGGAGAACTAGTCTGTTAGTAATGGTAGTAATAGGGAGGAGAACTAGTCTGTTAGTAATGGTAGTAATAGGGAGGAGAACTAGTCTGTTAGTAATGGTAGTAATAGGGAGGAGAACTAGTCTGTTAGTAATGGTAGTAATAGGGAGGAGAACTAGTCTGTTAGTAATGGTAGTAATAGGGAGGAGAAATAGTCTGTTAGTAATGGTAGTAATAGGGAGGAGAACTAGTCTGTTAGTAATGGTAGTAATAGGGAGGAGAACTAGTGACTGTAGGTAATGGTAGTAATAGGGAGGAGAACTAGTCTGTTAGTAATGGTAGTAATAGGGAGGAGAACTAGTCTGTTAGTAATGGTAGTAATAGGGAGGAGAACTAGTGACTGTAGGTAATGGTAGTAATAGGGAGGAGAATTAGTCTGTTAGTAATGGTAGTAATAGGGAGGAGAACTAGTGACTGTTAGTAATGGTAGTAATAGGGAGGAGAACTAGTGACTGTTAGTAATGGTAGTAATAAGGAGAACTAGTCTGTTAGTAATGGTAGTAATATGGAGGAGAACTAGTGAGTGTAGATAATGGTAGTAATAGGGAGGAGAACTAGTGACTGTAGGTAATGGTAGTAATAGGGAGGAGAACTAGTGACTGTAGGTAATGGTAGTAATATGGAGGAGAACTAGTCTGTTAGTAATGGTAGTAATATGGAGGAGAACTAGTGACTGTAGGTAATGGTAGTAATATGGAGGAGAACTAGTGACTGTAGGTAATGGTAGAAATAGGGAGGAGAACTAGTGACTGTAGGTAATGGTAGTAATATGGAGAATTAGTGACTGTAGGTAATGGTAGTAATATGGAGAACTAGTGACTGTAGGTAATGGTGGTAATAGGGAGGAGAACTAGTGACTGTAGGTAATGGTAGTAATAGGGAGGAGAACTAGAGACTGTAGGTAATGGTAGTAATAGGGAGGAGAACTAGTAATGGTAGTAATTGCAGGGAGACATATTGACATGCAGTCGGTAGGCAGGGTAGCCTAGTGGTTAGAGTGTAGAGGCGGCAGGGTAGCCTAGTGGTTAGAGTGTAGAGGCGGAAGGGTAGCCTAGTGGTTCGAGTGTAGAGGCGGCAGGGTAGCCTAGTGTTTAGAGTGTAGAGGCGGCAGGGTAGCCTAGTGGTTCGAGTGTGGAGGCGGCAGCGTAGCCTAGTGGTTAGAGTGTAGGGGCGGCAGGGTAGCCTAGTGGTTAGAGTGTAGGGGCGGCAGGGTAGCCTAGTGGTTAGAGTGTAGAGGCGGCAGGGTAGCCTAGTGGTTAAAGTGTAGAGGCGGCAGGGTAGCCTAGTGGTTAGAGCGTTTGACTAGTAACCGGAAGGTTGTGAGTTCAAACCCCCGAGCTGACAAGGTACAAATCTGTCGTTCTGCCCCTGAACAAGGCAGTTAACCCACTGTTCCTAGGCCGGCATTGAAAATAAGAATTTTTTCTTAACTGACTTGCCTCGTTAAATAAAGGTAAAATAAAAATTAAAAAAATTCAAGCTGGTTTTGCATTCTGCTTCATTGTGACAAAGAGAGAGGCTTGTCCTGTGGACCCGTAATATTTCTCTGTCTCTCTCTGTCTCTCCTCTGTCTCTGTCTCTCTCTCTAATTGGAAACCAGTTGGAACCTATATTATACAGAGGAAACAAAACTGACAAAGAAAAACTACACATCACCTTCTATAGCCATAGTAATCATCCTCCTGACTGTCAGCATCTATACAGCATCTACACAGCATCTACACAGCATCTATCTGTCATCCTCCTATATATTTTGGAGTTTTTGTTGACTATGAGACCTGACCAGTAAAAACTCTTAACTTGTTCAACTTTATACCTCAAACAGTGTTTTAAACCACAGGGTCTGAAGATGTTCCTGACCAGGGTCCTGTCTGTATATGAGGATCAGGTTACATGGTCAGGTAACTTCCTGTCTGTATATAAGGATCAGGTTATATGGTCAGGTAACTTCCTGTCTGTATATGAGGATCAGGTTATATGGTCAAGTAACTTCCTGTCTGTATATGAGGATCAGGTTACATGGTCAGGTAACTTCCTGTCTGTATATGAGGATCAGTTTACATGGTCAGGTAACTTCCTGTCTGTATATAAGGATCAGGTTACATGGTCAGGTAACTTCCTGTCTGTATATGAGGATCAGTTTACATGGTCAGGTAACTTCCTGTCTGTATATAAGGATCAGGTTACATGGTCAGGTAACTTCCTGTCTGTATATGAGGATCAGGTTACATGGTCAGGTAACTTCCTGTCTGTATATGAGGATCAGGGTACATGGTCAGGTAACTTCCTGTCTGTATATGAGGATCAGGGTACATGGTCAGGTAACTTCCTGTCTGTATATGAGGATCAGGGTACATGGTCAGGTAACTTCCTGTCTGTATATGAGGATCAGGTTACATGGTCAGGTAACTTCCTGTCTGTATATGAGGATCAGGTTACATGGTCAGGTAACTTCCTGTCTGTATATGCGGATCATGTTACATAGTCAGGTAACTTCCTGTCTGTATTTGAGGATCAGGTTACATGGTCAGGTAACTTCCTGTCTTTATATGAGGATCAGGTTACATGAGTGGGTGAAACTCCTGGCCCTATAAGAGAGAGTGTATTGTCCAGTGTTTCTTACTCTACAGTAACCAAGTGTATCGAGTCCAGTCCTCCTGGTGAAAACCAGCAGGCTAATCTAACGCATCCCTGAGTGTTGGCTCCTTTTCATTCTGAAGCAACGGAGACCAACACAGATATACAGCAATTCCCAGGAAAATAGATCTGTTCATTAGAATTATAGCACTAACTCAATTGACGTTCACTTCAATTAAATGACATTCAAGACATTCCGACTATGAAATCTTGATTCCACTAGCTCATAAAAACATGAGAGAGAATTGGGAAGTGATCACTTGTTACCACATACAGCCAAGGAGGGGAGAGGAGAGGAGGAGGAGAGAAGAAGACAGGAGCGGAGGAGGAGATGAGAGAAGAGGAGAGGAGAGGAGAGGAGGAGGAGAGGAGTTGAGAGGAGTTGAGAGGGAGATTAAAGGAGATGAGGAGGAGAGGAGAGGAGAGGAGAAGAGAAGAGAAGAGAAGAGAAGAGAAGAGAGGAGAGGAGAGGAGAGGAGAGGAGAGGAGAGGAGAGGAGAGGAGAGGAGAGGAGAGGAGAGAGGAGAGGAGAGGAGAGGAGAGGAGAGGAGAGGAGAGGAGAGGAGGAGATGGGAGGAGAGAGGAGAGGAGTGAGGGAGGAGAGGGGAGGGGAGTCAAGAGGAGAGGAGGAGGACAGGATTAGTGGAGAAGAGGAGGAGGAGGAGGAGAGGAGGAGTGGAGAAGAAGAGGAGGAGAGGAGAGGAGGAGGAGGACTAGGGAGGAGGAGGAGAGAGGAGAGGAGGATGAGAGGGAAGAGGAGAGGAGCAGAGAGGAGAGGAGCAAACATCACTGGGGCCAAGGTTCTTGACAACCAGGACCTATAGACTAGGCTGTGTCAGAGGAAGACCCAAAAATTGTCATAGACATCAGTCACCGACTGTTTTCTCTGCTACCGCATGGCAAGCGTTATCGAAAGGCTCCTTAACAGAAGGCGCCATAAGACTCCTGAACAATTAATCAAATGGCCATCCGGACTATTTACATTGACCCCCCCCCCCATTTTGAGTCCGTACTGTTTTGTTAGAGATTATGAGTGTTAATTTTATTTTTTGATCGCAACACAGGTATTTTGACATGATGTCAGACCACTTCTTGTCCTAATTCTCACACTACATGACCAATAGTATGCGGACACCTGCTCATCGAACATCTCATTCCAAAATCATGGCCATTAATATGGAGTTGATCCCCCCTTCGCTGCTATAACAGCCTCCACTCTTCCACGAAGGCTTTCCACTAGATGTTGGAACATTGCTGTGGGGACTTGCTTCCATTCAGCCACAAGAGCATTAGTGAGGTTGGGCACTGATGTTGGGCGATTAGGCCTCGCTCATGGTTGCTGTTCTAATTCATCCCAAAGGTGTTTGATGGGGTTGAGGTCAGGGCTCTTTGCAGGCCAGTCAAGTTCTTCCACACTGATCCATTTCTGTATGGACCTCGCTTTGTGCACGGGGATATTATCATGCTGGAACAGGAAAGGTCCTTCCCCAAACTGTTGCCACAAAGTTGGAAGCACAGAATCGTCAAGACTGTCATTGTATGCTGTAGATTTCCCTTCATTGGAACTAAGGGGCATTGCCTGAACCATGAAAAACAGCCCCAGACCATTATTCCTCCTCCAGCAAACTTTACAGTTGGCACTATGCACTGGGGGAGGTAGTGTCTTCCTGGCATCCGAAAAACCCAGATTCATCTTTCGGAGATGGTGAAGCGTGATTCATCAATCCAGAGAACGCGTTTCCACTCCTCCAGAGTCCAATGGCAGCCGAGCTCTACAGCACTCCAGCCAACGGTTGGCTTTGCGCATGGTAATCGTGAAGCTCCCGAAGAATAGTCATTGTGCTGACGTTGCTTCCAGAAGCAGTTTTTAACCCTATACCAAACCTTAACCCTTAACTTAAAACATCTTTGGGCTAGGGGGCAGTATTTTCACGTCTGGATGAAAAGCATGCCCAAAGTTAACTGCCTGCTACTCAGGCCTAGAAGCTAGGATATACCAATTATTAGTAGATTTGTAAAGAAACCACTCTGAAGTTTCTAAAACTTTTTGAATAATGTCTCTGACTATAACAGAACTGATTTGTCAGGGGAAACCCCGAGCACAGGTCAATGTGTTTTCCATTCGTTTTCTATGGGAAACTATATTTATGAGGAACCTGGCTGCAGTTCCTATGGCTCCCACTAGATGTCAACAGTCGTTTTTGAAATTGGTTGATGTTTTTCTATTGAGAAATGAAGAAGCAGCCCTGTTCTTTCCATGTGTCACTCCAGGTGGACTGTTTTGGTGCCCGCGACCTGGAACACTGTTGACTTTGTTTTCGTACGGTATTGAACACAGTTTATCCCGTCTTAAATTGTATCGATTATTTACGTTTTAGGATACCTACATTTAGATTAGGAACGTTGTTTGAAATGTTTGGACCAAGTTTACTGCTAACTTATTAGAAACTTTTTAGTCATGTTGGGCGAGTTGGAACCGGTGTATTTTTTAATCAAACGCTCCAAATAAATTGACATTTTGGGGATATAAAGAAGGAATTTATCGAACAAAAAGGACCATTTGTGATGTTTCTGGACATTGGAGTGCCAATATAAGAAGATCGTCAAAGGTAAGACATGAATTATATTGTTATTTCTGAGTTTTGTGTCGCACCTGGCTGGTTAAAATAGGATTTTCTTGTGTTTGTATGACGGGGCGCTGTCCTCAGATAATCGCGTTGGTGTGCTTTCGCCGTAAAGCCTTTTTGAAATCTGACACTGCGGCTGGATTAACAAGAAGGTAAGCTTTATTTTGATGTATTACACATGTATGTTTTATGATTTTTTTTTATGGGTATTTCTGTTGTATTATGGGTATTTCTGTTTTTTTTTATTTGGCTCGCTGCAATTTCACTGGATGTTGTCAAATCGACTCCGCTAACGGGATTGGCGCGCGACGGGATCCATAAGAGGTTTTAACCACTCAAACTTAATATTTTAACCCTACCTTAATAAATCCTGTTGCGACTCAAGAGGCAGTATTTTCATTTTTGGAAGAAAAAAAACGTTCCCGTTTCAAACAGGATATTTTGTCAGGACAAGATGCTAGAATATGCATATAATTGACAGCTTTGGATAGAAAACACTCTAATGTTTCCAAAACTGTAAAGATATTGTCTGTGAGTATAACAGAACTGATGTTGCAGGAAAAATCCAATCCAGAAGTGCCCCATATTTTAAGCCTTAACTTTGAAATCCCCCAAAACAAAATTTGACGTTTTGGAGAAACGTGCATAAACGTCAGTGTCTGAAGTCAAACGTCAGATCTTGTAGAGTAGAGTGTGAGAACTCTTTACCCTGGAGAGGTTCTGACGTCTGATAGGGAGTCACACCCCCCCCCACACACACACACTACCCTGTTCTGTTTCTCTTGTACATTCTGCTCTTACTTCTCTGAACATGCATGTTGCTTTTGGAAGAGGAGATGGAGGAGGAAGAAGGGATGAGAGTAGAGAAGTAAAGAGAAAGATTAGACTGATTTATTTTCTGTGTGAATCTGAACACAGTGGCCATACATGCTGACATTCATGGATCTGTGTGTGTGTGTGTGTGTGTGTGTGTGTGTATCTTTGTGTGTGATAGAAGGGGACTTCTCTGAGAGAGAGACAGGACTACAATGGCCCTTTAGTTTGTGTTATACAACAGAGGCTGATGTTGGAGGCAAAATGAGATTATCTGGGCTAATGGACACACTTATTGACATTAGGTTGCATCATTACCATTGGCCAGAGAGAAGCCCTGTGCGTGTGTGTTTGTGTGTGTGTGTGTGTGTGTGTATGTGACCTCTGTCTGTATGGGGTGTACAGAGTGAGGAATCCTACAGAGAAGGACTCTGTTGTGTGAGAGAGAGAGACCTCTGTGTATATGAGACAGGCTTTGTATCATTGTAGTATCTTTAATCAGATTGTAAAAAAGTTGAATCATTAAACCCTCTCTGAACCCTCTCTGTGGTTAGAGACAAACTCTATGGCTTTTCAGCTGCAGCAGAGGTTAACCTTTTTGTCCAATGGCAGAGGGACCAGGTTGCCATGGAACGCATTCAGCTGACCTGTTCAGCCAATCACAGGTCCTATCAGCAGTGATGCATATTCATGACTGTGAATGGAAGCCATGTTTCACGAAAGAATTTACCACTGACAATTTTTCTTGTTATTGACTCACGGCGGCAAGGTCTTTGAACAGGTTACAGAGCAATTATCACAACATGTAGGTTGTAATATAACATTTTGTTCCTGGTTTGGCTTCCCCAGGGATTTTACTCACGTGCCACTACTGCCTATCAGGTGGGGTAACAGACTGTATTCCTGCCTGTTCTTTAGTTGGACACAGGTCATAGGTCAGGGGAACTCTGCACCATCACTGGACCCTCCACCCTGGACTTCCTAAAGCCCAAATCACACGGAGAGACGCCCGGGGAGTCGCCCGTCAACGGTGTGACATTTTTGCGTGTGAGAGTAGCGAGCGTCAATTCACAAACTGCATAGTGTATGCCAACGTAATGTATATCTTCGCAATGAAGTAGTGTTGTGAGTTACTTTTGACCCTAGATGTCCTACGGGAGCCACCGTACCTGCGCTAAGCTGTTGTTAAACCCGAGACGTTTATAGAACAAAAGTCTCAAAATCAAATCATATATTATTGGTCACATATTTAGCAGATGTTATTGCTGGTGCAGCGAAGTGTTTGTGTTCCTAGCTCCAACAGTGAAATAATAACAATTTACAACAATACACACAATCTATAGTAAAAGAATGGAGTTAAGAAATATATAAATATTAGGACGAGTAATGTCTGAGTGGAATTGACTAAAATACAGTAGAATGGAATACAGTATGAGGTGAGTAAAAAGCAGTGTGTAAACATTATTAAAGTGACTAGTGTTCCAATATTAAAGTGGCCAGTGATTCCATGGCTATGTCTATAGGGCAGCAACCTCTAAGGTGCAGGGTTGAGTAACCTGGTGGTAGCCGGCTAGGGATGGCTATTTAACAGTCTGATGGCCTTGAGATAGAAGCTTTTTTTCAGTCTCTCGATCCCAGCTGTGATGGACCTGTACTGACCTCGCCTTCTCGATGGTAGCGGGGTGAACAGGCTGTGGCTCGGATGGTTGATGTCCTTGAGGGCAGATCTTTTTGGCCTTCCTGTGACATCGGGTGCTGTAGATGTCCTGGAGGGCAGACAGTGTGCTCCCGGTGATGCGTTTGACTGACCGCACCACCCTCTGGAGATCCCTGCGGTGCATTGCAGTTGCCGTACCAGGCTGTGATACAGCCTGACAGGATGCTCTCATTGGTGCATCTGTAAAAGTTTGTTAGGGTTTTAGGTGACAAGACACATTTCTTCAGCCTCCTGAGGTTGAAGAGATGCTGTTGCACCTTCTTCTATCAAACCAGTTGCCGTGAAAAAAGTGTTATGTTGTTGTGCAACTCTCCTCAAACAATAGCATGGTCTTTTTTCACTGTAATAGCTACTGTTAATTGGACACGGCTTTTAGATTAACAGGAATTCAAGCTTTTGCCCATACAAGACATGTCTATATGCTGGAAAGTTTTTTTTTTGTATACAATGTAATTCTACACCAAAACATTTACATGACGACCTTATTGGTGTTTACCAAAATGCACCTAAAGGACTCTCAGACCATGAAAAACAAGATTCTCTGGTCTGATGAAACCAAGATTGAACTCTTTGACCTGATTATAAAGCGACACGTCTGGAGTAAACCATCCCTATGGATGATGGTGGTAGCACACAGCCAAGACAACACAGTAGTGGCTTCGGGACAAGTTTCTGACATAACAAAATGTACTTTCCCGAAGGCGCTGTATATATATATCAAATCAAATCAAATCAAATTGTATTAGTCACATGCGCCGAAAGTGAAATGCTTACTTACAAGCCCATAGCCAACAATGCAGTTTCTAGCAATACGGATAAGAATAAGAGATAAAAGTACAAATAAATTAAAGAGCAGCAGTAAAAAATAACAATACAGATTATATACAGGGGGGTGCCGGTACAGAGTCAATGTGCGGGGGCACCGGTTAGTTGAGGTAGTATGTACATGTAGGTAGAGTTAATTAACTTCTTTGTGACTGGGGGGCAGTATTGAGTAGCTTGAATGAATAAGGTACCCAGAGTAAACTGCCTGCTTCTCAGGCCCAAAAGCTACAATATGCATATAATTAGTATATTTGGATAGAAAACACTCTGACGTTTCTAAAATTGTTTGAATGATGTCTGTGAGTATAACAGAACTCATATGGCAGGCAAAAACCTGAGAAATAAATCCACCAGGAAGTGGGAAATCTGAGGTTTGTAGTTTTTCAATTGATTGCCTATCCATTGTATTGTCCGGTTGGAATATTATTGAAGACTTATGTTAAAAACATCCTAAAGATAGATTGTATACATTGTTTGACATGTTTCTACGAACTGTAATGGAACTGTTTTGACTTTTCGTCTGAACGCCTTGTGAATTTAGATTTGTGAACTAAACGCGCGAACAAAAAGGAGGTATTTGGACATAAATGATGGACTTTATCGAACAGAACATTTATTGTGGAACTGATATTCCTGGGAGTGCATTCCGATGAAGATCATCAAAGGTAAGTGAATATTTACATATTCACTTACCTTTATAACTCTTGTGACACCTCTCTTGGTTGGAAAATGGCTGTATGTT
The DNA here is from genome assembly GCF_018296145.1 of Oncorhynchus tshawytscha. Taxonomy (NCBI): domain Eukaryota; kingdom Metazoa; phylum Chordata; class Actinopteri; order Salmoniformes; family Salmonidae; genus Oncorhynchus; species Oncorhynchus tshawytscha. Next base: position 8,261,401 of record NC_056441.1, on the reverse strand, counting down.
TTTCTGCGGCTAGGCGCTGCCCTAACATAATTGCAAGGTGTGCTTTCGCCAAAAAGTGTTTTTGAAATCAGACACTGTGGCTGGATTAACGAGAAGTTTATCTTTAAAAGGGTGTATAATACTTGTATGTTTGAGGAATTTCAATTATTGTTGTTTTGAATTTGGCGCCCTGCAATTTCACTGGCTGTTGGCGAAGTGACTATGCATAGATGACAACAGAGAGTGTCAGTGGTGTGTAGAGGGGAGGTCTGGGTAGCCATTTGACTAGATGTTCAGGAGTCTTATGGCTTGGGGGTAAAAGCTGTTTAGAAGCCTCTTGGACCTAGTCTTGGCTGGGCCATATATATACAGTGGCTGGGCCACTGGGGTATTCAGAGATTTGTCACTTAGCTACTCCTGCTTTGTCTTGGCTGTGTGCTTAGGGTCATCGTCCTGTTGGAACGTGAACCTTAGGCCCAGTCTGAGGTACTGAGTGCTCTGGAACAGGTTTTCATCAAGGATCTCTCTGCACTTTGCTTCGTTCATATTTCCCAGTGGCACTGTTTCCCCCTGTACTGCGGATTCCATCTTTAAAGGTTAAAGAGTTGCTGCCACTCCAATCTGTCCCCTATACATTTTAAATTGACGAGGCACTAAAACCACATAGGAGTTACATTTTTACAGCTCATTAAGCTCACCTCATGGGCGCAACAAATATAGCCACTCACCAGGCACACCTTAAAATATATTAACGAGTCAGAAACAACAAAGCCATGCATCCACTTGTCGTCCAAAGGTTTTTGGAGCTGGAAAAATATGGTTCGGTACTGTATTCTGTGGGGAGGAATTACAGTACCATTTAAAATACAGCAATTCGTTCCCCGTCCACAAAATCTCCCCACAATGCACCATAATTTAAAGTATGCTGCCAGTTAAACATTTCACAGTATTTAACTGTTGATAATACCCAAAATTACTGTATAAATTATCGTTTTTCTGTTACAGTGTAGTTGCATCTCTAATCAAATTGCGATTGCAATCATTCATTCACATTCTTCACTCATTTTTTAGACATTTCTAAGAACGGATCTCTACAGTCTTACAACGTTAGATATTGTAGTTATATAGCCGATCAAGTCCCACACGGAGAGACACAATCTCCTTTGCAGTGGCCCCCTTGTAAAAATACTCTGGGTTTAAATAGTGGATACTGAGGAGGAATGTTCTGATGGGGAGGTGTAACATAGGTTTGCATTTTTTAAAAGAACAGCCATATTTCCCATATCACCATGAATCATTGTAGTTGTAAAATGAGATGTTTGGAGGGTTTAATTGAGAAAAAGGAGAGGATTCATTTCAAGGAAGTTGTGTTAGACTGTTCGTTAGTATAGGAGTACAGTACAGATCTCAGGGCTATTCCAATTCTGTTTAGATCAAAATGCACATATTTACAATGAAACATTATGATATAGAGATAAATCAGAGAACGAATGGGAGGAGCCACACTCCTCCTTCCCTATCCCTCCATCTTCTTTAATCCATTCTTTAGGAAGGGTGTGAATATGCAAATGAGATGCAAATGAGATGTGACAGCATGGAGGCAAGACACAAACCCATTACGCAATTAACACACCGCTGCTTGATTAAGTAATGAGAGATTACGTGACGCAAAATCAGGATGGGGGTACATATGTGCACGCAACAGACACAAGCACATGCACACGTGTACAGGTATTGACACACACACAAACACACACACAAACACACACACACACACAAACACACACACACACACACAAACACACACACACACACACAAACACACACACACGCACACAAACACGAGGAGCAGGGATAGGCCTAGTTGTCTCAAATTAACACAGACATAGATTAGCTAGAATGTCTCACATGGAGATTATACCAGATATAGACATCATGCAATCATCCAATCCCTATCTGACGTCCATTATCTACATGCCAGATACAATCTAAGTTTCGTTTGAAAACTACCGTGAAGATTATATTGTGGAGGGAAAACTGACAGTAAGGGGTGTGTGTGTGTGTGTGTGTGTGTGTGTGTGTGTGTGTGTGTGTGTGTGTGCGTATGTAAAAGCGACAGTGAGATGAACTCTGTTTGACATGATTGCCACGGCCCTCCAGGGTGCAGTTTATTCATTTAGACTAAACCGTAGCTCGTAAAATATAAAGCACCTTCTCTGATTATAACCATATATCAAACTCTCAATAAGACTCTGATGTTCCTTTGACAGAGATACAGGAACACGTGGAAGGGGTGTTGCACTAATGTATGTAGAAACTGAGGTGGAAGAAATGGAACACTAATGTATGTAGAGACTGAGGTGGAAGAGATGGAACACTAATGTATGTAGAGACTGAGGTGGAAGAGATGGAACACTAATGCATGTAGATGGAACACTAATGTATGTAGATGGAATATTAATGTATGTAGATGGAACACTAATGCATGTAGATGGAACACTAATGCATGTAGATGGAACACTAATGCAAGTAGATGGAACACCAATGCATGTAGATGGAACACTAACGTATGTAGATGGAACACAAGTGTATGTAGATGGAACACTAATGTATGTAGATGGAACACTAATGTATGTAGATGGAACACTAATGTATGTAGATGGAACACTAATGTATGTAGATGGAACACTAATGCATGTAGATGGAACACTAATGCATGTAGATGGAACACTAATGCAAGTAGATGGAACACTAATGCATGTAGATGGAACACTAACGTATGTAGATGGAACACAAGTGTATGTAGATGGAACACTAATGTATGTAGATGGAACACTAATGTATGTAGATGGAACACTAATGTATGTAGATGGAACACTAATGTATGTATATGGAACACTAATATATGTAGAGACTGAGGTGGAAGAGATGGAACACTAATGTATGTAGATGGAACACTAATGTATGTAGATGGTACACTAATGTATGTAGATGGAACACTAATGCATATAGATGGAACACTAATGCATGTAGATGGAGCAGTAGTGTATGTAGATGGAACACTAATGTATGTGGGTGGAACACTAATGTATGTAGAGACTGAGGTGGAAGAGATGAAACACTAATGTATGTAGATGGTACACTAATGTATGAAGATGGAACACTAATGCATGTAGATGGAACACTAATGCATGTAGATGGAACAGTAGTGTATGTAGATGGAACACTAATGTATGTAGATGGAACACTAATGTACGTAGATGGAACACTAATGTATGTAGATGGAACACTAATGTATGTAGATGGAACACTAATGTATGTAGATGGAACACTAATGTATGTAGATGGAACACTAATGTATGTAGATGGAACACTAATGTATGTAGATGGAACACCAGTGTATGTAGATGGAACACTAATGTATGTAGATGGAACACTAATGTATGTAGATGGAACACTAATGTATGTAGATGGAACACTAATGTATGTAGAGACTGAGGTGGAAGAGATGGAACACTAATGTATGTAGAGACTGAGGTGGAAGAGATGGAACACTAATGTATGTAGATGGAACACTAATTTATGTAGATGGAACACTAATGTATGTAGATGGCACACTAATGTATGTAGAAACTGAGGTGGAAGAGATGTAACACTAATGTATGTTGTTTATTGTTTATTCCATGTGTAACTCTGTGTTGTCTGCTCACACTGCTATGCTTTATCTTGGCCAGGTCGCAGTTGCAAATGAGAACTTGTTCTCAACTGGCCTACCTGGTTAAATAAAGGTGAAATAAAAAATAAAAAATGTAGATGGTACACTAATGTATGTAGATGGAACACTAATGCATGTAGATGGAACAGTAGTGTATGTAGATGGAACACTAATGTACGTAGACGGAACACTAATGTATGTAGATGGAACACTAATGCATGTAGATGGAACAGTAGTGTATGTAGATGGAACACTAATGTACGTAGACGGAACACTAATGTATGTAGATGGAACACTAATGTATGTAGATGGAACACTAATGTATGTAGATGGAACACTAATGTATGTAGAGACTGAGGTGGAAGAGATGGAACACTAATGTATGGAGATGGAACACTAATGTATGTACAGACTGAGGTGGAAGAGATGAAACACTACAATTCAAAAGTTTGGGGTCACTTAGAAATGTCCTTGTTTTTGAAAGAAAAGCACATTTTTTGTCCATTTAAATAACATCAAATTGATCAGAAATATAGTGTGAACATTGTTAGTAATGTTATAAATGTCTACATAGGCGTACAGAGGCCCATTATCAGCAACCATCACTCCTGTGTTCAAAATGGCACGTTGTGTTAGCTAATCCAAGTTGATCATTTTAATTACTGGCAACTGGCAGCTGCATTAAATAGTACCCCCCAAACACCAGTCTTAACGTCAACAGTGAAGAGGCGACTCCAGGATGCCGGCCTTCTAGGCAGAGTTCCTCTGTCCAGTGTTTGTGTTCTTTTGTCCATCTTAATCTTTTATTTTTATTGTCCAGTCTGGGATATGGCTTTTTCATTTCAACTCTGCCTATAAGGCCAGCATCCCGGAGTCGCCTCTTCACTGTTGACTTTGAGACTGGTGTTTTGCAGGTACTATTTAATGAAGCTGCCAGTTGAGGACTTGTGAGGCTTCTGTTTCACAAACTAGACACTCTAATGTACTTGTCCTCTTGCTCAGTTGTGTATTGGGGCCTCCCACTTCTCTTCCTATTCTGGTTAGAGCCAGTTTGACCTGTTCTGTAAAGGGAGTAGTACACAGCATTGTACAACATGTTCAGTTTCTCTGCAATTTCTCACATGGAATTGCCTTCATTTATCAGAACAAGAATAGACTGACGAATTTCGAAAGAAAGGTCTTTGTTTCTGGCCATTTTGAGCCTGTAATCGAACCCACAAATGCAGATGCTCCAGATACTCAACTAGTCTAAAGAAGGCCAGTTTAATTGCTTTTTTAATCAGAACAACAGCTTTTATCTGTGCTAACATAATTGCAAAGGGTTTTCTAATGATCAATTAGCCTTTTTAAAATGATAACCTTGGATTAGCTAGCACAACGTGCCATTGGAACACAGGAACGATGGTTGCTGATAATGAGCCTCTGCGCGCCTACGTAGATTTTCCATAAAAAATCTGCCGTTTCCAGCTACAATAGTCATTTACAACATTAACAATGTCTACACTGTGTTTCTGATCAGTTTGATGTTATTTTAATGGACAAAAAAATGTGCTTTTCTTTCAAAAACGAACTTTTGAATGGTAGTGTACATGTATATATTAACATTCATACACATACATACAGTTGAAGTGGGACGTTTACATCCACCTTTAAACACATTTAAACTCAGTTTTTCACAATTCCTGACATTTAATCCAAGTAAATATCCCCTGTTTTAGGTCAGTTAGGATCACTACTTTATTATGACAATGTGAAATGTCAGAATAATAATAGAGAGAATGATTTATTTCAGCTTTTATCTCTTTCATCACATTCCCAGTGGGTCAGAAGTTTACATACACTCAATTAGTATTTGGTAGCATTGCCTTTACATTGTTTAACTTGGATCAAACGTTTCGGGTAGCCTTCCATAAGCTTCCCACAATAAGTTGGGTGAATTTTGGCCCATTCCTCCTGACAGAGCTGGTGTAACTGAGTCAGGTTTGTAGGCGTCCTTGCTCACACACGCTTTTTCAGTTCTTTGTGATGGCCACTCCAATACCTTGACTTTGTTGTCCCTAAGCCATTTTGCTACAACTTTGGAAGTATGCTTGAGGTCATTGTCCAGTTGTAAGACCCATTTGCGACCAAGCTTTAACTTCCTGACTGATGTCTTGAGATGTTGCCTCAATATATCCACATAATTTTCCCTGTGATGGTTTACAATCTAAGGTTACTCCAAGAAGTTTAGTCATCTCAAAATATCAAAGAGGTGTAAGAGGCCTCCAATTGTTTAAATGGACTGGATCTTTATATGTACCACTTGTATCTTGTTTCAGTAACAATAAAATCAGACCTTGTTGAGTGTCTGATAATCTACCATTTACATAGAAGTGGTTAAAACATGTCACGATCGTTACAATGAGTGGACCAAGATGCAGCCTGGTTCCATCCTCTCTATTTTGAAGTGAAACTCAAAGAAAACAATAAACGCAATCCGAAACGTGACGCTGCTGTAGTGCCCACAGGCAACTATACCTAGTCAAGATCCCACAAAGCACAAAGGGGCAATGGCTGCCTAAATATGATCCCCAATCAGAGACAACGATAAACAGCTGCCTCTGATTGGGAACCATACCAGGCCAACATAGAAATACAATCACCTAGATGTCTTCTGAGTAATAATGGTCCTCTGAGTGTATCAATAAAAGGTTGGTATACTTCCACTGGTATGCCATCCAGCCCTGGAGTTTAGTATACTACCACTGGTATGCCATCCAGCCCTGGAGTTTAGTATACTACCACTGTTATGCCATCCAGCCCTGGAGTTTGGTATACCTCCACTGGTATGCCATCTAGCCCTGGAGTTTGGTATACTTCCACTGGTATGCCATCCAGCCCTGGAGTTTGGTCTATCTCCACTGTTATGTCATCCAGCCCTGGAGTTTGGTATACCTCCACTGGTATGCCATCCAGCCCTGGAGTTTGGTATACTTCCACTGGTATGCCATCTAGCCCTGGAGTTTGGTATACCTCCACTGGTATGCCATCTAGCCCTGGAGTTTGGTATACTTCCACTGGTATGGCATCTAGCCCTGGAGTTTGGTATACTTCCACTGGTATGGCATCTAGCCCTGGAGTTTGGTCTACCTCCACTGGTATGCCATCCAGCCCTGGAGTTTGGTCTATCTCCACTGTTATGTCATCCAGCCCTGGAGTTTGGTCTACCTCCACTGGTATGCCATCTAGCCCTGGAGTTTGGTATACTACCACTGGTATGCCATCCAGCCCTGGAGTTTGGTATACTTCCACTGGTCTGCCATCCAGCCCTGGAGTTTGGTATACTTCCACTGGTATGCCATCCAGCCCTGGAGTTTGGTCTATCTCCACTGGTATGCCATCCAGCCCTGGAGTTTGGTATACTTCCACTGGTCTGCCATCCAGCCCTGGAGTTTGGTATACTTCCACTGGTCTGCCATCCAGCCCTGGAGTTTGGTCTATCTCCACTGGTATGCCATCCAGCCCTGGAGTTTGGTATACTTCCACTGGTATGCCATCCAGCCCTGGAGTTTGGTATACTTCCACTGGTATGCCATCTAGCCCTGGAGTTTGGTCTATCTCCACTGGTATGCCATCCAGCCCTGGAGTTTGGTATACTTCCACTGGTCTGCCATCCAGCCCTGGAGTTTGGTATACTTCCACTGGTCTGCCATCCAGCCCTGGAGTTTGGTATACTTCCACTGGTATGCCATCCAGCCCTGGAGTTTGGTCTATCTCCACTGGTATGCCATCCAGCCCTGGAGTTTGGTATACTTCCACTGGTATGCCATCCAGCCCTGGAGTTTGGTATACTTCCACTGGTATGCCATCTAGCCCTGGAGTTTGGTATACTTCCACTGGTATGCCATCCAGCCCTGGAGTTTGGTATAATTCCACTGGTATGCCATCCAGCCCTGGAGTTTGGTATACTTCCACTGGTATGCCATCCAGCCCTGGAGTTTGGTATACTTCCACTGGTATGCCATCCAGCCCTGGAGTTTGGTATACTTCCACTGGTATGCCATCCAGCCCTGGAGTTTGGTATACTTCCACTGGTATGTCATCCAGCCCTGGAGTTTGGTATACTTCCACTGGTATGCCATCCAGCCCTGGAGTTTGGTATACTTCCACTGGTATGCCATCCAGCCCTGGAGTTTGGTCTATCTCCACTGGTATGCCATCCAGCCCTGGAGTTTGGTCTATCTCCACTGGTATGCCATCCAGCCCTGGAGTTTGGTATACTTCCACTGGTATGCCATCCAGCCCTGGAGTTTGGTCTATCTCCACTGGTATGCCATCCAGCCCTGGAGTTTGGTCTATCTCCACTGGTATGCCATCCAGCCCTGGAGTTTGGTCTATCTCCACTGGTATGCCATCCAGCCCTGGAGTTTGGTCTATCTCCACTGGTATGCCATCCAGCCCTGGAGTTTGGTCTATCTCCACTGGTCTGCCATCCAGCCCTGGAGTTTGGTCTATCTCCACTGGTCTGCCATCCAGCCCTGGAGTTTTCTCAGCCTTAAAGGCTTTAATTGGATCAAGCAGTTCCTCCTCTGTAATTTGACCTTCACATGACTCTTTCTGTACAGCTGTTATTTTACATTATGTATGCGAAAGAAATGCATACAATTATCTTCGGTTAGTGGAGATTGAGGAGACTGAAACAAAAACATATTCTTAAAAGTACTTTACTTCCTCTTTCAAAATATCGTTCGGTGAATCGTGAGTGACTCCATCATTTGTATGTTTCATTAAAACATATTTGGTAGCATTTCTATGTGGAAGATTGAAATATAATTTGGTGCATTTTTCTCCATATTCCATCCAGTTTACTTTATTTTTTATAATACTGTATATTACACTGGATAAATTCCTCCATTTATTTGTGTGTTTCCTCTAACTTGTTTTGAGGCTCTGTTGTACAGTTTTTATTGCTCTCTACCTGTTCTGTTAGACCTTCTATTACCTTTGTTAGTAAGGCCTCCTTTGAACTAAATTGATTTTGTTTTAGAGATGAATTGCATGGCCTCTAAAGGCATATTTAAAAGTGTCCCGTACAATAAGGGAATCTGCTGTAGTCCATTAAAGTCCATTATAAATTCTTCTGTCCTAGTTATAAACAAGTTATCATCCAGGAGGATTTGATTACATTTCCAATATCCTCGCCCAAGGGGTAATTCTGTAAGGGTAATATATATGCCAATTATGTGATGATCCGACCACATTCATTCCCTTAACTTTTGGTGCCAGAGAGAATGACATAAGAAAGTAATCAAGACGACTAGCTTGATTAAGCCTCCGCCACGTATATCTCACTAGGTCAGGATATTAAACCTCCTCCATGTATCTCTCACTAGGTCAGGATATTAAACCTCCTCCATGTATCTCTCACTAGGTCAGGGTATTAAGCCTCCGCCACGTATATCTCACTAGGTCAGGATATTAAACCTCCATGTATATCTCACTAGGTCAGGATATTAAACCTCCTCCATGTATACCTCACTAGGTCAGAATATTAAATCTCCTCCATGTATCTCTCACTAGGTCAGGATATTAAACCTCCTCCATGTATCTCTCACTAGGTCAGGATATTAAACCTCCTCCATGTATCTCTCACTAGGTCAGGATAATAAACCTCCTCCATGTATCTCTCACTAGGTCAGGGTATTAAGCCTCCGCCACGTATATCTCACTAGGTCAGGATATTAAACCTCCATGTATATCTCACTAGGTCAGGATATTAAACCTCCATGTATATCTCACTAAGTCAGGATATTAAACCTCCTCCATGTATATCTCACTAGGTCAGGATATTAAACCTCCATGTATATCTCACTAAGTCAGGATATTAAACCTCCTCCATGTATATCTCACTAGGTCAGGATATTAAACCTCCATGTATATCTCACTAAGTCAGGATATTAAACCTCCTCCATGTATATCTCACTAGGTCAGGATATTAAACCTCCTCCATGTATATCTCACTAGGTCAGGATATTAAACCTCCTCCATGTATATCTCACTAGGTCAGGATATTAAACCTCCTCCATGTATATCTCACTAGGTCAGGATATTAAACCTCCATGTATATCTCACTAGGTCAGGATATTAAACCTCCATGTATATCTCACTAGGTCAGGATATTAAACCTCCTCCATGTATATCTCACTAGGTCAGGATATTAAACCTCCTCCATGTATATCTCACTAGGTCAGGATATTAAACCTCCTCCATGTATATCTCACTAGGTCAGGATATTAAACCTCCATGTATATCTCACTAGGTCAGGATATTAAACCTCCATGTATATCTCACTAGGTCAGGATATTAAACCTCCTCCATGTATATCTCACTAGGTCAGGGTATTTAAATACTACTGTCTAGGAACACATATAGTACATACTACTGCCTAGGAACACATACTACTGTCTAGGAACACATATAGTACAAACTACTATCCAGGAACACATACTACTGTCTAGGAACACATATAGTACAAACTACTGTCTAGGAACACATACTACTGTCTAGGAACACATATAGTACATACTACTGCCTAGGAACACATACTACTGTCTAGTAACACATACTACCGTCTAGGAACACATATAGTACAAACTACTATCCAGGAACACATACTACTGTCTAGGAACACATATAGTACAAACTACTGTCTAGGAACACATACTACTGTCTAGGAACACATATAGTACAAACTACTGTCCAGGAACACATACTACTGTCTAGGAACACATATAGTACAAACTACTGTCTAGGAACACACATAGTACATTCTACTGCCTAGGAACACATACTACTGTCTAGGAACACATATAGTACAAACTACTGTCCAGGAACACATACTACTGTCTAGGAACACACACTACTGTCTAGGAACACATATAGTTCATACTACTGTCTAGGAACACATACTACTGTCTAGGAACACATGCAGTATATACTACTGTCTAGGAACACATATAGTACCAACTACTGTCTAGGAACACACATAGTACATACTACTGTTTAGGAACACATACTACTGTCTAGGAACACATACTACTGTCTCGGAACACAGACAGTAGTCTAGGAACACATATTACTGTCTAGTAACACATATAGTACAAACTACTGTCCAGGAACATATACTACTGTCTAGGAACACATACTACTGTCTAGGAACACATATTACTGTCTAGTAACACATATTACTGTCTAGGAACACATATTACTGTCTAGGAACACATACTACTGTCTAGGAACACATACTACTGTCTAGGAACACATACTACTGTCTAGGAACACATATTACTGTCTAGGAACACATACTACTGTCTAGGAACACATATTACTGTCTAGGAACACATATTACTGTCTAGGAACACATATTACTGTCTAGGAACACATACTACTGTCTAGGAACACATACTACTGTCTAGGAACACATATTACTGTCTAGGAACACATATTACTGTCTAGGAACACATATTACTGTCTAGGAACACATACTACTGTCTAGGAACACATACTACTGTCTCGGAACACAGACAGTAGTCTAGGAACACATATTACTGTCTAGTAACACATATAGTACAAACTACTGTCCAGGAACATATACTACTGTCTAGGAACACATACTACTGTCTAGGAACACATATTACTGTCTAGTAACACATATTACTGTCTAGGAACACATATTACTGTCTAGGAACACATACTACTGTCTAGGAACACATACTACTGTCTAGGAACACATATTACTGTCTAGGAACACATACTACTGTCTAGGAACACATACTACTGTCTAGGAACACATATTACTGTCTAGGAACACATATTACTGTCTAGGAACACATATTACTGTCTAGGAACACATACTACTGTCTAGGAACACATACTACTGTCTAGGAACACATATTACTGTCTAGGAACACATATTACTGTCTAGGAACACATACTACTGTCTAGGAACACATACTACTGTCTAGGAACACATATTACTGTCTAGGAACACATATTACTGTCTAGGAACACATATTACTGTCTAGGAACACATACTACTGTCTAGGAACACATATTACTGTCTAGAAACACATATTACTGTCTAGGAACACATACTACTGTCTAGGAACACATATTACTCTCTAGGAACACATACTACTGTCTAGGAACACATATTACTGTCTAGGAACACATATTACTGTCTAGGAACACATATTACTGTCTAGGAACACATATTACTGTCACACACAGACACAGACTGAAACACAGATACATACTGACACAGACTGACACAGACTGACACACACTGACACACACTGACACACATTGACACACACTGACACACACTGACACACACTGACAGCGTGTTCTCCCACAAGTGTGGTTTCTATAGGGACCATCAAACGATTAGGGTGTGTTTGGTTTCTATAGGGACCATCAACAGATTACGGTGTGGTTTCTAAAGGGACCATCAACAGATTACGGTGTGGTTTCTATAGGGACCATCAACAGATTAGGGTGTGGTTTCTATAGGGACCATCAACAGATTACGGTGTGGTTTCTATAGGGACCATCAACAGATTAGGGTGTGGTTTCTATAGGGACCATCAACAGATTACGGTGTGGTTTCTAAAGGGACCATCAACAGATTAGGGTGTGGTTTCTATAGGGACCATCAACAGATTACTGTGTGTTTTGCACAGGGACCATCAACAGATTACGGTGTGGTTTCTATAGGGACCATCAACAGATTACGGTGTGGTTTCTATAGGGACCATCAACAGATTACGGTGTGGTTTCTATAGGGACCATCAACAGATTACGGTGTGGTTTCTAAAGGGACCATCAACAGATTAGGGTGTGGTTTCTATAGGGACCATCAACAGATTACTGTGTGTTTTGCACAGGGACCATCAACAGATTACGGTGTGGTTTCTATAGGGACCATCAACAGATTACGGTGTGGTTTCTAAAGGGACCATCAACAGATTACGGTGTGGTTTCTATAGGGACCATCAACAGATTAGGGTGTGGTTTCTATAGGGACCATCAACAGATTACGGTGTGGTTTCTATAGGGACCAGATTACGGTGTGACTGAGATATCACATCCTATCACTATAGATCTTACTATCACTGTAGATATCACATCCTATCACTATTGCTAGGTGTGGCAGAGATAGAGGACAGAGAGATATGATGTGAAAGAAGTGAGAAAAAGACAGAGAGAGAGAGAGAGAGAGAGAGAGACTGGGAGAAAGAGAGAGAGAGACAGAGATAGCAGGATATAAAAAGAGAGAGACAGAGACGAGGAGAGAGAGAGAGAGAGAGAGATAGCAGGATATAAAAAGAGAGAGACAGAGACGGGGAGAGAGAGAGAGATATATATAGCAGGATATAAAGAGAGAGATGTATTTGGATCGATGTAGTGATGAGGCTTGTTTGTTTGTGAGGGTGATACGGTCTGTATAGTCCAAGCTGGAATAATGACTACATCCACAGCCACTGTAACAGACATGAATAATATTTATTGGCTGCACTTTGTCAGATATATGGCTCCCCTTCCTCCCCTTCCTTATTCTGTGGCTGACAGCATCTGCTGCACACACTCACACACACACACACGGCACACACACACGCACACACACACACACACACACACACACACACACACACACGCACACACGCACAAACACACGCACGCACGCGGCACACGCACGCACACACGCACACACGCACACATGCACACACGCACACACGCACGCACGAGGCACACACACGCACACACACGCTTTATTGTATAAAAAATTGTCTGTACTAATTTATGCTGAGAAGGTCAATTAGTCTCTAGAGTGTGTTAAAAAGACAGATTTATACATTTATTTCGGCCTTCGGGATGTTGTTTATGTTTTCTTATGTCTTATGCTTACCTTATATACCGTTGAGCTTGTATTTCCCATGAATGTGTAGCAGTGGCCTTGGACGTATGGTAGAGAGTGAGCAGCAGAGAGTCCTTGCCATTCTGGTCAAATTAAACTTTAAAACACAATGAAATATATAAAAAGACGTCTCTTTAAAGGAAACAAAAACAATAGGAGAACAACACCAAACATGCAGCAGTACTAGACATTTGTTTGTGTGTGTCTGTTTGTGTGTGTCTGTTTGTGTGTGTCTGTTTGTGTGTGTGTCTGTTTGTGTCTGTTTGTGTGTGTGTCTGTTTGTGTTTGTTTGTGTGTGTCTGTTTGTGTGTGTCTGTTTGTGTATTTGTTTGTGTTTGTCTGTTTGTGTGTGTGTTTGTTTGTGTGTGTCTGTCTGTGTGGGTGTCTGTTTGTGTGTGTGTCTGTTTGTCTGTGTGTGGGTGTCTGTTTGTGTGTGTGTCTGTTTGTATGTGTGTGTGTGTCTGTTTGTGTGTGTGGTGTTTGTGTGTGTGTGTCTGGATGTGTGTGTGTGTCTGGATGTGTGTGTGTGTCTGTTTGTGTGTGGGTGTCTGTTTGTGTGTGGGTGTCTGGATGTGTGTGTGCGTGTCTGTTTGTGTGTGTGTGTGTGTGTGTGTGTCTGTTTGTGTGTGGGTGTCTGTTTGTGTGTGTCTGTTTGTCTGTGTGTGTGTGTGGGTGTTTGTGTGTGTGTGTCTGTTTGTGTGTGGGTGTTTGTGTGTGGGTGTCTGTGTGTGTGTGTGTGTCTGGATGTGTGTGTGTGTCTGGATGTGTGTGTGTGTCTGTTTGTGTGTGGGTGTTTGTGTGTGTGTGTCTGTTTGTTTGTGTGTATGTCTGTTTGTGTGTATATCTGTTTGTGTGTGTGTTTGTGTGTCTGTTTGTGTGTGTCTGTTTGTGTTTGTGTCTGTTTGTGTGTGTCTGTTTGTGTGTGTCTGTATGTGTGTTTGTTTGTGTTTGTCTGTTTGTGTGTGTGTTTGTTTGTGTGTGTATGTCTGTTTGTGTGTGTCTGTATGTGTGTGTGTTTGTTTGTGTGTGTCTGTATGTGTGTGTGTGTGTGTCTGTGTGTGGGTGTCTGTTTGTGTGTGTGTCTGTTTGTCTGTGTGTGGGTGTCTGTTTTTGTGTGTGTGTGTGTCTGGATGTGTGTGTGTGTGTGTCTGTTTGTGTGTGGGTGTCTGTTTGTGTGTGTGTGTCTGGATGTGTGTGTGTGTGTCTGTTTGTGTGTGTGTGTGTGTCTGTTTGTGTGTGGGTGTCTGTTTTTGTGTGTGTGTCTGTTTGTATGTGTGTGTGTGTCTGTTTGTGTGTGTGTGTCTGTTTGTGTGTGGGTGTTTGTGTGTGTGTGTCTGTTTGTGTGTGTGTGTGTCTGTTTGTGTGTGTGTGTCTGGATGTGTGTGTGTGTGTGTCTGTTTGTGTGTGTGTGTCTGGATGTGTGTGTGTGTGTGTCTGTTTTGTGTGTGGGTGTCTGTTTGTGTGTGTGTGTGTGTCTGTTTGTGTGTGGGTGTCTGTTTGTGTGTGTGTGTGTGTCTGTTTGTGTGTGGGTGTCTGTTTGTGTGTGTGTGTGTGTCTGTTTGTGTGTGGGTGTCTGTTTGTGTGTGTGTGTGTGTCTGTTTGTGTGTGTGTGTGTGTCTGTTTGTGTGTGTGTGTGTGTGTGTGTCTGTTTGTGTGTGTGTGTTTGTGTGTGTGTGTGTTCTAGAGACATCCATTCAGTAGAGTAAATGCGCGTTGCGTCTCTTGAGCAACCCAGCTAATGATATGACAGAGGAGCACCATGCGAGCATCTGTCATACAGTCAATTCTGTCCATATATCTATTTACTGATTCTACTGAACTTCTCTGGTTGGAGTGGCAAACACCACCACATCACTACACAGTACAAAAGAAAGCTATCTAACCTACTCTTACATTCATTTCTGCAATTCCTTCTCAAATGCATATTTGGTGCTGGCTTTGCAGCCTACTGAAGGCCATTCACAAACGTTCTGTGGGAGAGTAGCTAAGACAGTGGGGGGGGTTGTGTTTGTTACATGTATCATAGACACAGTACAGAAGGCTAGATGCTACATAATTAAAAAAAAAAATTTCACCTTTATTTAACTAGGTAGGCTAGTTGAGAGCAAGTTCTCATTTGCAACTGCGACCTGGCCAAGATAAACGTATAGTAATTTGACACATACAACAACACAGAGTTACACATGGAATAAACAAAACACAGTCAATAATACAGTAGAACAAAAGAAAACAAAATGTCTATATACAGTGAGTGCAAATGAGGTAAGATAAGGGAGTTAAGGCAATGAATAGGCCGAGGTGGTGAAGTAATTACAATAGCAATTAAACACTGGAATGGAATATGTGCAGAAGATGAATGTGCAAGTAGAGATACTGGGGTGCAAAGGAGAAAGATAAATAAATACAGTATGGGGATGAGGTAGGTAGATAGATGGGCTGTTTACAGATGGGCTATGCACAGGTGCAGTGATATGTAAGCTGCTCTGACAGCTGGTGCTTAAAGCTAGTGAGGGAGATATGAGTCTCCAGCTTCAGAGATTTTTGCAGTTCGTTCCAGTCATTGGCAGCAGAGAACTGGAAGGAGAGGCGGCCAAAGGAAGAATTGGTTTTGGGGGTGACCAGTGAGATGTACCTGCTGGAGCGCGTGCTACGAGTGGGTGCTGCTATGGTGACCAGTGAGCTGAGATAAGGGGGGGCTTTACCTAGCAGAGACTTGTAGATAACCTGGAGCCAGTGGGTTTGGCGTTGAGTGTGAAGCGAGGGCCAACCAACGAGAGCGTACAGGTCGCAATGGTGGGTAGTATATGGGGCTTTGGTGACAAAACGGATGGCACTGTGATAGACTGCATCCAGTTTGTTGAGTAGAGTGTTGGAGGCTATTTTATAGATGAAATCACCAAAGTCGAGGATCGGTAGGATGGTCAGTTTTATGGGGGTATGTTTGGCAGCATGAGAGAAGTATGCTTTGTGGTGATATAGGAAGCCAATTCTAGATTTAATTTTGGATTGGAGATGCTTAATGTGAATCTGGAAGAAGAGTTTACAGTCTAACCAGACACCTAGGTATTTGTAGTTGTCCACGTATTCTAAGTCAGAGTCGTCCAGAGTAGTGATGCTGGACGTGCGAGCAGGTGCGGGCAGTGATCGATTGAATAGCATGCATTTAGTTTTACTTGCGTTTAAGAGCAGTTGGAGGCCACGGAAGGAGAGTTGTATGGCATTGAAGCTCGTCTGGAGTTTAGTTAACACAGTGTCCAAAGAAGGGCCAGAAGTATACAGAATGGTGTCATCTGCGTAGAGGTGAATCAGAGAATCACCCAATGATGGAGACATCATTGATATATACAGAGAAGAGAGTCGGCCCGAGGATTGAAATCTGTGGCACCCCCATAGAGACTGCCAGAGGTCCGGACAACAGGCCCTCTGATTTGACACACTGAACTCTATCTGAGAAGTAGTTGGTAAACCAGGCCAGGCAATAATTTGAGAAACCAAGGCTGTCGAGTCTGCCGATGAGGATGTGGTGATTGACAGAGTCGAAAGCCTTGGCCAGATCAATGAATACGGCTGCACAGTAATGTTTCTTATCGATGGCGGTTAAGATATCGTTTAGGACCTTGAGCGTGGCTGAGGTGCACCCATGACCAGCTCTGAAACCAGATTGCATAGCGGAGAAGGTACGGTGGGATTCAAAATGGTCGGTATTCTGTTTGTTAACTAGGCTTTTGAAGACCTTAGAAAGACAGGGTAGGATGGATATAGGTCTGTAGCAGTTTGGGTCTAGAGTGTCACCCCCTTTGAAGAGGGGGATGACCGTGGCAGCTTTCCAATCTTTGGGAATCTCAGACGATACGAAAGAGAGGTTGAACAGGCTAGTAATAGGGGTTGCAACAATTTCGGCAGATCATTTTAGAAAGAGAGGGTCCAGATTGTCTAGCCCGGCTGAATTGTAGGGTTCCAGATTTTTCAGCTGTTTCAGAACATCAGATATCTGGATTTGGGTAAAGTAGAAATGATGGGGGCTTTGGCGGGTTGCTGTGGAGGGTGCGGGGCAGTTGACCGGGGTAGGGGGAGCCAGGTGGAAAGCATGGCCAGCCGTAGAGAAATGCTTATTGAAATTTTCAATTATAGTGGATTTATCAGTGGTGACAGTGTTTCTTAGCCTCAGAGCAGTGGGCAGTTGGGAGGAGGTGCTCTTATTTTACAGACTTTACAGTGTCCCAGAACTTGTTTGAGTTAGTACTACAGGATGCAAATTTCTGTTTGAAAAAGCTAGCCTTAGCTTTCCTAACTGCCTGTGTATATTTGTTCCTAACTTCCCTGAAAAGTTGCATATCACAGGGGCTGTTCGATGCTAATGCAGAACGCCACAGGATGTTTTTGTGCTGGTCAAGGGCAGACAGGTCTGGAGTGAATCAAGGACTATATCTATTCCTAATTCTCATTTTTTTTTAATGGGGCATGCTTTTTTAAGATGGTGAGGAAGGCACTTTTAAAGAATAGCCAGGCATCATCTACTGACAGGATGAGGTCAATGTTATTCCAGGATACCCCGGCCAGGTCGATTAGAAAGACCTGCTTGCTGAAGTGTTTTAGGGAGCGTTTGACAGTGATGAGGGGTGGTCGTTTGGTGTCAGACCCATTACGGATGCAGGCAATGAGGCAGTGATCGCTGAGGTCTTGATTGAAAACAGCAGAGGTGTATTTGGAGGGCGAGTTAGTTAGGATGACATCTATGATGGTGCCCGTGTTTACGGATTTGGAGTTGTACCTGGTAGGTTCATTGATAATTTGTGTGAGATTGAGGGCAACAAGCTTGGATTGTAGGATGGCCGGGGTGTTAAGCATGTCCCAGTTTACGTCACCTATTGGCACGAGCTCAGAAGATATATGGGGGTGCAATCAATTCACATATACTATTGAGGGCACAGCTGGGGGCAGAGGGAGGTCTATAGCAAGCGGAAACAGTGAGAGACTTGTTTCTGGAAAGGTGAATTTTTAGAAGTAGATACATTTATCATAGATACAATACAGAAGACTAGATACTACATCATTTATCATAGATACAATACAGAAGACTAGATACTACATCATTTATCATAGATACAATACAGAAGACTAGATACTACATCATTTATCATAGATACAATACAGAAGACTAGATACTACATCATTTATCATAGATACAATACAGAAGACTAGATACTACATCATTTATCATAGATACAATACAGAAGACTAGAGATTACATCATTTATCATAGATACAATACAGAAGACTAGAGATTACATCATTTATCATAGATACAACACAGAAGACTAGATACTACATCATTTATCATAGATACAATACAGAAGACTAGATACTACATCATTTATCATAGATACAATACAGAAGACTAGATACTACATCATTTATCATAGATACAATACAGAAGACTAGATACTACATCATTTATCATAGATACAATACAGAAGACTAGATACTACATCATTTATCATAGATACAATACAGAAGACTAGATACTACATCATTT
>NC_056441.1:8197216-8237216 GCF_018296145.1 Oncorhynchus tshawytscha | reverse complement strand
AGAACACCATAGTCCCTGTGCCCAAGATCACTAAGGTAACCTACCTAAATGACTACCAATCCAGAAACCCTAAACCCTAGACCCAATTTTCATACCGCCCAAACAGATCCACAGATGATGCAATCTCTATTGCACTCCACACTGCCCTTTCCCACCTGGACAAAAGGAACATCTATGTGAGAATGCTATTCATTGACTACAGCTCAGCGTTCAACACCATAGTGCCCTCATAGCTCACCACTAAGCTAAGGACCCTGGGACTAGACAACCGCCTCTGCAACTTGATCCTAGACTTCCTGACGGGCCGCCCCCAGGTGGTAAGGGTAGATAACAACACACCTGCCACGCTGATCCTCAACATGGGGGCCCCTCAGTGTTGCGTGCTCAGTCCCCTCCCGTACTCCCTGTTAACCAATGACTGCATGGCCAGGCACGACTCCAACACCATCATTAAGTTTGCCGACGACACAACAGTGGTAGGCCTGATCACCGACAACGATGAGACAGCCTAAAGGGAGGAGGTCAGGGACCTGGCCGTGAGGTGCCAGGATAACAACCTCTCTCTCAACGTGATCAAGACAAAGGAGATGACTGTGGACTACAGGAAAAGGAGGACCGAGCATGCCTCCATTCTCATCGACGGGGCTGTAGTGGAGCAGGTTGAGAGCTTCAAGTTCTTTGGTGTCCACATCACAAACAAACTGTCATGGTCAAAACACACCAAGACAGTTGTGAAGATTGCATGACAAAGCCTATTCCCCCTCAGGAGACTGAAAAGATTTGGTATGGTTCCCCAGACCCTCAAAAAGTTCTACAGCTGCACAATCGAGAGCATCCTGACTTTTTGCATCACTGCCTGGTACGGTAACTGCTAGGCCTCCGACCGCAAGGCACTACAGAGGGTATTGCGTACGGCCCACTACATCACTGGGGCTAAGCTGCCTTCCATCCAGGACCTCTGTACTAGGCGATATCAGAGGAAGGCCCTACAAATTGACAAAGACTCCAGCCACCCTAGTCATAGACTGGTTTCTCTGCTACCTGAACAACTAATCAAATGGCTACCCAGACTATTTGCATTTTTACCCCCACCCCCTCTTTTACGATGCTGCTACTCTCAGTAGCTATAGCTAGCTGAGAAAATAGCTCTGAGATACAAATAATAAGGTCATACACGTAACGTTAGCTAGCCAGACAGCTAATGTTAGCTAGCTAGCTAGGTAAACAATGAACCATAATCACAACTCATGACTTTACGACCTTGCAGGTAGCAAACCAACCACTTTCAATGTTAGATAGCTAGGGTTATGATTATATAAGGGGGCTAGGGTTATTTTTATATATCAGGGTTAGTATTATATATAGGGAGGGCTAGGGTTATTATTGTATATAGGGAGGACTAAGTATTATATATATATATTATTTTTAATATATACTTTTTTTTACCTTTATTTAACTAGGCAAGTCAGTTAAGAACAAATTACTGTTCAGGGGCAGAACGACAGATTTGTACCTTGTCAGCTCGGGGGTTTGAACATGAAACGTTTCAGTTACTAGTCCAACTCTCTAACCACTAGGCTACCCTGCCGCCCCATATATGTAGGGTTATTATATATAGGGAGGGCTAGGGTTATTATTATATAGGAGGGCTAGGGTTATTATATATAGGAGGGCCAGGGTTATTATTGTATATAGGGAGGGCCAGAGTTATTATTATATAGGGCTAGGGTTATTATATATAGGGCCAGAGTTGTTATTATATATAGGAGGGCCAGAGTTATTATTATATGAGGCTAAGGTTATTATTATATATGGCTAGGGTTATTATTATATAGGGCCAGAGTTGTTATTATATAGAGCTAGGGTTATTATTATATAGGGCCAGAGTTATTGTATAGAGCTAGGGTTATGGTTATATATAGGAAGGCCTAGCATTATTCATCATGATAGGTCACAGGGAGGGCTAGAGTTCTCTGTGTGATAGGTCAGGAGGAGAGCCAGAGTTCTCTCAGTGTGATAGGTCAGGAGGAGAGCCAGAGTTCTCTCAGTGTGATAGGTCTGGAGGAGAGCCAGAGTTCTCTCAGTGTGATAGGTAAAGAGGAGGGCCAGAGTTCTCTCAGTGTGATAGGTCAAGAGGAGGGCCAGAGTTCTCTCAGTGTGATAGGTAAAGAGGAGGGCCAGAGTTCTCTCAGTGTGATAGGTCAGGAGGAGAGCCAGAGTTCTCTCAGTGTGATAGGTCAGGAGGAGGGCTATAGTTCTCTCAGTGTGATAGGTCAAGAGGAGGGCCAGAGTTCTCTCAGTGTGATAGGTCAGGAGGAGAGCCAGAGTTCTCTCAGTGTGATAGGTCAGGAGGAGAGCCAGAGTTCTCTCAGTGTGATAGGTCAAGAGGAGGGCCAGAGTTCTCTCAGTGTGATAGGTCAGGAGGAGGGCCATAGTTCTCTCAGAGTGATAGGTCAAGAGGAGGGCCAGAGTTCTCTCAGTGTGATAGGTCAGAGGAGGGCCATAGTTCTCTCAGTGTGATAGGTCAAGAGGAGGGCCAGAGTTCTCTCAGTGTGATAGGTCAAGAGGAGGGCCAGAGTTCTCTCAGTGTGATAGGTCCAGAGGAGGGCCAGAGTTCTCTCAGTGTGATAGGTCAAGAGGAGGGCCATAGTTCTCTCAGTGTGATAGGTCAAGAGGAGGGCCAGAGTTCTCTCAGTGTGATAGGTCAAGAGGAGGGCCAGAGTTCTCTCAGTGTGATAGGTCCAGGGGAGGGCCAGAGTTCTCTCAGTGTGATAGGTCAAGAGGAGGGCCAGAGTTCTCTCAGTGTGATAGGTCCAGGGGAGGGCCAGAGTTCTCTCAGTGTGATAGGTCAAGAGGAGGGCCATAGTTCTCTCAGTGTGATAGGTCAAGAGGAGGGCCAGAGTTCTCTCAGTGTGATACCTCAAGAGCAGGGCCAGAGTTCTCTCAGTGTGATAGGTCAGGATGAGAGCCAGAGTTCTCTCAGTGTGATAGGTCAGGATGAGAGCCAGAGTTCTCTCAGTGTGATACATCAAGAGGAGAGCCAGAGTTCTCTCAGTGTGATAGGTCAGGAGGAGGGCCAGAGTTCTCTCAGTGTGATAGGTCAGGAGGAGGGCCAGAGTTTCAGGTGTCAGTAGTTTTACAGTAGACTAGTAGACTAGTGTTCAGGTGTTACTAGTTTTACAGTAGAGTAGTGTTCAGGTGTTATTAGTTTTACAGTAGACTTGTAGACTAATGTTCAGGGCTTTCTGCCTCTTGATCAGTCAGAGAAAAATGAATTTAGATTCTAAATGGGAATCAGGGTATGAATCAGATTCAGCATGGCTCTCTGTTCACACATTTAAGAACAAACACATCTATTGTAGGAACTTCTTTTCTGCTTGACTCATTTTCCTCTGTTCCTAAAGTCCTCATTGAATTCAGGCAGGGCTAAGTGTGAGTGATTTCATCTGCGGGCAGTATTCAGAAAAAATCACCTCTCCTCCCTCGCTTGATGATGTGAGAGACATTGGCACAATGAGTCTCTAAAAGTCACGTACACAGTAGAGAAGTATCTAAGAGTCATGTACACAGTAGAGAAGTCTCTAAGAGTCATGTGCGGTAGAGAAGTCTCTAAGAGCCATATACACAGTAGAGAAGTCTCTAAGAGTCATGTGCGGTAGAGAAGTCTCTAAGAGTCATGTGCAGTAGAGAAGTCTCTAAGAGTCATGTGCAGTAGAGAAGTCTCTAAGAGTCATGTGCGGTAGAGAAGTCTCTAAGAGTGATGTACACAGTAGAGAAGTCTCTAAGAGTCATGTACACAGTAGAGAAGACTCTAAGAGTCATGTGCAGCTAGTTATGGCTGAAATAAATTATTTTGTTTTGGTTTTGTCTCTGTGTACTAACTTTAGTGTATACATGCTGGTACAGCATATTAAGCAAGCTCTTAATCTCTGTTTATACTTCTGTCTATAGTGAAAACAATCCTGCAGGCTAATACAACATATAGCGAGAGAGAGGAGAGAAAGAGAGTGAAAGAGAGAGTATGAGAGGCAGAGAGACATATAGTATGAGAGGCAGAGAGACAGAGAGAGAGAGAGAGAGAGAGAGAGAGAGAGAAAGAGAGACATACGCGCGGTGTGTTGTCTCTGGCTGTGGGGCTAACAGACGGGGAAACACGAGTGAGGCAGAACACTGAGAGGGTTGCTCTGTGAGTGTGAGAAAGATACACGGAGAAAGAGAGAGAGAGAAACAGAGAGAGAAACAGGGAGAAAGAGAGACAGAGGGGGAGAGAGAGAGAGAGAGGGGGGAGTGAGAAAGAGAGAGAGAGAGGAGACAGAGAGAGAGAGAGAGAGAAGGAGAGAGAAACAGAGAGAGAAAGAGAGACAGAGGGGGAGAGAGAGAGATGTAGACAGAGACTGTGAGGGAATGAGAGAGAGAGAAACAGAGAGAGAAAGAGAAAGAGAGAGAGACAGAGAGAGAGAGAGAGAGAGAGAGAGAGAGAGAGAGAGAGAGGAGAGAGAGAGAGAGCGAGAGAGACAGAGAGAGACAGAGAGACAGAGAGAGAGAGAGACAGAGGAGAGAGAGGAGAGAGAGGAGAGAGAGAGGGGGGTGATATAAATGGAGATAGTAATGACGGTAGGTCAGGAGGGTAAGAGAGGGTCAGACAGACAGTTAAACAGCAAGGCAGAAGCCTCAGGGACAGTACTGTGGATAACAACAAACCATGTGAATTCTCATAACGGTGAACTCCTCCCTACCCAGCTAACAACAAACGTTAGAGAACATTACCTTAACATTCTCATTTGGTCATTAACTAACATTTTCATTGGAATGTTTCCTGGGATGTTCAAGGAAAGTTCCCAGGAGATTATTCTCTTAATGTGAAATAGAACATACCCAGAATGTGGTGGTCATGTTCTCAGGACTTAAGATATTAATGTCCTACACACATATTATAGGAACCAATGTTCCCTCTAAGCTGCCCCACATACAAGGAATATCAGACCGCACAGAGAAGTATGACATTGAACTTCCCTCAACTTTCTAGACGTTTTTCCCCGTTCGTAAACACTTTCAACGTTCCCTTTACGAAATTTGGCTTAGCCCCTAAGACCCTCATAAACAGCTTCTATCTCAAGGCCATGAGACTGTTAAATTACTAGCCGGCTACCACCCGGTTACTCAACCGTTCACCTTAGAGACACTGCCCTACACACATAGACATGGAATCCCTGGCCACTTTAATAATGTTTACATACTGCTTTACTAATCTCATATGTATATACTGTATTCTACTGTATTTTTGGTCAATGCAACTCAATTCCTAATATTATATATTTCTTAATTCCATCATTTTGCTTTTAGCCTTGTGTGTATTGTTGTGAATTGTTAGATATTACTGCACTGTTGGAGCCAGGAACACAAGCATTTCCCTACACCACAATAACAACTGCTAAATATGTGTATGAGAGTACTAACATTTGATTTCATTTACTGTGGGAATTGTGCTCGAACCAACTCAATATTTGCCACTTTTAATGTAACATACTGAAACAGAACAAACTATGCAATACTTAGTATGCAAAACTAACTGTGCAAGAGATGTTCTTGTAGTCAGAGCTCATTGGAGTCGGATTCTATTCTAACTCCCTAAGCTCTCTCTGGCACAGAGGGATGAAATGGACAATTGACAGGCAAGACTTAGGCCAGAACTCTACACAGACCGGTGCACCACAACCAATAAGAACTGCAGTGGGCCTATATGCAAATAGCCATGGCCATATATAGATCTGTGCCATTCACTTTGAACTGGACTGTGTTCACAGCATGAGCAGTCGCAACTAGATGCGCTTGTTTTGAGATCAAAGCGAGAGCTGCATGTAGCCATCTGTACACATTTGTTCATATTATTTGCTAGTTAGTGAGTTATTAGCCCAGTTAAAGCTCATTTCTAGTCAACAATGTTGCATCCTACAAGAGCACAAAATGTGTGCATTCTAGCCATCTTTGAAAAGTGAGTCAGGTAAGGAGCTTTTTTTATGTCTTAAAGTGGCAGTGTTGTATTTTGATATGGTCTTGAATAAGCTAAGTAGCCAATAGGCAGAGGGCATCATAATTTGCCTGATTCTCTGTAATAATTATATGGGAATAATAAAGAATTGTATTTTGTAAAGTGGTTTCTTACATCAAACAACACAACATTTTCAGTCACCTCCTTGTCTGCAGGACAAGTGGATTAACAGGTTCATGTCAAGCCCTGACACGTTTTATGGGAGCATGGCAAAAAAACATTTGTGTCCAGTTTTCTGTGGGGTTAGGAGAATATTCCATCAACCTTACACCAAACATACACAGAACATGGTTGTCATGTTCTCAGAATATACCGTATTAACGTTCTAGACACATTAAATGAGAACGTTACAAGAACACTCAGTAGCACTTTAGTTGACAGTGTCAAAATAAGAGGGTAACGTCCGGAAATGACGCATAAACAACAACAAAACATCAGGGAAATAATATTACGACCAGTCGCTTCATGGATGCATGTGGAAGCCAGGCTTCCCCAAAATATTAACCTAGAACAAAAAACACATAACACATCATTTATCTTTCGTCTCTCTGTGTTTCTATTCGCAAGAGGCTGAATGTATCTCACGAGAGAAAACATCAGAGCGATCAAAACAGCACCCCTCTGTCTCTGTAGCCCATCTATCTGATGCTGCCTGGTAAATAGAGTAGGATATTGCTGCTGCCCATAGCATTGAATGCAATCAAAGCCAGCAGGCATTTGGAATCCCTTATAATAGCCAGTCAGCGCTGAGCTAAACTGGAGCGCCAAAAAAAGTGTCAATGGAAGCCAGTATGGATTTGGCTTCAGACCAATCACATCACATCACATCACATCAAGCTAACAGTCCTTGACAGAATTCTTTTTGATTTGTTGCATCTCATTATGTTGTTGTCTTCCGGTGGCTAGCTAGCTAAAATGGTCTCTTTTCTAAATTAGCCATGGACGGAGATAGAGATTTGGACTTGTGCCTTTACTTAATTCTCCGTACTGGCCTATGATTATAATAGCGATTCTGATTCCATCATAAATTCCAACATTGTGCCCCTGGTCTGAGAGGACGGAAGTTCAATACGTAGCTAGATGTAGAAGGCTAATGCTAACTAGCTGGCTAATCGTTACTCATGAAAGGAACTTAGTCTAGTAATTAAGCATTTAACCAGGTAGCCTAGGACAACAAAAACTAAAACTCCGCTACTAACTCTGTTGTAATTTGTATATTTTTCCATATTAAAACTTGTAATTCTTTAGCTAGGTTTCCATCCAATTGGTGACAGATTTTCGTATGAATACACTAGAATCTGCAAAAAGAAAATACGCACATTTTCCCACCAGTGGTGTTTCCACCAAATTGACTTTTTGCGGATAAAAATCAGTACATGATGACGTAGTGCACAAAATTGTTTAACGTCAAATCTCTACCGATCACAAAAACTGTTGTGCTAAATAGCAAATATGCCTACTCTGGTCTTGGTATGTGTGCTCTCGCCAACAGCAGGCAGATACAGTGGGCGTAGGCTGTGTGGGTATCGTCTACATGATGAGATTTTTATGGATAAGAGCGAGAATATTTTTATTTGTCAAAACAGCAATCAAACATCGATCATCATCATGCCAAAAGAATAAGACCCTCGATATTTATTGGAAAGGAGCATCAAGATCACAGTGTACTTTCACCACCCTGTGAAGTTCATCGTAATTTATTTAATCTGTAGCCTAATGAACTGCATGGTTTTCCAAGTCATAGTGGGAGGACCACACAACATGTCATCGCTACACTACAAGTTCACTCCGATATGATGGTTACTACAGCAACATTTGCACTTGAAGGCATTTCCACCACAATGTCTGGCATAATATATTTTACAGACACAGAAAGATCCCACTTTATCAAACAAAACAAATTATCTGTTGGCATTTATAAATTGTCAAATCTGTCATTACTTTTTTTTATACGGCATGACTTTACTTTACTCTACTTTAGTCTAATTTACTCTACTTTACTCTTCTTTAGTCTAATTTACTTTAATCTACTTTACTCTACTCTACTTTACTCTAATTTAGTCTAATTTATTTTACTGTACTCTACTTTATTCTAATTTATTTTACTTTAGTCTAATTTATTTTACTTTACTCTACTTTATTCTAATTTATTTTACTTTAGTCTAATTTATTTTACTTTACTCTACTTTAGTCTAATTTATTTTACGTTACTCTACATTAGTCTAATTTAATTTACTTTACTCTACTTTAGTCTAATTTACTTTACTTTACTCTACTATAGTCTAATTTACTTTACTTTACTCTACTTTACTCTACTTTAGTCTAATTTACTTTACTTTACTCTACTTTAGTCTAATTTACTCTACTTTACTCTACTTTAGACTAATTTACTTTACTTTACTCTACTTTAGTCTAATTTACTCTACTTTACTCTACTTTAGTCTAATTTACTTTACTTTACTATACTTTACTCTACTTTAGTCTAATTTACTTTACTTTACTCTACTTTACTCTACTTTAGTCTAATTTACTTTACTTTACTCTACTTTAGTCTAATTTACTCTACTTTACTCTACTTTACTCTACTTTAGTCTAATTGACTTTACTTTATTCTACTTTACTCTACTTTATTCTAATTTATTTTACTTTACTTTACTCTACTTTAGTCTAATTTATTTTACTTTACTCTACTTTAGTCTAATTTACTTTACTCTACTTTAGTCTAATTTATTTTACTTTACTCGACTTTAGTCTAATTTACTTTATTTAACTTGATCTACTTTAGTCTAATTTACTTTATTTAACTTTACTCTACTTTAGTATAATTTACTTTATTTAACTTTACTCTACTTTAGTCTAATTTACACTACTTTACTATACGTTAATTAATTTACTTTATTTACATAATTTATTTTACTTTGTTTTATTTACTCTACTTTACTCTATTTTATTCTACTTTCTTTAATTAATTTACTTTAATATACATTACTTTACTTAATTTACTTTACATACATAAAAACAGTGGAAAGAAACCTGGTTTATGTTGTGTATTGTTTTGGTATTTCTGGCATTATGAATTAACTGGCAAATGTGAGAACGTGCAGAAATGCTGCTGTTGATATACACATTTCTGATATTCTGAGAATATGGCAACCATGTTCTGGTCATGGTTCAATAACTAGCAACACTATCACCAGGGCCATGTTTCAAACACTAGCAACACTATCACCAGGGCCATGTTTCAAACACTAACAACACTATCACCAGGGCCATGTTTCAATAACTAGCAACACTACTAACAGGGCCATGTTTCAATCAGAAGCAACACTACTAACAGGGCCATGTTTCAATCTGAAGCAACACTACTAACAGGGCCATGTTTCAATAACTAGCAACACTACTAACAGGGCCATGTTTCAATCTGAAGCAACAATACTAACAGGGCCATGTTTCAATCTGAAGCAACACTACTAACAGGGCCATGTTTCAATAACTAGCAACACTATCACCAGGGCCATGTTTCAATCTGAAGCAACACTACTAACAGTGCCACGTTTCAATGACTAGCAACACTATCACCAGGGCCATGTTTCAATCTGAAGCAACACTACTAACAGGGCCATGTTTTAATCTGAAGCAACACTATCACCAGGGCCATGTTTCAATCTGAAGCAACACTACTAACAGGGCCATGTTTCAATAACTAGCAACACTTTCACCAGGGCCATGTTTCAATCTGAAGCAACACTACTAACAGGGCCATGTTTCAATAACTAGCAACACTATCACCAGGGCCATGTTTCAATGACTAGCAACACTATCACCAGGGTCATGTTTCATTCAGAAGCAACACTACTAACAGGGCCATGTTTCAATAACTAGCAACACTATCACCAGGGCCATGTTTCAATCAGAAGCAACACTACTAACAGGGCCATGTTTCAATCTGAAGCAACACTACTAACAGGGCCATGTTTCATTCAGAAGCAACACTACTAACAGGGCCATGTTTCAATCTGAAGCAACACTACTAACAGGGCCATGTTTCAATCAGAAGCAACACTACTAACAGGGCCATGTTTCAATCACTAGCAACACTACTAACAGGGCCATGTTTCAATAACTAGCAACACTACTAATAGGGCCATGTTTCAATCACTAGCAACACTACTAACAGGGCCATGTTTCATATACTAGCAACACTACTAACATGGCCATGTTTCAATCTGAAGCAACACTACTAACAGGGTCATGTTTCATTCACTACCAACACTACTAACAGGGCCATGTTTCAATCTGAAGCAACACTACTAACAGGGCCATGTTTCAATCTGAAGCAACACTACTAACAGGGCCATGTTTCAATAACTAGCAACACTACTAACAGGGCCATGTTTCAATCAGAAGCAACACTACTAACAGGGCCATGTTTCAATCTGAAGCAACACTACTAACAGGGCCATGTTTCAATAACTAGCAACACTATCACCAGGGCCATGTTTCAATCTGAAGCAACACTACTAACAGTGCCATGTTTCAATGACTAGCAACACTATCACCAGGGCCATGTTTCAATCTTAAGCAACACTACTAACAGGGCCATGTTTCAATAACTAGCAACACTATCACCAGGGCCATGTTTCAATGACTAGCAACACTATCACCAGGGTCATGTTTTATTCAGAAGCAACACTACTAACAGGGCCATGTTTCAATAACTAGCAACACTATCACCAGGGCCATGTTTCAATCACCAGGGTCATGTTTCATTCAGAAGCAACACTACTAAAGGGCCAACACTACTAACAGGGCCATGTTTCAATCTGAAGCAACACTACTAACAGGGCCATGTTTCATTCAGAAGCAACACTACTAACAGGGCCATGTTTCAATAACTAGCAACACTATCACCAGGGCCATGTTTCAATCAGAAGCAACACTACTAACAGGGCCATGTTTCAATCTGAAGCAACACTACTAACAGGGCCATGTTTCAATCTGAAGCAACACTACTAACAGGGCCATGTTTCAATCTGAAGCAACACTACTAACAGGGCCATGTTTCAATCAGAAGCAACACTACTAACAGGGCCATGTTTCAATCACTAGCAACACTACTAACAGGGCCATGTTTCAATAACTAGCAACACTACTAATAGGGCCATGTTTCAATCACTAGCAACACTACTAACAGGGCCATGTTTCATATACTAGCAACACTACTAACATGGCCATGTTTCAATCTGAAGCAACACTACTAACAGGGTCATGTTTCATTCACTAGCAACACTACTAACAGGGCCATGTTTCAATCTGAAGCAACACTACTAACAGGGTCATGTTTCATTCACTAGCAACACTACTAACAGGGTCATGTTCCAGATAGATATGGAATGATTTGATGTGATTCCTAATCAGAGACACACATTGTTTCTACATGGTATATGTGGTGTGGATTTCAAGAAGAAAGTAGAGAGTTTTCTTACAGATTTCTACCAATTCACATCTCTCAATGAGAAACTAATTTTAATTAGGGAACGGTGTTCACCTACTCAGTTGTACAGCTGAATCTGTCCGCATTTAAACCAACCCCTCTGAATCAGAGAGGTGCGGGGGTTTGCCGTAATCAACATCGACAGCAACCACGGAGCAGTGGATTAACTGCCTTGCTCAGGAATAGAATGACATATTTTTACCTTGTTATCTCAGGGATTGGATCCAGCAACCTTTGGATTACTGGCCCAACACTCTAACCACTAGACTGCCTATTATTAGATCAGATAGGTGTGTTGTAACTGTTGCTGAATAATAACATTAATCAGATATTGTATTGCTAAGAATGTGAGAATAGCGGGACTGCCAACAGCACCAATGACAAACACCCTAACACCACTGTCCTAATACGGGATATCCCTAGGGCCTGTGCTTATTGGTCCACTAGAGTTAGACCCTGCCCAGAGGAAACCCTAACCCCTCCCCCCATAGGCACTTGTGTAGACCTGAACAAAAAAACATGATAGGTGTAAGCAATAGGGTGAAATAATTTTGAAATAAATCTTAAGCTCTGTTAAAAGTACACTCAGGAAACACTTTTGTTGATCATAGGGATTCGGGGAGGATCATTAAAACGGGTTAATATGCCCCACCAACATTAGACAACTATACAGAAAACCCTAATTGACTTACGTGGTGGTGTAGAAGCAAGTTGTGAACCAGGAGGCTGGGTGTTCACATCCTGGGTGAGGACATATTGTAATAACAGTTACTCTATAAATGAACACTCACAATGTAATCATGTATGACAAAGTGTATCAAATATGTAAGTTGAAAACACAGTGTGAGTGTCCCTAAACTTGCAAACAGAGCGGTGAATGATTCTGTGGTTTTACTAATCAAGTCCTTGATTGGCTCGTTAACAATGTGTAATGTTTTTTATTTAAATTTTGGAACGTTTCTTTGGGACCGTCAGGCGTTGTCACGACAACTGGTACACATAAACGTTCTCGCAGCGTACCCGTGTTAAAACGTGTCTAGAACATGAATATCTAATGGTAACCATGGTAACCATGTTCTGTGTATGTCTGGTGGGACGTTCATGGAATATTCTCCTAACCGTCACAGAAAACTCGGCAAATTAATGTTTTTGCAATGTCCCATAAAACGTGTCCAGAACATCGTAAACCACGTTCAAGATAAGTTCTCGCTTGACATTAATTGAACGTTGGTTGACCGCTCTCCCAACGTTAACAGCAAAACCATGTTAGAAAAAGATAATCAGAGTTTTTTGTTTGTTTTGTTAACATAGATCAGAACCTAACTAACAGATAACTGAACACACACATTAAGGGGAACATTACGGGTAACGTTACAAAAACGTTCTCTCTACCTTTAATTGTTAACTGGGTGTACTGTAGGGTGGTCTACTTTTGACCAGGGCCCTATAGGAGTACTTGGTAGGGAATAAGGAAGCAGTGCACTACATAGTGTGTCATTGGGGAGGCTCATATTATCTCTTCCCCTCTGGAATGTTGTCTAGTTACTGTATGTATATACACACTGCTTTAAATTAAACATAATGCTTATCACAACAACAGACTACTGAATGTCTTAAACGTGTGTGTGTGTGTGTGTTTTTTGTGTGTGTGTGTGTGTGTGTGTGTGTGTGTGTGTGTGTGTGTGTGTGTGTGTGTGTGTGTGTGTGTGTGTGTGTGTGTGTGTGTGTGTGTATGCAGGTGTGCCGAGTTCATGGTGTGTATATGTCTGGTGAGTGTCTGCATTTTAATCAAAACATTGGCCCTGGTTAATGGGTAATACATGTGGATGGTAGGTCTCATTTCTCTCTACAGTTTAGCCTGGGGCAAGAACTAAACACACAAAACACACACACACACACACACACACACACACACACAGATTTAACTCGCTAAATTCCTCTCCACTGTAGTGTTACAGTAGATCGTAACATTTCAAGGTCAATACTCTCAGGCATCATTATGCGACTGGATGTCTGATTTAACGACAACAGACAGGAAGGAGTCAAACCTAAAGTTTACATGTACAGTATTTAACCAGGTAAGTTGACTGAGAACATGTTCTAATTTACAGCAACAACGTGGGGAATAGTCACAGGGGAGAGGGGTGGATGAACCAATTTTACCCATGTGAGAGACGCAGACTCGGTCTCTACCTTTAAGTCTTTTTTGAAGACTCATCTCTTCCGTAGGTCCTATGATTGAGTGTAGTCCGGCCCAGGAGTGTGAAGGTGAGCGGAAAGGCACTGGAGCAATGAACCGCCCTTAATGTCTCTGCCTGGCCGGTTCCCCTCTCTCCACTGGGATTCTCTGCCTCTAACCCTATTACAGGGGCTGAGTCACTGGCTTACTGGTGCTCTTCCATGCCGTCCCTAGGAGGGGTGCATCACTTGAGTGGGTTGAGTCACTGACGTGGTCTTCCTGTCTGGGTTGACGCCCCCTCTTGGGTTGTGCCGTGGCGGAGATCTTTGTGGGCTATACTCGGCCTTGTCTCAGGATGGTAAGTTGGTGGTTGAAGATATCCCTCTAGTGGTGTGCGCGCTGTGCTTTGGCAAAGTGGGTGGGGTTATATCCTTCCTGTTTGGCCCTGTCCGGGGGTGTCATCAGATGGGGCCACAGTGTCTCCCAACCCCTCCTGTCTCAGCCTCCAGTATTTATGCTGCAGTAGTTTATGTGTCGGGGGTGGGGGTCAGTCTGTTATATCTGGAGTATTTCTCCTGTCTTATCCAGTGTCCTGTGTGAATTTAAGTATGCTCTTTCTAATTTCCTCTCTCTTTTTCTCTCTTTTCTCTCTCTTTCTTTCTCTCTTTCTCTCTTTCTCTCTTTCTTTCTTTCTTTCTTTCTCTCTCTCGGAGGACCTGAGCCCTAGGACCGCAACTCAGGACTACCTGGCCTGATGACTCCTTGCTGTCCCCAGTCCACCTGGCCATGATGCTGCTCCCGTTTCAACTGTTCTGCCTGCAGCTATGGAACCCTGACCTGTTCACCGGACGTGCTACCTGTCCC
The DNA here is from genome assembly GCF_018296145.1 of Oncorhynchus tshawytscha. Taxonomy (NCBI): domain Eukaryota; kingdom Metazoa; phylum Chordata; class Actinopteri; order Salmoniformes; family Salmonidae; genus Oncorhynchus; species Oncorhynchus tshawytscha. The sequence continues at coordinate 8,222,630 of NC_056441.1, read as the reverse complement.
GGACCTGCTGTTTTCAACTCTCTAGAGACAGCAGGAGCGGTAGAGATGCTCTGAATGATCGGCTATGAAAAGCCAACTGACATTTACTCCTGAGGTGCTGACCTGTTGCACCCTCGACAACGGCTGTGATTGTTTTTATTTGACCCTCCTGGTCATCAATGAACATTTTGGCCATGTTATGTCATCACCTCTACCGGGCACAGCCAGACGCGGACTGGCCACCCCTGATAGCCTGGTTCCTCTCTAGGTTTCTTCCTAGGTTCGTGCCTTTCTAGGGAGTTTTTCCTAGCCACCGTGCTTCTACACCTGCATTGCTTGCTGTTTGGGGTTTTAGGCTGGGTTTCTGTACAGCACTTTGTGACATCAGCTGATGTAAGAAGGGCTTTATAAATACATTTGATTGTAAACTGGGGATGATTAGGTGGCCATGATGGTTTAAAGGCTAGATTGGGAATTTAGCCAGGACACCTGGATTAACACCCCTACTCTTACAATAAGTATCATGGGATCTTTAGTGACCACAGAGAATCAGGACACCCGATTAACATCCCATCTAAAAAACAGCACCCTACACAGGGCAATGTCCCCAATTGCTACCCTGGGATATTTTATTCAGACCAGAGGAAAGGGTGCCCCCGACTGGCCCTCCAACACCACTTCCAGCAGGATCTGGTCTCCCATCTAGCGACTGACCAGGACCAACCCTACTTAGCTTCAGAAGCAAGCCAGCAGTGGGATGCAGGGTGGCATGAGGCTGGCTATATAGTGGGTATATGGTTGATATCCAATAGGTATATGTATATAGCTTCAGAAGCAAGCCAGCAGTGGGATACAGGGTGGTATGAGTCTGGCTTAAGTAATGAAGGTGGCTTAAGTAATGATGTCCATAAACTATCCCTGCATGCAACCTAAACACTTCTTTTACTTAAAACATCTCTCCAACTGCATCTTTACGGTAATCCACACACATACACACACATATACACATATGAACACATATACACACATATACACATGGAAAACACACACAAACACTCAACCCCCCCATGTAAACCAGTCCAATCCTTTTTCATGAATACAGAATCATTCAAACAAATCAAATCCAATCACGTTATTTGTCACATGTACCGTATGCAACAGGTGTAGACATAACCGTGAAATGCTTACTTACAAGCCCTTAATCAACAATGCAATTCAAGAAATAGAGTTATTTACTAAATAAACTAGTGATAAAAAAAAAAAGATTGAAAAAAAGGAGCATAAGAAAATGACATAACAATAAGGCTGTATACAGGGGGTCCCGGCACCGAGTCAATACAGGTTAGTTGAGGGAATTTGTAAAGTGACTATGCATCGATAATAAACAGCGAGTAGCAGCAGCGTACAAAACAAAGGAGGGGTCAATGTGAATAGTCCAGGTGGCCATTGGATTACTTGTTCAGCAGTCTTATGGCTTGGGGGTAGAAGCTGTTAAAGGATAAGGAGCCTTTTGTTGCCAGACTTGGCGCTCCGGTACCGCTTGCTGTGCGGTAGCAGAGAGAACAGTCTATGACTTGGGTGACTGGAGTCCATTAAAATGTTTAGGGCCTTCCTCTGACACCGCCTAGTCTATAGGTCATGGATGGCAGGAGGCTTGGCCCCAGTGATGTACTGGGCTGTTCACACTACCCTCTGTAGTGCCTTATGGTCAGATGCCAAGCAGTTGCCATATCAGGCGTTGATGCAACCGGTCAGGATGCTCTCGATGGTGAAGCTGTAGAAGTTTTTGAGGATCTCGGGACCCATGCCAAATCTTTTCAGTCTCCTCAAGGGGAATAGGCTTTGTTGTGCTCTCTTCATGACTGTCTTGGTGTGTTTGGACCATGATATTTAGTTGGTGATGTGGACACCAAGGAACTTGAAACTCTCGACCCGCTCCACTACTACCCAGTCGATGTTAATGGGAGCCTGTTCGGCCCTCCTTTTCCTGTAGTCCACATTCAGCTCCATTGTCTTTCTCACATTGAGAGAGAGGCTGTTGTCCTGGCACCACACTGCCAGGTCTCTGACCTCCTCCCTATAGGCTGTTTCATCGTTGTCAGTGATCAGGCCTACCACTGTTGTGTCATCAGAAAAATTCATGATGGTGTTGGATTCATGCTTGGCCACACAGTCGTGGGTGAACAGGGAGTACAGGAGGGGACTGAGCACGCACCCCTGAGGGGCCCCAGTGTTGAGGATCAGCTTGGCAGATGTGTTGTTGCCCACCCTCACCACCTGGGTGCGGCCCGTCAGGAAGAACAGGATCCAGTTGCACAGGGAGGTGTTTAGTCCCAGGGTCCTTAGCTTAGTAATGAGCTTTGTAGGCACTATGGTGTTGAAAGCTGAGCTGTAGTCAATTAACAGCATTCTTACGTGGCTGCTCCTTTTGTCCAGGTGCGAAAGGGCAGTGTGGAGTGCGATTGAGATTGCGTCATCTGTGGATCTGTTGGGACGGTATGCAAATTGGAGTGGGTCTAGGGTTTCTGGCATGATGGTGTTGTGAGCCATGACCAGCCTTTCAAAGCACTTCATGGCTACTGAAGTGAGTGCTACAGGGCGGTAATCATTTAGGCAGGTTACATTCACTATCTAGGGCACAGAGACTATGGTGGTCTGTTTGAAACATGATGGTACTACAGACTCAGTCAGGGACAGATTGAAAATGTCAGTGAAGACACTTGCCAGTTGGTCAGCGCATGCTCGGGGGTACACATCCTGGTAAACCATCTGGCCCTGCGGCTCTGTGAATGTTGACCTGTTTCAAGGTGTTGCTCACATCGACTACGGAAACGTGATCACACAGTCGTCTGGAACAGCTGGTGCTCTCGTGCATGCTTCAGTGTTGCTTGCCTTGAAGTGTGCATAAAAGGCATTTAGTTTGTCTGGTAGGCTCGCGTCACTGGGCAGCTCGCGTCTGGGTTTCCCTTTGTTGTCTGTAATAGCTTGCAAGCCCTGCCACATCCGACGAGTGTCAGAGCCGGTGTAGTAGGATTCAATCTTAGTCCTGTATTGACGCTTGGCCTGTTTGTTGGTTCGCCTGATGGCATTTCTATGAGTGTCCAGATTAGTGTCCTGCTCCTTGAAAGCAGCAGCTCTAGCCTTTAGCTCGGTGTTGATGTTGCCTGTAATCCATGGCTTCTGGTTGGGATATGTGGGGACGACGTCATTGATGCACTTATTAATAAAACCGGTGACTGAGGTGGTATACTCCTCAATGCCATTGGATGAATCCCAGAACATATTCCAGTCTGTGCTGCAAAACAGTCCTGTAGCGTAGCATCTGTGTCATCTGACCACTTCAGTACTGAGCGAGTCACTGGTACTTCCTGCTTTAGTTTTTGCTTGTTTTGGCTTGTCTTTTCTTCACACTGATGACGGGACTTGTCTTGACAAAGCAGTATATCCTTTGCATCGGACTCATTAATGAAATAAAAACATATCTTACCATAGGAAGAGAGGAAAGAAAGATTGATTTCTGATTGTTTTATGATTGATAAACGAAACAAAACAATCTGTGGTAGCTAGGTAGACATATACAGGAAGAGTGTGTGCGTCTGTGTGTGTGATTCTCATATTGTTAACCCATTGGAGTGCGGAAGATGAGGATTAATTGTAGGATGGGTGAGAGTGAGATGAGAGGATACTCCATGATGCAGTTGGTCTACAACACAACAAAACTGCTATAGTTAATGTGTAAATGATGTGACTGATTGAGTGTGTGTGTGTGTGTGTGTGTGTGTGTGTGTGTGTGTGTGTGTGTGTGTGTGTGTGTGTGTGTGTGTGTTTGAGAAGGGGAGAGAGCAACCTGTTATGATTTTGGAGTTAGCATAAACCCACATGAGAGACATGATAGAGACATGAGAGACATGAACCCACATGAGAGAGACATGAACCCACATGAGAGAGACATGACATGAGAGAGACATGAGAGATGTATGAGAAGATACTGTAGTGTGTGTGTGTGTGTGTGTGTGTGTGTGTGTGTGTGTGTGTGTGTGTGTGTGTGTGTGTGTGTGTGTGTGTGTGTGTGTGTGTGTGTGTGTGTGGTTGTCTGGTTTAGATATTTCAGGCAGCCTGAACACACACACCAACCAACTCTCATGGTCTCACATCAGAATTAGACATTCATCCATGGTTCATGAATGTCATATTTTCGAAGTTCTTTCAAAACGTCAATTTAGAAGTTTTTAATGTTAAGGTAAGGCTGAATGGTTAAGGTTAGGCATTAACTCTGAATGGTTAAGGTTAGGCATTAACTCTGAATGGTTAAGGTTAGGCATTAACTCTGAATGGTTAAGGTTAGGCATTAACTCTGAATGGTTAAGGTTAGGCATTAACTCTGAATGGTTAAGGTTAGGCATTAACTCTGAATGGTTAAGGTAAGGCATTCACTCTGAATGGTTAAGGTTAGACATGATCTCTGAATGGTTAAGGTTAGGCATTAACTCTGAATGGTTAAGGAATGGCATTATCTCTGAATGGTTAAGGTTAGGTATTAACTCTGAATGGTTAAGGTTAGGCATTATCTCTGAATGGTTAAGGTTAGGCATTAACTCTGAATGGTTAAGGTTAGGCATTATCTCTGAATGGTTAAGGTTAGGCATTAACTCTGAATGGTTAAGGAATGGCATTATCTCTGAATGGTTAAGGTTAGGTATTAACTCTGAATGGTTAAGGTTAGGCATTAACTCTGAATGGTTAAGGTTAGGCATTAACTCTGAATGGTTAAGGTTAGGCATTAAATCCGAATGGTTAAGGTAAAGGTTAGGGTTAAGATTAGACATTATCTCTGAATGGTTAAGGTTAGGCATGATCTCTGAATGGTTAAGGTAAAGGTTAGGGTTAAGATTAGGCATTAAATCCGAATGGTTAAGGTAAAGGTTAGGGTTAAGGTTAGACATTAAATCAGAATGGTTAAGGTAAAGGTTAGGATTAAGGTTAGGCATTAAATCCGAATGGTTAAGGTAAAGGTTAGGGTTAAGGTTAGACATTAAATCAAAATGGTTAGGGTTAAGGTTAGGCATTAAATCCAAATGGTTAAGGTTAGGCATTATCTCTGAATGGTTAAGGTAAAGGTTAGGTTTAAGATTAGACATTATCTCTGAATGGTTAAGGTTAGGCATTATCTCTGAATGGTTAAGGTTGGGCATTAACTCTGAATGGTTAAGGTTAGGCATTATCTCTGAATGGTTAAGGTTAGGTATTAACTCTGAATGGTTAAGGTTAGGCATTATCTCTGAATGGTTAATGTTAGGCATGAACTCTGAATGGTTAAGGTTAGGCATTAAATCCAAATGGTTAAGGTAAAGGTTAGGGTTAAGGTTAGGCATTATTTCTGAATGGTTAAGGTTAGGCTTTTACTCTGAATGGTTAAGGAATGGCATTATCTCAGAATGGTTAAGGTTAGGTATTAACTCTGAATGGTTAAGGTTAGGCATTATCTAAATCAAATCAAATCAAATCTAATTTTATTTGTCACATACACATGGTTAGCAGATGTTAATGCGAGTGTAGCGAAATGCTTGTGCTTCTAGTTCCGACAATGTAGTAATAACGAACAAGTAATCTAACTAACAATTCCAAAAAAAAACTACTGTCTTATACACAGTGTAAGGGGATAAAGAATATGTACATAAGGATATATGAATGAGTGATGGTACAGAGCAGCATAGGCAAGATACAGTAGATGATATCGAGTACAGTATATACATATGAGATGAGTATGTAAACCAAGTGGCATAGTTAAAGTGGCTAGTGATATATTTACATCATTTCCCATCAATTCCCATTATTAAAGTGGCTGGAGTAGAGTCAGTGTCATTGACAGTGTGTTGGCAGTAGCCACTCAATGTTAGTGGTGGCTGTTTAACAGTCTGATGGCCTTGAGATAGAAGCTGTTTTTCAGTCTCTCGGTCCCAGCTTTGATGCACCTGTACTGACCTCGCCTTCTGGATGACAGCGGGGTGAACAGGCAGTGGCTCGGGTGGTTGATGTCCTTGATGATCTTTATGGCCTTCCTGTAGCATCGGGTGGTGTAGGTGTCCTGGAGGGCAGGTAGTTTGCCCCCGGTGATGCGTTGTGCAGACCTCACTACCCTCTGGAGAGCCTTACGGTTGAGGGCGGTGCAGTTGCCATACCAGGCGGTGATACAGCCCGCCAGGATGCTCTCGATTGTGCATCTGTAGAAGTTTGTGAGTGCTTTTGGTGACAAGCCAAATTTCTTCAGCCTCCTGAGGTTGAAGAGGCGCTGCTGCGCCTTCCTCACGATGCTGTCTGTGTGAGTGGACCAATTCAGTTTGTCTGTGATGTGTATGCCGAGGAACTTAAAACTTGCTACCCTCTCCACTACTGTTCCATCAATGTGGATGGGGGTGTTCCCTCTGCTGTTTCCTGAAGTCCACAATCATCTCCTTAGTTTTGTTGACGTTGAGTGTGAGGTTATTTTCCTGACACCACACTCCGAGGGCCCTCACCTCCTCCCTGTAGGCCGTCTCGTCGTTGTTGGTAATCAAGCCTACCACTGGTGTGTCGTCCGCAAACTTGATGATTGAGTTGGAGGCGTGCATGGCCACGCAGTCGTGGGTGAACAGGGAGTACAGGAGAGGGCTCAGAACGCACCCTTGTGGGGCCCCAGTGTTGAGGATCAGCGGGGAGGAGATGTTGTTGCCTACCCTCACCACCTGGGGGCGGCCCGTCAGGAAGTCCAGAACCCAGTTGCACAGGGCGGGGTCGAGACCCAGGGTCTCGAGCTTGATGACGAGCTTGGAGGGTACTATGGTGTTGAATGCCGAGCTGTAGTCGATGAACAGCATTCTCACAAAGGTATTCCTCTTGTCCAGATGGGTTAGGGCAGTGTGCAGTGTGGTTGAGATTGCATCGTCTGTGGACCTATTTGGGCGGTAAGCAAATTGGAGTGGGTCTAGGGTGTCAGGTAGGGTGGAGGTGATATGGTCCTTGACTAGTCTCTCAAAGCACTTCATGATGACGGATGTGAGTGCTACGGGGCGGTAGTCGTTTAGCTCAGTTACCTTAGCTTTCTTGGGAACAGGAACAATGGTGGCCCTCTTGAAGCATGTGGGAACAGCAGACTGGTATAGGGATTGATTGAATATGTCCGTAAACACACCGGCCAGCTGGTCTGCGCATGCTCTGAGGGCGCGGCTGGGGATGCCGTCTGGGCCTGCAGCCTTGCGAGGGTTAACACGTTTAAATGTCTTGGTTAATGTCATTATCTCTGAATGGTTAAGGTTAGGCATTAACTCTGAATGGTTAAGGTTAGGCATTAAATCCGAATGGTTAAGGTAAAGGTTAGGGTTAAGATTAGACATTATCTCTGAATGGTTAAGGTTAGGCATGATCTCTGAATGGTTAAGGTAAAGGTTAGGGTTAAGGTTAGGCATTAAATCCGAATGGTTAAGGTAAAGGTTAGGGTTAAGGTTAGACATTAAATCAAAATGGTTAAGGTAAAGGTTATGGTTAAGGTTAGGCATTAAATCCGAATGGTTAAGGTAAAGGTTAGGGTTAAGGTTAAACATTAAATCAAAATGGTTAAGGTAAAGGTTAGGGTTAAGGTTAGGCATTAACTCTGAATGATTAAGGTTAGGCATTATCTCTGAATGGTTAAGGTAAAGGTTAGGGTTAAGGTTTGGACTTAAAACAAAAAAAACAAAAAACAGCTTTGTTATTAAATAGACACCTCTACACGCCCTCCACCCAGTACCCTGCCCTCCACCCAGTACCCTGCCCTACACCCAGTACCCTGCCCTCCGCCCAGTACCCTGCCCTCCGCCCAGTACCATTCCCTCCGCCCAGTACCACCCTGCCCTCTGCCCAGTACCCTGCCCTCTGCCCAGTACCATTCCCTCCGCCCAGTACCCTGCCCTCCGCCCAGTACCCTGCCCTCCCCCAGTACCATTCCCTCCGCCCAGTACCATTCCCTCCGCCCCGCCCAGTACCCTGCCCGCTGCCCAGTACCCTGCCCTCCGCCCAGTACCATTCCCTCCGCCCAGTACCCTGCCCTCCGCCCAGTACCCAGCCCTCCGCCCAGTACCATTCCCTCCACCCAGTACCATTACTTCCCCCAGTACCCTGCCCTCCGCCCAGTACCATTACAGTACCCAGCCCTCCGCCCACCATTCCCTACCCTGCCCTCCGCCCAGTACCATTCCCTCCACCCAGTACCATTACCTGCCCTCCGCCCAGTACCCCCTGCCCTCCGCCCAGTACCATTACCCTCCTACATACATAGACATGGAACACTGGTCCATGTTTACCCTGCCCTCCGCCCAGTACCATTACCTCCGCCCAGTAACAACCCTGCCCTCTGCACAGTACCATTCCCTCCATATTTCCCAGTACCATTCCCTCCGCCCAGTCTCTCTCTCTGTCTTTCTGTCTCTCTTTCTCTCTCTCTGTCTCTCTGTCTCTCTCTCTCTCTGTCTCTCTGTCTCTCTGTCTCTCTCTCTCTCTCTCTCTCTCTCTCTCTCTCTCTCTCTGTCTGTCTCTCTCTGTCTCTCTGTCTTTGTCTCTCTCTGTCTCTCTCTCTCTCTCTCTCTGTCTCTCTGTCTCTCTCTCTCTCTCTCTCTCTCTCTCTCTCTGTCTCTCTGTCTCTCTGTCTCTCTGTCTCTCCTTCTCTCTCTGTCTCTCTGTCTCTCTGTCTCTGCCTCTCTCTCTTTCTCTCTCCCCTCTCTCTCTCTCTCTCTCTCTCTCTCTCTCTCTCTCTCTCTGATCGGTCACAGCTTTATGGAAGCTACCTGTGGCGCTGATGTTTAGGCTTTTTTGGAACACCATTATTTTGGTCTAACTGAGATTTATTGTCAGGGCCAAGGTAAGGCAGAATCTGTGCAGAAGATCTAGGTGCTGCTGTAGGCCCTCCTTGGTTAGGGACAGAAGCACCAGATCATCAGCAAACAGTAGACATATGACTTCAGATCCTCGTAGGGTGAGGCTGGTTGCTGCAGACCTTTCTAGTGCCCGTGCCAGTTTGTTGATATATATGTTGAAGAGGGTGGGGCTTAAGCTGCATCCCTGTCTCACCCCATGACCCTGTGTGAAGAAATGTGTGTTTTTTGCACATTTTAACTGCACACTTGTTGTTTGTGTACATGGATTTTATAATGTTGTATGTTTTACCCCGAACAGCACTTTCCATCAATTTGTATAGCAGACCCTCATGTCGGCTTTTTTGAAATCAACAAAGCATGAGAAGACTTTACCTTTGTTTTGGTTTGTTTGGTTGTCATTTAGGGTGTGCAGGGTGATTACATGGTCTGTTGTACGGTAATTTGGTAAAAAAGCCAATTTGACGTTTGCTCAGTACATTGTTTTCATTGAGGAAATGTACGAGTCTGCTGTTAATGATAATGCAGAGGAGTTCCCCAAGGTTACTGTTGACCTCTCATCCCTCTCCTCCCTCCTCTCTCTCTCTCTCTCTCTCAATTCAATTCAATTCAATTCAATTCAATTCAAGGGCTTTATTGGCATGGGAAACGTGTTAACATTGCCAAAGCAAGTGAGGTAGATAATATATAAAGTGAATATATAAAGTGAAATAAGCAATAAAAATGAACAGTAAACATTACACATACAGAAGTTTCAAAACAGTAAAGACATTACAAATGTCATATTATATATATACAGTGTTTTAACAATGTACAAATGGTAAAGGACACAAGATAAAATAAATAAGCATAAATATGGGTTGTATTTACAATGGTGTGTGTTCTTCACTGGTTGCCCTTTTCTCGTGGCAACAGGTCACAAATCTTGCTGCTGTGGTGGCACACTGTGGAATTTCACCCAGTAGACATGGGAGTTTATCAAAATTGGATTTGTTTTCGAATTCTTTGTGGATCTGTGTAATCTGAGGGAAATATGTCTCTCTATTTTGGTCATACATTGGGCAGGAGGTTAGGAAGTGCAGCTCAGTTTCCACCTCATTTTGTGAGCAGTGAGCACATAGCCTGTCTTCTCTTGAGAGCCATGTCTGCCTATGGCGGCCTTTCTCAATAGCAAAGCTATGCTCACTGAGTCTGTACATAGTCAAAGCTTTCCTTAATTTTGGGTCAGTCACAGTGGTCAGGTATTCTGCTGCTGTGTACTCTCTGTGTAGGACCAAATTGCATTCCAGTTTGCTCTGTTTTTTTGTTAATTCTTTCCAATGTGTCAAGTAATTATCTTTTTGTTTTCTCATGATTTGGTTGGGTCTAATTGTGCTGCTGTCCTGGGGCTCTGTAGGGTGTGTTTGTGTTTGTGAACAGAGCCCCAGGACCAGCTTGCTTAGGGACTCTTCTCCAGGTTCTTCTCTGTAGGTGATGGCTTTGTTCTTGCCTGGTTAAGTGGTTATAGAATTTAACAGCTCTTTTCTGGATTTTGATAATTAGTGGGTATCGGCCTAATTCTGCTCTGCATGCATTATTTGGTGTTCTACGTTGTACACGGAGGATATTTTTGCAGAATTCTGCGTGCAGAGTCTCAATTTGGTGTTTGTCCCATTTTGTGAAGTCTTGGTTGGTGAGCGGACCCCAGACCTCACAACCATAAAGGGCAATGGGCTCTATGACTGATTCAAGTATTTTTAGCCAAATCCTAATTGGTATGTTGAAATTTATGTTCCTTTTGATGGCATAGAATGCCCTTCTTGCCTTGTCTCTCAGATCGTTCACAGCTTTGTGGAAGTTACCTGTGGCGCTGATGTTTAGGCCAAGGTATGTATAGTTTTTTGTGTGCTCTAGGGCAACAGTGTCTAGATGGAATTTGTATTTGTGGTCCTGGAGACTGGACCTTTTTTGGAACACCATTATTTTGGTCTTACTGAGATTTACTGTTAGGGCCCAGGTCTGACAGAATCTGTGCATAAGATCTAGGTGCTGTTGTAGGCCCTCCTTGGTTGGTGACAGAAGCACCAGATCATCAGCAAACAGCAGACATTTGACTTCGGATTCTAGTAGGGTGAGGCCGGGTGCTGCAGACTTTTCTAGTGCCCGCGCCAATTCGTTGATATATATGTTGAAGAGGGTGGGGCTTAAGCTGCATCCCTGTCTCACCCCACGACCCTGTGTGAAGAAATGTGTGTGTTTTTTGCCAATTTTAACCGCACACTTGTTGTTTGTGTACATGGATTTTATAATGTCGTATGTTTTACCCCCAACACCACTTTCCATCAGTTTGTATAGCAGACCCTCATGCCAAATTGAGTCGAAGGCTTTTTTGAAATCAACAAAGCATGAGAAGACTTTGCCTTTGTTGTGGTTTGTTTGGTTGTCAATTAGGGTGTGCAGGGTGAATACATGGTCTGTTGTACGGTAATTTGGTAAAAAGCCAATTTGACATTTGCTCAGTACATTGTTTTCATTGAGGAAATGTACGAGTCTGCTGGTAATGATAATGCAGAGGATTTTCCCACGGTTACTGTTGACGCATATTCCACGGTAGTTATTGGGGTCAAATTTGTCTCCACTTTTGTGGATTGGGCTGATCAGTCCTTGGTTCCAAATATTGGGGAAGATGCCAGAGCTAAGGATGATGTATAAGAGTTTTAGTATAGCCAATTGAAATTTGTTGTCTGTATATTTGATCATTTCATTGAGGATACCATCAACACCACAGGCCTGATTCAATGTAATTGGAGAATCCAGTGGGTTCTGGTAGTCTTTAATAGTTGATTCTAAGATCTGTATTTGATCATGTATATGTTTTTGCTCTTTATTCTTTGTTATAGAGCCAAAAAGATTGGAGAAGTGGTTTACCCATACATCTCCATTTTGGATAGATAATTCTTTGTGTTGTTGTTTGTTTAGTGTTTTCCAATTTTCCCAGAAGTGGTTAGAGTCTATGGATTCTTCAATTACATTGAGCTGATTTCTGACATGCTGTTCCTTCTTTTTCCGTAGTGTATTTCTGTATTGTTTTAGTGATTCACCATAGTGAAGGCTTAGACTCAGGTTTTCAGGGTCTCTATGTTTTTGGTTGGACAGGTTTCTCAATTTCTTTCTTAAATTTTTGCATTCTTCATCAAACCATTTGTCATTATTTTTAATTTTCTTCGGTTTTCTATTTGAGAATTTTAGATTTGATAGGGAAGCTGAGAGGTCAAATATACTGTTAAGATTTTCTACTGCCAAGTTTACACCTTCACTATTACAGTGGAATGTTTTACTCAGGAAATTGTCTAAAAGGGATTGAATTTGTTGTTGCCTAATTGTTTTTTGGTAGGTTTCCAAACTGCATTCCTTCCATCTATAGCATTTCTTAATGTTACTCAGTTCCTTTGGCTTTGATGCCTCATGATTGAGTATTGCTCTGTTTAAGTAGACTGTGATTTTGCTGTGGTCTGATAGGGATGTCAGTGGGCTGACTGTGTATGCTCTGAGAGACTCTGGGTTGAGGTCAGTGATAAAGTAGTCTACAGTACTACTGCCAAGAGATGAGCTATAGGTGTACCTCCCATAGGAGTCCCCTCGAAGCCTACCATTGACTATGTACATACCCAGTGTGCGACAGAGCTGCAGGAGTTGTGACCCGTTTTTGTTGGTTGTGTTGTCATAGTTGTGCCTAGGGGGGCATATGTGGGAGGGAATGCTGTCACCTCCAGGCAGGTGTTTGTCCCCCTGTGTGCTGAGGGTGTCAGGTTATTGTCCGGTTCTGGCATTTAGGTCGCCACAGACTAGTACATGTCCCTGGGCCTGGAAATGATTGATTTCCCCCTCCAGGATGGAGAAGCTGTCTTCATTAAAGTATGGGGATTCTAGTGGGGGGGATATAGGTAGCACACAGGAGGACATTTTTCTCTGTTAGGACCATTTCCTTCTGAATTTCTAGCCAAATGTAGAATGTTCCTGTTTTGATTAATTTAATGGAGTGAGTTAGGTCTGCTCTATACCAAATTAGCATACCCCCTGAGTCCCTTCCCTGTTTCACACCTGGTAGTTTGGTGGATGGGACTATCAGCTCTCTGTAACCTAGAGGGCAACCAGTGGGTCCGTCTCCTCTATACCAGGTTTCTTGCAGGATGACAATGTCTGTATTACCGATTTCTTTGGTGAAGTCTGGGTTCCTGCTCTTTAGGCCAAAGGCAGATGACCTCAGGCCTTGGATATTCCAGGATGATATAGTGAAGGCTTTTTCTTCCATAGAGTGTCCAATGTTGTTGGTCGTGGTTTGTCCTCAGGCCAGTAAGTGTGAGCAGAGCCTGCTGAGCATCTGGTACATGCCATTGGCTTGGGCGAGTGTGAGAGTGGGGGTTGGGACTGTTTTCCCGCTCACTACCTGGGCGTATGTGTGGCTTCCATGTTGAGGCCCTCTTTGCGGGGGTGGGGTGCATGGGGTGGGCAGGAGTGGCATAGGTCTGATCTGAGGGGGCCTAAATGGGGTGTGGGCATGGTTGACGCGGGGGGTGTTGATTGGTTGGGGTGGGAGTGTGGATGTGTCTGGGGGTGCTGTGGTCTGGATGTAATTCCTCTTGGCGTGGGTCCTCTATGTGTAGGTCAGGGGGGTCCTGCAGGTCTGGGAGGGTGTCTCGCTGGTCTGGGTGGGGTGTCTATTGATCTGTTGCTCCTGTGTGAAGTGTTGGGGATACGTTTGAGAGCGATGTCCTTTAGAGTCCGGGCAAAGGTGGGCACTGCTGCCTTGTAGAGGTGGACCTGGTCATAGAGGCTGTTCAAGTCCAGGGTGGAGTGGTGGGCCAGGAAAACATTTGGTTTTGAGGCACGGTCTCTCTCTCTCTCTCTCTCTCTCTCTCTCTCTCTCTCTCTCTATCCCTCCCTCACTCCATCTCTCCCTCTCCTCCCTCTGGAAGCCTAATGAACTGTGGAGGTGCTCCAGTACTCCACTGCCAAGACTCACACCTCCCATGGCACACCCCTCCATTTTCTCACACCTCCTTTTTCTCCTTCCACTCATTCCTTCTTTCTTCCCTGTTCTCTATTTCAGCAGCACGGAAGAGTGTGTTTGATTTTATAGTTTTCATATGGTGTGTCCAACAGCCTGCTCTAACAATCTGCAACCAGGTGTTTATGGGTATAGATTCACAGATCTAGGATCAGCTTACCCTCAACTAATGGTTACCTTAATGTAGGGTGAAATGTACACAAAACTGATCTTAGGACCGTGTCTAATTCATCATATCAGAGGCTCCACCCTTCTACTGAACTCTGTTCCTCTCTCTGGTCCTCTCTGTGTGTGTGTGTGTGTGTGTGTGTGTGTGTGTGTGTGTGTGTGTGTGTGTGTGTGTGTGTGTGTGTGTGTGTGTGTGTGTGTGTGTGTGTGTGTGTGTGTGTGTGTGTGTGTGTGTGTGTGTGTGTGTGTGTGTGTACCTTGGCACCTCTGTCTGTGTGTCTGACATGGTAATAGGCATTTTATCCATTTGACCATGTTTGACTTGTCAGTGTTGGATGATGTCCAGTCCTCACTGTTATATAAGTCGAAACCACCGGGAGACTGTTACATTAAGAAGAAAAACACACACACACACACACACACACACACACACACACACAGTTTATACGTCTATGCAGCATGTAACATTGCCAGCTACTGTCTGGTGTTTTAGGTTTTCTATATTCAATGATAAAGGTGTTGTGTAAGGCACACTCAGTGCTGTAGGTCAGTAGTTGTAAAGTTCAACATCAACAAGTAAGCCAGAAATAACATTTGTGAGTGTATGGGTAGGAATCTTGTTTTTTGTGTGTTTATGGTTTTATTCTTTCATTCTACAGTAAGTAAAAGTATGAGGACATCCCTTCAAATGAGTGATTTTGGCGATTTCACCCGTTGTTGACAGGTGTATAAAATCTCCATAGACAAACGCTGGCAGTAGAATGGCCTTACTAAACGGCTCAGTGACTTTCAACATGGCACCGTCATAGGATGCCACCTTTCCAACAGGTCAGTTGTCATATTGCTGTCCTGCTAGAGCTGCCCCGGTCAACTGTAAGTGCTGTTATTGTGAAGAGGAAACGTCTAGGAGCAACAACGGCTCTGCTGTGAAGTGGTAGGCCACACAAGGTCACAAAACGGGACCGCCGAGTGCTGAAGAGCGTAAAAATTGTCTGTCCTCAGTTCCAAATTGCCTCTGGAAGCAAACGTCAGCACAAAAACTGTTTGTCGGGAGCTTTATTTTAATGGGTTTCCATGGCCGCTCACAAGACTAAGATCACCATGTGCAATGTCAAGCATCGACTGGAAAGCTCCTGTAGTGACTTCCTTTCCTCTTTACCATAGCCACTGCCCAGCCTGAAGCAGGGTTGTTTGGTACGCATACAGTCCACACTCAAGGTTTCCAAACGGCCAAACATTCAATGACATCCAGGGTTTTGGTGCAACAAAAATGTTTATTATTTTTATATCGAACACAAAAAATGATTCTCCAATCAACTTAAAGTATAGATTACTTGATATGGAAAATACATAATATGACCTGTCTGTATGTCTGTATGGTCAAGAAGACTATACCGCTCCCGCTTCTAGCAAGGACTCCCTCCCCTGAAGGCCCAACTTCATGCCTTTATCCTAACACACTTACCACAATAAAATGAATGGGCAAGAGGGGGGGGGGCAAAAACTGAGTTACACTAACAACAAATGAATATATCTCAATCAGGTAAATATACATCATAAAGGTACGTACCTAATATTTCATCATGTACACTAATATTTCATATATTTACACAAATGTACATGGAGCTCTGTATGTTCTATCTTTTATACAAATATGTCCAAATCAGCTCTAACAGCTCCATTGGACTCTGGAGCAGTGGAAAGGCTTCACCATCTGGCAGTCTGACAGACGAATCTGGGTTCGGAGAATGCCAGAAGAACTCTACGTGCCCGAATGCATAGTATCGACTGTAAAGTTTGGTGGAGGAGGAATAATGTCCTGGGGTGATAATAAAGGCCCCCTAGTTTGGGATGGCAGGGAGGATAGTGGTTAGAGCATTGGGCCAGTAACCAAAAGGTTGCTAGATTGAATCCCGAAATGACAAGGTAAAAATATGTAATTCTGCCCCTGTTAACTGTTCCTAGGCTGTCATTGTAATTAAGAATTTGTTCTTAACTGACTTGTCTAGTTAAATAAAGATACAATAAAAAATAAAAAAAATGGTTCCAGTGAAGGAAAATCTTGACGCTACAGCATACAATGACATTCTAGATGATTCTTTGCTTCCAACTATGAGGCAACAGTTTGGGGAAGAACCTTCCTTGCTTCAGCATGACATTGTCCCTGTGCACAGAGTAAGGTCCATTCAGAAATGGTTTGTCTAGATTGGTGTGGAAGAACTTGACTGGCCTACACATAGCCCTGACCTTAAACCCCATCGAACACCTTTGGGATGAATTGGAATGACAACTTGCGAGCCAGGCCTAATCGCCCAACATCAGTGCCCGACTTCACTAATGCTCTTGCGGCTGAATGGAAGCAAGTCCCCCCACCAATGTTCCAACATCTAGTGGATAGCCTTCCCAGAAGAGTGGAGGCTGTTATAGCAGCAATGTTCCAACATCTAGTGGAAAGCCTTCCCAGAAGAGTGGAGGCTGTTATAGCAGCAATGTTCCAACATCTAGTGGAAAGCCTTCCCAGAAGAGTGGAGGATGTTATAGCAGCAATGTTCCAACATCTAGTGGAAAGCCTTCCCAGAAGAGTGGAGGCTGTTATAGCAGCAATGTTCCAACATCTAGTGGAAAGCCTTCCCAGAAGAGTGGAGGTTGTTATAGCAGCAATGTTCCAACATCTAGTGGAAAGCCTTCCCAGAAGAGTGGAGGATGTTATAGCAGCAATGTTCCAACATCTAGTGGAAAGCCTTCCCAGAAGAGTGGAGGATGTTATAGCAGCAATGTTCCAACATCTAGTGGAAAGCCTTCCCAGAAGAGTGGAGGCTGTTATAGCAGCAATGTTCCAACATCTAGTGGAAAGCCTTCCCAGAAGAGTGGAGGCTGTTATAGCAGCAATGTTCCAACATCTAGTGGAAAGCCTTCCCAGAAGAGTGGAGGCTGTTATAGCAGCAAAGGGGGGACCAACTCCATATTAATGCCCATAATTTTAGAATGAGATGTTCGATGAGCAGGTGTCCACATACTTGTCGAACATCTCATTCCATCTCATTCCATCTCATTCCATCTCATTCCATCTCATTCCATCTCATTCCAAAATGTATAGTTGTCAGGTGTTTTACATCTGTTTTACATTTTCTCCTAATTGCTATTTCCTGGTAAGAGACATTGTTGGTTATTCTAATTTGCACCGTTGTTTTACTAGAAACAGCATCGCTTCACGTTAGAGGCTAAATTCCCAGCATTGAGTGACTTTTGCTTGTTCACAAATCTCATTGGACCCCCTATTTCCCATGTAGAGTATTCACCCACATTGGGAGCCCCGTACGGTACCAACTGTACCCACCGGGCACAGACGTCAAGTCAACGTCTGGTCCACGTTGATTTAACCAGCGTGTGCCCACTGGGTAGTGGTCAAAAGGACTATATGGGGAATATGCAGTCATTTATTATTGTACCTCCAGTCAGTACTAGCATGCGGACACACACACACACCCGCACGCACGCGCACACGCACACGCACACACACACGCATGCTATGAAACAAGGCTATAGTCGCCGGAGATAGAGCATCTGTGGGAGTTAATAGTGATGTCCTTTAGTGGGTTGTGTTTCTGTGTCCCTGAACCCTCTAACACCTTGTTCTCATTGTGTGTGACTGAGTCCAAATGTGGGATCATCGTTTGACCACTTTCTTTGCAGGAGTAAAATAATCCTGCAGTCGGAGCATTTGATCGTGTATGAAAAATACATGTAGAATTTCTAATGGGAAATGTGTTTTTGATAGGCTACAGATTGGGTGTGTGTGGGTCTAGTGAGAGAAAGTGTGTTTTGATAGGCTACAGATTGGGTGTGTGTGGGTCTAGTGAGAGAAAGTGTGTTTTGATAGGCTACAGATTGGGTGTGTGTGGGTCTAGTAAGAGAAAGATTGGGTGTGTGTGGGTCTAGTATGAGAGAAAGTATATGTTTTGATAGGCTACAGATTGGGTGTGTGTGGGTCTAGTGAGAGAAAGTGTGTTTTGATAGGCTACAGATTGGGTGTGTGTGGGTCTAGTGAGAGAAAGTGTGTTTTGATAGGCTACAGATTGGGTGTGTGTGGGTCTAGTGAGAGAAAGTGTGTTTTTGATAGGCTACAGATTGGGTGTGTGTGGGTCTAGTGAGAGAAAGTGTGTTTTGATAGGCTACAGATTGGGTGTGTGTGGGTCTAGTGAGAGAAAGTGTGTTTTGATAGGCTACAGATTGGGTGTGTGCGGTCTAGTGAGAGAAAGTGTGTTTTGATAGGCTACAGATTGGGTGTGTGTGGGTCTAGTGAGAGAAAGTGTGTTTTGATAGGCTACAGATTGGGTGTGTGTGGGTCTAGTGAGAGAAAGTGTGTTTTTGATAGGCTACAGATTGGGTGTGTGTGGGTCTAGTGAGAGAAAGTGTGTTTTGATAGGCTACAGATTGGGTGTGTGTGGGTCTATTGGGTGTGTGTGGGTGAGAAAGTGTGTTTTGATAGGCTACAGATTGGGTGTGTGTGGGTCTAGTGAGAGAAAGTGTGTTTTTGATAGGCTACAGATTGGGTGTGTGTGGGTCTAGTGAGAGAAAGTGTGTTTTTGATAGGCTACAGATTGGGTGTGTGTGGGTCTAGTGAGAGAAAGTGTGTTTTGATAGGCTACAGATTGGGTGTGTGTGGGTCTAGTAAGAGAAAGTGTGTTTTTGATAGGCTACAGATTGGGTGTGTGTGGGTCTAGTGAGAGAAAGTGTGTTTTGATAGGCTACAGATTGGGTGTGTGTGGGTCTAGTGAGAGAAAGTGTGTTTTGATAGGCTACAGATTGGGTGTGTGTGGGTCTAGTAAGAGAAAGTGTGTTTTTGATAGGCTACAGATTGGGTGTGTGCGGTCTAGTGAGAGAAAGTGAACTGCAGCTCAGGAAAATTATCTGCAACAACATAATGATCAAATTAAGATGCCACATCTGTATGTGTGTGTGTGTGTGTTTTCTCCTCGCTGTGATGCTCACGGTACTTTGAGGACAGTCTCTGTTTTGGTCTCCTCTCCTCCCTCCTGTACACGGTCCAGAGAGGATGATAATTTAAATGTATTACACCAATATGAACAGAAAATGATCAGAAGAGTAAAGAACATAACAGAACATAATAAAGCAGAAAATAAATGCTATTATGTTTAAAAAACTAAGCAAATTCCTTCTTCTAAAATCTCTCCTACTGGGCCGAAAGCAGGAGACTCCCTTAAAATATTAAAACACTCCCCCCTCCCCCCGCCTCCCCTCCCCCTGCCTCCCCTCCCCCGCCTCCTCTGCCCTCTCTCCCTGTCCCTCCCCTTCCCCTGCCTCCCCTCCCCCTGCTTCTTCAGCCCTCTCTCACTCCCCTCCCCCTGCCCGCTCTCCCTCCCCTCCCCTGCCCCCCCTCTGCCCTCTCTCCCTCCCCTCCCCCTGCCTCCTCTGCCCTCTCTCCCTCCCCTCCCCTGCCTCCTCTGCCCTCTCTCCCTCCCCTCCCCCTGCCTCCTCTGCCCCTCTCTCCCTCCCCCTCCCTCTGCCTCCACTCACCCTCCCCCTGCCTCCTCTGCCCTCTCTCCCTCCCCTCCCTCTCCCTCCCTCTGCCTCCCTCCCCCTCCCCCCTCCCCTCCCTCCCCTCCCCTCCCCCCCCCCCCCCCTTCCCCTCCCCCTGAGTCCCCTCCCCCTCCCCCTGCCCTCCCCTCCCCCTGCCTCTCCTCCCTCCTCCCCCTGCCCTACCCTCCCCCTGCCTCTCCTCCCTCCTCCCCCTGCCCTACCCTCCCCCTGCCTCTCCTCCCTCCTCCCCCTGCACTCCCCTCCCTCCTCCATGTTTTGACCTCTGTAATGACTAACTCTTTGTTGGCGTGTTTGGTTGGGAGCATATAGGGAGGCTAAGAAAAGCACTGCCGTTTAATTCTGGAGCTACTGTGGTCTTTATACTGGACCTAACACCTATAAATACTGTACAGTACACTACACACACACACACACACACACACACACACACACACACACACACACACACACACACACACACACACACACACACACACACACATACACACACACATACACACAGGGCACACACACACACACACACACACACACACACACACACACACACACATAAACACACATTTAACACACACAGCACACACACAGAAACACACACACACACACACACACACACACACACACACACACAATACACATGGGCTTTGTCCATGCGCCTATAAATACATGGGGATTTAATCCTCTGTGAGCCAGAGTGATCAGAAATAGAATGTGCAACTCCGCAACTCACCGCTTCAGAAATAGACAATGTTTTATTTGTCACATGCGCCGAATACAACAGGTGTAGTAGACCTTACAGTGAAATGCTGAATACAACAGGTGTAGTAGACCTTACAGTGAAATGCTGAATACAACAGGTGTAGTAGACCTTACAGTTAAATGCTGAATACAACAGGAGTAGTAGCCCTTACAGTGAAATGCTGAATACAACAGGTGTAGTAGACCTTACAGTTAAATGCTGAATACAACAGGAGTAGTAGCCCTTACAGTGAAATGCTGAATACAACAGGTGTAGTAGACCTTACAGTGAAATGCTGAATACAACAGGTGTAGGTAGACCTTACAGTGAAATGCTGAATACAACAGGTGTCGTAGACCTTACAGTGAAATGCTGAATACAACAGGAGGTAGACCTCACAGTGAAATGCTGAATACAACAGGTGTAGTAGACCTTACAGTTAAATGCTGAATACAACAGGAGGTAGACCTCACAGTGAAATGCTGAAAACAACAGGTGTAGTAGACCTTACAGTGAAATGCTGAATACAACAGGTGTAGTAGACCTCACAGTGAAATGCTGAATACAACAGGTGTAGTAGACCTTACAGTTAAATGCTGAATACAACAGGAGGTAGACCTCACAGTGAAATGCTGAAAACAACAGGTGTAGTAGACCTTACAGTGAAATGCTGAATACAACAGGTGTAGTAGACCTTACAGTGAAATGCTGAATACAACAGGTGTAGTAGACCTTACAGTGAAATGCTGAATACAACAGGTGTAGTAGACCTTACAGTGAAATGCTGAATACAACAGGTGTAGTAGACCTTACAGTTAAATGCTGAATACAACAGGTGTAGTAGACCTTACAGTGAAATGCTGAATACAACAGGTGTAGTAGACCTTACAGTGAAATGCTGAATACAACAGATGTAGTAGACCTTACAGTGAAATGCTGAATACAACAGGTGTAGTAGACCTTACAGTGAAATGCTGAATACAACAGGTGTAGTAGACCTTACAGTGAAATGCTGAATACAACAGGTGTAGTAGACCTTACAGTGAAATGCTGAATACAACAGGTGTAGTAGACCTTACAGTGAAATGCTGAATACAACAGGTGTAGTAGACCTTACAGTGAAATGCTGAATACAACAGGTGTAGTAGACCTTACAGTGAAATGCTGAAAACAGGCTCTAACCAACTACGCTTTAAGAAGTGAAGAAAAATATGTGTTAATTAAAAAATAGATGAGGTAAAAATAGAAAATAAAAGTAAGAAGTAATTAAAAAGCAGCAGTAAAATAACAATAGCGAGGCTATATACAGGGGGGTACCGGTACAGAGTCAATGTGCGGGGGCACTGGTTAGTCGAGGTAATGGAGGTAATATGTACAGAGTGAATGTGCGGGGGCACTGGTTAGTCGAGGTAATGGAGGTAATATGTACAGAGTCAATGTGCGGGGGCACTGGTTAGTCGAGGTAATGGAGGTAATATGAACAGAGTCAATAGGTACACAGTCAATGTGGGGGGCACTGGTTAGTCGAGTAATAATGGAACAGAGTCAATATGTACAGAGTCAATGTACAGAGTCAATGTGCGGGGGCACTGGTTAGTCGAGGTAATGGAGGTAATATGTACATGTAGGTAGAGTTATTAAAGTGACTATGGATAGATAATAAACAGAGAGTAGCAGCAGTGTTAAAGTGGGGTCTGGGAAGCCCTTTGATTAGCTGTTCAGGAGTCTTATGGCTTGTGGGGTAGAAGCTGTTAATTAAGAAGTCTTTTGGACCTAAACTTTGTGCTCCGGTACCGCTTGCCGTGCGGTAGCAGAGAGAACAGTCTATGACGAGGGTGGCTGGGGTCTTTGACCATTTTGGGGGGAATTGGGTGCCAAGAGAGTAGAGGATCACCAGAGATTCCATGTAGAATCTATCGCAGTTTCGTGGTTCTAATTTAGAATAACATCACAGTTTAACATGTCAGCAACATTTAGTCTGTTGTCTGGTTCCTGGTTTTAACTGTATCTGACTGCTGGCTAATGCAATGTTTCTTCATCCAAAATCTCTCTCTGCTTCTCTCTCCCACTCACTCCCTTTGCTCTCTCTCTCTCTCTCTCTCTCTCTCTGTCTCTCTCTCTCCCCATCTGTCTCCACCTCTGTCTCTCTCTCTCTCTCTCTCTCTCTCTCTCTCTCTGTCTCTCTCTCTCTCTGTCTCTCTCTCTCTCTCTCTCTCTCTCTCTCTCTATCTCTGTCTCTGTGTCTCTCTCTCTCTCTCTCTCTCTCTCTCTCTCTCTGTCTCTCTCTCTCTCTCTCTCTGTCTCTCTCTGTCTCTCTCTCTCTGTCTCTGTCTCTCTCGCTCTCTCTCTCTCTGTCTCTCTCTATCTCTGTCTCTCTCTCTCCCCACCTGTCTCCACCTGTGTCTCTCTCTCTCTCTTTCTCTCTCTCTCTCTCTCTCTCTCTCTCTGTCTCTCTCTCTCTCTCTCTCTCTCTCTCTGTCTCTCTCTCTCTCTCTCTCTCTCTCTCTCTCTCTCTCTCTCTCTCTCTCTGTCTCTCTCTATCTCTGTCTCTCTCTCTCTCTCTGTCTCTCTCTATCTCTGTCTCTCTCTCTCTCTCTCTCTCCCTCTCCCTCTCTCTCTCTCAATTCATAGGGGGTTTATTGGTATAGCAAGCATACAATATGTTAACATTCAAATCAAATGTTATTTGTCACATACTTTCTAAACAACAGGTGAAGACTAACAGTGAAATTCGTACCTACAGGCTCTTTCACAACAATGCATAGAGAGAAATAAATGAAATAGTAGGAAAAATACAAGGAATAAATACACAATGATTAATGATAACTTGATTATGTACACAGGGTACCAGTACTGAGTCAATGTGCAGGGGTACCAGTACTGAGTCAATGTGCAGGGGTACCAGTACTGAGTCAATGTGCAGGGGTACCAGTACTGAGTCAATGTGCAGGGGTACCAGTACTGAGTCAATGTGCAGGGGTACCAGTACTGAGTCAATGTGCAGGGGTACCAGTACTGAGTCAATGTGCAGGGGTACCAGTACTGAGTCAATGTGCAGGGGTACCAGTACGAGGTAATTGAGGTAGATATGTACATATAGGTAGGGGTAAAGTGACTAGGCAACAGGATAGATAATAAACAGTAACAGCAGTATACTGTAGGTAGAGATAAAGGATAGATAATAGACAGTAACAGCAGTATACTGTAGGTAGGGGTAAAGTATAGATAATAGACAGTAACAGCAGTATACTGTAGGTAGGGGTAAAGGATAGATATTAGACAGTAGCAGCAGTATACTGTAGGTAGGGGTAAAGTGACTAGACAACAGGATAGATAATAGACAGTAACAGCAGTATACTGTAGGTAGGGGTAAAGGATAGATAATAGACAGTAACAGCAGTATACTGTAGGTAGGGGTAAAGGATAGATCATAGACAGTAACAGCAGTATACTGTAGGTAGGGGCAAAGGATAGATAATAGACAGTAACAGCAGGGTATTTGATGAGTCAAAAGAGTCAATGCAGATAGTCCGGGTAGCTATTTAACTAGCGATTTAGCAGGTTTATGGCTTCGGGGGTGTGGAAGCTGTTCAAGGTCCTGTTGGTTCCAGACTTGGTGCATCGGTACCACTTGCCGTGTTGTAGCAGAGAGCACAATCTATGATTTGGGTGGCTGGAGTCTTGACAATTTGTATTTTCTTCCTCTGACACCTCCTGGTATAGAGGTCCTGGGTGGCAGGGAGCTCGGCTGTACGCACTACCCTCTGTAGCGCCTGGTATAGAGGTCCTGGGTGGCAGGGAGCTTGGCCGTACACACTACCCTCTGACACCGCCTGGTATAGAGGTCCTGGGTGGCAGGGAGCTTGGCCGTACGCACTACCCTCTGACACCGCCTGATATAGAGGTCCTGGGTGGCAGGGAGCTTGGCCGTACGCACTACCCTCTGACACCGCCTGGTATAGAGGTCCGGGGTGGCAGGGAGCTTGGCCGTATGCACTACCCTCTGACACCGCCTGGTATAGAGGTCCTGGGTGGCAGGGAGCTTGGCCGTACGCACTACCCTCTGACACCGCCTGGTATAGAGGTCCTGGGTGGCAGGGAGCTTGGCCGTACGCACTACCCTCTGACACCGCCTGGTATAGAGGTCCTGGGTGGCAGGGAGCTTGGCCGTACGCACTACCCTCTGTAGCGCCTTGCGGTCAATTGGAGGCCGGTACAGTTGCCGTACCAAGCAGTCAAGATGCTCTCAATGGTGCAGCTGTAGAACCTTTTGAGGATCATTTCAGGATACATTGCCAAAGCCTGTGCAGTAAACCATTTGAACATCTCTGATCTTTCACCCTCAGTTCCTTTTGGAGCCAGCAGCCTAGATGGTCTTAACAATACACACACACACACACACACACACACACACACACACACACACACACACACACACACACACACACACACACACACACACACACACACACACACACACACACACACACACACACACACACACACACGCACACACACACACACACAGGGCGGCAGGTAGCCCAGCAGTTAGAGCATTGGGTCTGTAACTGAAAGGTTGCTAAATTGAATCCCCGAGCCGACAAGGTGAACAATTTGTCGATGTGCTCCTTGAGCAAGGCATTTAACCCTGATTGTACCAGTATTGCTGTTGATAGTGGCTGACCCCTGGACGTGACCCCACTCTCTGAAGGTGTCGCAGGGGAGTTGGGTTACCAGAATGCACAAAAACATATTTACAATTCACACACTCATATAAGCACATGCATTCTGGGGCTTCAGTGAAAATCTCATGGCAGAGTGTGTGAAACTGCTGCTCATCCTTCTACCACACGATCTCATCCTTCTGAAAACCCAATCTCATCCTTCTACCAGCCGGTCTCATTCATCTACCACCCGGTCTCATTCATCTACCACCCGGTCTCATCCATCTACCACCCGGTCTCATCCGTCTTACCACCTGGTCTCATCCATCTCCCACCCGGTCTCATCCTTCCAAAGTTCCGTCCGTCCGTCCCTCAT
>NC_056441.1:8157216-8187216 GCF_018296145.1 Oncorhynchus tshawytscha | reverse complement strand
CCCCTGATTTAAATAGTGACAGCCACAGAGTTCTCAGAGTGGCCACATCAGGGTGAACCAAACTTCTGTCTTGTATTTCCGTTTTTCTGTGTAATCTACATTTGATTTAACGAGGTCAGTTAAGAACAAATTCTTATTTACAATGACGGCCTACCCCGGCAAAACCCTAACCCGGACGACACTGGGACAATCACAGCCGGTTGATACAGCCTGGAATCGAACTAGAGTCTGCAGTGACTCGTCTAACACTGAGATGCAGTGCCTTAGACTGCTGCACCACACTGGAGCCTAAATTATTATGTCAGACAGACCTTGTGATGTCTGCTACTGCTTAGGACTCTCTCACTTCGCACACACACACACACACACGCACGCACACACGCACACGCGCGCACACACGCACGCACGCACACACACGCACATTGCACTCACCGCCTCACATCTGCCTACCTACTGTGGCAAAACCACACCAAAGACAAACACACAAACATACACACACACACACACACACACACACACACACATACACACACAAACCACAGTGCCTATGTCTATCAACTGTGGCAAAACCACAGCAAAGACAAACACACACACCAACCACAGCAAAGAGCCCCCCTCCCCTGTGTCTTGATCCTACACCAACATTCAGGCCTCTACCACAAACCTCCCTCAGTCACTGAGTCATCTGGACTGGAGCTAAACAGCTGCAAGTATCTCAGCTAAGTAGGAAGTATCCACAGTAGAAAGCCAAGGTCACACTGGATAGAGTACAGTCCAGTGGGGGGGGGGAGGGGATAGCAACTAACTAGGGAGTTAGATAGGTCATAAGTCCAGTTACCAGGGACCCACGGTTTGTGTGTGCATTACAGACTACAGATACACAACTGTTGTCATGTTCTTTTACTCAGTAATGGGGTTGATGTTAGTTACACACTGTTTTCCCCATTTGATAACGAGACACATTAAAACCGCTGTCTGTCTTACCCTCTGGTGGGGTTGCCATGCCTCAGGACTACCTGGCCTGATGACTCCTTGCTGTCCCCAGTCCACCTGGCCGTGCTGCTGCTCCAGTTTCAACTGTTCTGCCTGCGGCTATGGAATCCTGACCTGTTCACCGGACGTGCCACCTGTCCCAGACCTGCTGTTTTCAACTCTCTAGAGACAGCAGGAGCGGTAGAGATACTCTGAATGATTGGCTATGAAAAGCCAACTGACATTTACTCCTGAGGGGCTGACCTGTTGCACCCTCTACAACCACTGTGATTATTATTATTAGACCCTGCTGGTCATCTATGAATATTTGAACAGCTTGGCCATGTTCTGTTATAATCTCCACCCGGTACAGCCAGAAGAGGACTGGCCACCCCTCATAGCCTGGTTCCTCTCTAGGCTTCTTCCTAGTTTTTGGCCTTTCTAGGGAGTTTTCCCTAGCCACCATGCTTCTACACCGGCATTGCTTGCTGTTTGCGGTTTTAGGCTGGGTTTCTGTACAGCACTTTGTGACATCAGCTGAGGTAAAGAAGGGCTTTATAAATACATTTGATTTGTTTTGGTGCTACTGTAAACTGACATACGGAATTATTTTAAGATGGAATTGTTTTAAGGTGTTTCGTACTATGGATCATTGAGCTATTTGATTAGAAATTTTAAGATGGAATTGTTTTAAGGTGTTTCGTACTATGGATCATTGAGCTATTTGATTTGGAATTTTAAGATGGAATTGTTTTAAGGTGTTTCGTACTATAGATCATTGAGCTATTTGATTTGGAATTTTAAGATGGAATTGTTTTAAGGTGTTTCGTACTATGGATCATTGAGCTATTTGATTTGGAAATTTAAGATGGAATTGTTTTAAGGTGTTTCGTACTATGGATCATTGAGCTATTTGATTTGGAATTTTAAGATGGAATTGTTTTAAGGCGTTTCGTACTATGGATCATTGAGCCATTTGATGCTACTGTAAACTGACATATGGAATTATTTTAAGATGGAATTGTTTTAAGATGTTTCGTACTATGGATCATTGAGCTATTTGATTTGGAATTGTAAGATGTCTTCTGGTCTGACTAACACGGCTGTAGTTCTGCCACCGTCCAGCACAGATGTGGAAGGCTGCCATTTGCAACAAAAAGATATCTCTAGATTAAATGTAGGGATTTTAACAGGGATGTTTATATTATGTTACTTACCGGTATTTAAATCAACTCTAGGGGGTTTTAACATCCTGTCGTTAATCCACCAAATACTGTAGGGTGTCAAACATTATTATATGAAAATAACTCGGATAATATTTCTCTACCCATCTCTCTCTCTCTCTCTCTCTCTCTCTCTCTCTCTCTCTTTCTACCCATCTCTCTCTACCCATCTCTCTCTCTCTCTCTCTCTCTCTCTACCCAACTCTCTCTCTCTTTCTCTACCCATCTCTCTCTCTACCCATCTCTCTCTCTCTCTCTCTCTATGTCTTTCTGAAAAGGAATCTGACAGATGTTGAATGTGTGTGTGTGTTCATCAATGATTCCAATCTAGCTGTCTGCTCTAAATGGTAAAACGTGGAATCAGACATCAGCTCTTGTCAAAGTATGGTTGACATCCTATAATCTTGTTCATGACGGAAAGTAATTCACACACACACACACACACACACACACACACACACACACACACACACAATGTTAATCAGTGTATAGAAATCAACGAGGCATTCATCCAAAGTTGCCAACTCACATCAGAACATAATTTGCTTCCATAATATTACATATTAATTATAATATTACATATTAATTATAATATTACATATTAATTATAATATTACATATTAATTATAATATTACATATTAATTATAATATTACATGTAATTATTTCTGAATACATTCCTCTGTGTACTTAAATGAAGTCATTAAATATGTAAATTAGCCTCGATATAAAGAAAATAGGAAGGCCTGCATGTTATGACTTGTTTGTAGGTAACTAAAAGCCTGTCATTACTATGGGTTGCGAAATAAATTATTTAATGTCTAAGTGTGTGTGTGTGTGTGTCTCTGTGTGTGTGTGTGTCTCTCTGTGTGTGTGTGTGTCTCTGTGTGTGTGTGTGTGTCTCTCTCTCTGTGTGTGTGTGTGTGTGTGTGTGTGTGTGTGTGTGTGTGTGTGTGTGTGTGTGTGTGTCTCTCTGTGTGTCTCTGTGTGTGTGTGTGTGTGTGTGTGTGTGTGTGTGTCTCTCTCTCCGTGTGTGTGTGTGTGTGTGTGTGTGTGTGTGTGTGTGTGTGTGTGTGTGTGTGTGTGTGTGTGTGTGTGTGTGTGTGTGTGTGTGTGTGTGTGGTGTGTGTGTGTGTGTGTGTGTGTGTGTGTGTGTGTGCTTATGTGCTTATAGTACATTCTCATTCCTATTAACCAACATTCTGATTCGTAAAAGCCACAACAACCCAGCTATTAGTTCTCTTATAATGCACTACGACTCTTTCATCTATATCCCTGAGTTACATGTACATAGAATGTGTCCTGAATCTCATACTATTCCCTCTAGTGCACTACATTTCACCTTTACTGACACCGGCCACATTCAACAGGTGTTGGTGCGTTAGTAAATGCATCAGTTATTCTGCGTTCTGGCACACTCAGACAACAGCACGCTGCAATCGGAGTCGATAGCCCCTCAAAAGAGATTGCTTTCTTTAGTTATTACAACATTCTATAAATCATGACATAAACAACATGTCACTATTGCTGTTGGCTTCAATCCAGCATGCTTCAACTGTTTCAAGAGGGAATGATATCCTGTTTCTCAACTAATATTCTGTACCCGGGAATAACAATCTATATATAGTTCTACCCAGAGTAGTTATTATATATATGTACTTACAGAGTTGGAAACATGTTTAGATGTTGAACAATGTTCAAATGAAGTGATAATGCCGGAGAGGCCAATATATCCTAAAAACATAATGCTTCGAGGACATTATCACTTTTATACAACGGGATACCAACATATTCAGATAATGATTGACATATTTTCATTAAAAAATATATATTTTAATATTCTGTATCTATGGACTGTACGTTCTGGATCTATGGGCCCATTCGTTCGTTCAAAGTGTTTCATTGCCATACTGGCTGGCAACGTTCTTATCCCTCGCTTGCTAGCTAACTACAGCTAACTACAGCTAACTACAGCTAACTTACAGTCAAGTCAAACAGCGCAGACAGAATAACAACAGTAGCTGCATTTGTTTAAGCTGTTTTCTAGTGACATTTATTTGGATAAATCCATAACAATGAGCTAATGAGGCACGATTTCACCTGGCATAGAATATGTGCTCTCTCATCAGGACACTGTTGTTCAGAGGAGCTAGCCAACAACACAGCTGTGTCAAGTAATTATCTTTTTGTTTTCTCATGATTTTGTTGTGTCTAATTGTGTTGCTGTCCTGTGGGGTCTGTTTATGTTGGTGAACAGAGCCCCAGGACCAGTTTCCTTATGGGACTCTTCTCCAGGTTCATCTCTCTGTAGGTGATTGCTTTGTTTTGGAAGGATTAGGGAATCACTTCATTTTATGTGGTTCTTGAATTTAACAACTCAAGTCTGGATTTTGATAATTAGCGGGTATCAGCCTAATTCTGCTCTGCATGCATTATTTTGTGTTTTACATTGCACACAGAGGATAGTTTTTGCAGAATTCTGCATGCAGAGGCTCAATTTGGTGCTTGACCCATTTTGTGAAATCTTGGAATTCTATAACTGACTCAAGTATTTTTAGCCAGATCCTAATTGGTATGTTGAAATTGATGTTCCTTTTGATGGCGTAGAAGGCCCTTCTTGCCTTGTCTCTCAGATAATTCACAGCTTTGTGGAAGTTACCTGCGGTGCTGATGTTTAGGCCGAGGTACATATTGTTTTTTGTGTACTCTAGGGCATTGGTATCTAGATCAAATTAGTACTTGTTGTCTTGGCAACTGGACCTTATTTGGAACACCATTAACTTTGTCTTACTGAGACTGTCTGTCATGTCTGACAGTAGCTGTGCAGAATATATAGGTGGGTTGAGGTGGGTTATTGTGGAGGCCAGGTCATCTGATACAGCACTCCATCACACTCCTTGGTCAAATAGCCCTTGTACAGCCTGGAGGTGTGTTGGGTCATTGTCCTGTTGAAAAACAAATGATAGTCCCACTAAGCGCAAACCAGAAGGGATGGCGTATCGCTGCAGAATGCTGTGGTATCCATGCTGGTTAAGTGTACCTTGAATTCTAAATAAATCACTGACAGTGTCACCAGCTTTGCACCCCCACACCATCACACCTCCACCTCCATGCTTCACAATGGGAACCACACATGCAGAGATCCTCTGTTCTACGTCTCACATAGACACGGTGGTTAGAACCAAAAATCTCGCATTTGGACTCATCAGACAGAAGGACAGATTTCCATCGGTCTAATGTCCATTGTTCGTGTTTCTTGGCCTGAGCAATTCTCTTATTCTTTTTGGTGTCCTTTAGTAGTTGTTTCTTTGAAGCATTTTGCCCATGACAGCCTGATTTACGCAGTCTCTGAACAGTTGATGTTGAGATGTGTCTGTTACTTGAACTCTGTGAAGCATTTATTTGGGCTGCAATTCCTGAGGTTGGTAACTCTAATGAACTTACCCTCTGCAGCAGAGGTAACTCTGGGTCTTCCTTTCCTGTGACGGTCCTCATGAGAGACAGTTTCATCATAGTGTGTGATGGTTTTTATGACTGTACTTGAAGAAACTTTCAAAGTTCTTGACATTTTCCAGATTGACTGACCTTCATGTCTTAAAGTAATGATTGATTTTCATTTATTTTTGCTTATTTGAGTTGTTCTTGCCATAATATGGACTTGGTCTTTTACCAAATAGGGCTATCTTCTGTATACCCCCTGTAATGACGTTGGCCTGGGGGTAGGTTTATGACAGTCATAAATACCTCTTTCCCCCTTTTTCCTCTCTCTACCCTACTGATGTTAAAAACCCCTTGGTTAACATAGAGATTCGGGAACATCAGAAGGTGGGGGGGGAATGAACTATATTCTGGTAATCCGACCAATTGAACATATGCGGTGGTACTTAATGAATATGATGTCAGTTCGGTTGTCATCTGAGACATTCTCATCAATGATAAGATGACATAAACTCTACAGTGGAAGGTCTACACATCAGAGTTATCAGATTCACATGGAATTGTTGTTCAATTTAAATGTTTGAATATGAAATTATTTGTGACGGAATGAAATTTGATTTTAGCTTCTAAAATGTGAGATGTGGGTTTTCATAAGTTAGGGCTGCTCACTCAGTGGCCCGCCCCTGTGAAGAGACAGAGGTTATAAACTATGAAACACACCCCTTTTCTCCCTTCCTATATAAAGCCTTGACGACAACATAACTTCCTGTTCCAAGGATATGAGGACGACGGTCCGATGTCAGAATGGTTCAGATAATAACGACAGAACAAAGCCAACATCAGCGTGAGCTTTGGTTGCGAATGGCATGAACTTTGAACTCTTATTCACTACAGAAGTGATGCCTCCTAGCCGTTGAGTTAACAACAGCAGCTGCAAACGCAGTTTAGGAAGGAACAGACAGAGTATTCCGTCTACCACACAACGACGTTACTACAACGTATTCAATTTACCAGCAGAGACATTCTTCAAAGGACTCGGTTGGGCAACACGGCCTTCCATCTACAACCAACCTACTGAAAAATATTACTAGGTCTTTAAGAGTTTATTCGGAATATAAAAGCTCTATAAATATTATTTTGTGGTGCCCGACTCTCTAGTTAATTACATTTACATGATTGCTCAATCAGGTGATATTAATTACGGAGAAATTATTTTATAGAATAGCATGTCATATCATTTAATCCGGCATAGCCAAAGACACGACACCCCCCTACCTCGTCACAACACAACTGATTGGCTCAAATGCATTCACATTGAAAAACAATTACACAAATTAACTTTTAACAAGGCACACCTGTTCATTGAAATGCATTCCAGGTGACTACCTCATGAAGCTCGTTGAGAGAATGCCAAAAGTGTGCATAGCTGTCATCAAGGCAAAGTGTGGCTACTGTGAAGAATCTCAAATGTAAAGTATAGTTTTTAACACTTTTTTTGGTTACTACATGATTCCATATGTGTTATTTCATAGTTTGGATGTCTTCACTATTACTCTACATTGTGGAAATAGAAAAAATAATGTACAACTCTGGAATGAGTATGTGTATCCAATATTTTGACTGGTAGAGTATGTTGAGGAGTATTGGGCTGAAGCTGCATCCCTGTCTCACCCCACGGCCCTGTTGAAATAAACGTTTTTTTTAAAACATTTAACCACTCTTGTTGTTTGAGTACAATGATTTTATAATGTTGTATATCTTTCCCCCAACACCGCTTCCCATCAATTTGTATAGCCAAATTGAGTCAAAAGATGTTTTCAAATCAATAGACCTTGAGAAGACTTTGCCTTTGTTTTGTTTGTTTGTCAATTAAGGTGTGCAGGGTGAATACGTGGTCTGTTGAAAGGAAATTTGGTAAAAAAGCCAATTTGACACCAAATAAAATAAAATAAAATTGTATTTGTCACATAAACATGGTTAGCAGATGTTAATGCGAGTGTACAGTACATTTTTCACTGAGGAAATATACGAGTCTGCTGTTAATGATAATGCAGAGGATTTTCCCAAGGTTGCTATTTGATGCATATCCCCCGGTAGTTATTGACAAATGTGTCTCCACTTTTGTGGACTGGGGTGATGTGTCTTTCCAAATATTGGGGAAGATGCCAGAGCTGAGCATGATGTTCAAAAGTTTAAGCATAGCCAATTGGATTGTGCGGTCTGTATATTTTATCATTTCATTTAGGATACCATCAACACCACAGGCTTTTTTAGATTGAAGGGTTTATATTTTGTCCTGTTGTTCATTCAATGTAATTGGAGAATCCAGTGGGTTCTGGGAGTCTTTAATAATTTATTCTAAGATTTGTATTTTATCATGTACATGTTTTGCTGTTTGTTCTTTTGTTATAGAGGCAAAGATATTGGAGAAACGGTATTGGATAGTTAACTCTTCGTGTTGTTGTTTTCTATTCGCGTTTAGTGTTTTCCAATGTTCCTTGAAGTAGTAAGACTCTATGGACTTCAGTTATATTGAGATGACTTCTGCTTTTCCTTCTTTTCCGTAGTGTGTTTCTGGGTATTTGTAGAGATCGACCATAGTGAAGGAGTAGGCTCAGGTTTTCTGGGTATTTGTAGAGATCGACCATAGTGAAGGAGTAGGCTCAGGTTTTCTGGGTATTTGTAGAGATCCACCATAGTGAAGGAGTAGGCTCAGGTTTTCTGGGTATTTGTAGAGATCGACCATAGTGAAGGAGTAGGCTCAGGTTTTCTGGGTATTTGTAGAGATCCACCATAGTGAAGGAGTAGGCTCAGGTTTTCTGGGTATTTGTAGAGATCGACCATAGTGAAGGAGTAGGCTCAGGTTTTCTGGGTCTCTATGTTTTTTGGTTGGACAGGTTTCTAATTTTCTTCGTTAGGTTTTTGCATTCTTCATCAATCCATCTGTCATTGTTGTCAGTTTTTCTAGGTTGTCTTCTTGACATTTTTTGATTTAATAGGAAAGCGGAGAGATCAAATATACTGTTTAGGTTTTCTACTGCCAATATTACACTTCCACTATTACAGTGAAATGTTTGGTCCAGGATATTATCTAGAAGGGATTGAATTTGTTATCGCCTAATTGTTTTTGTTGTTGGTTTCTACACTACATCCCTCCCATCTATAGCAAGCACTTCCTTTAGGTTTGATGCCTTGTGGTTGATTATATTATCTTATGATTGGGTATTGCTCTATTTAAGTAGACTGTGATTTTGCTGTGGTCTGATAGGGGTGTCAGTGGGCTGATCGCTCTGAGAGACTCTGGGTTGAGGTCAGTGATATAGTCATCTACAGTACTGCTGCAATCTCTCTCATTATGAACACAGGTGAATCCAGGTGAAAGCTATGATCCCTTATTGACGTCACTTGTTAAATCCACTTCAACCAGTGATGATGAAGGGGAGGAGACATGTAGATGAAGGGGAGGAGACATGTAGATGAAGGGGAGGAGACGGGATAAAGAAGGATTTGTTAAGCCTTGAGACTATTGAGAAATGGATTGTGTATGTTCAGTGGGTGAATGGCACAAAAGATTGAAGTGCCTTTGAACAGGGTATATGGTAGTATGTGCCAGGTGCACCGGCTTGAGTCAAGAATGGCAACAGTGCTGGGTTCAACAGTTTCCTGTGTGCATCAATAATGGCGCACCCACCCAAAGGACATCCAGCCAACTTGACACAACTGTGGGAAGCATTGGAGTCAACATGGGTCAGCATCCCTGTGGAACGCCTTTGACACCTTGTAGAGTCCATCCCCCCGACAAATTGAGGCTGTTCTGAGGGCAAAAGATGTGCAACTCAATTTTATGAAGGTGTTTTTAAAGTTGTGTACACTCAGTGAATAGCGTGTTGCGTTTGTCCCTTAAGTCACCCACTATAACTGTTTGTGGAACGATAACAAAATAATGTAAAACAAGGAGTGACCATTATTTTACTTTACCCCCCAAAATGTGCAACTACGGAGAAATACCAGAAAATAAATAACAGTCTTCGACTTCCACACATCTTGTTAGATGTGTACCATATCTTTATCTGAAACATTGTGGAGTCTAATGACGTTGTATAAATCAAACCAAAAAAAATGTTTCCAAGGGATGGGAGTATCAATCAGTTTGTTGTTTTCCAAATTAAAATGGTATATGTCTGTCACGCCCTGGCCATAGAGAGGTTTTTATTCTCTATTTTGGTTAGGCCAGGGAGTGACTAGGGTGGGCATTCTAGTTTCTTTATTTCTATGTTTTCTATTTCTTTGTGTTTGGCCGGGTATGGTTCTCAATCAGAGGCAGCTGTCTATCATTGTCTCTGATTGAGAGTCATACTTAGGCAGTTTTTTCCCCACCTGTGTTTGTGGGTAGATGTTTTCTGTTTCTGCACCAGACAGACTGTTTCATTTTGTTCTTTTGTGTCAGTTTAAATAAATATCATGAACACGTACCACGCTGCGCTTTGGTCCACTCCTTCCTCATGCAACGACAAGCGTTACAATGTCTTTATAGATTGTATACTCTAGTTAACCATCTGTTACATTTAAAATGAGATCTACTGTCACGGCTGATTTCCTCCTCGTCATCTGAAGAGGAGGTGTAGCAGGGATCGGACCAAAATGCAGCGTAGTAAGTGTCCATAGTTGTTTTTAATGAAATAAACCAAAACACTACAAAACAATAACCGAAACGTGAACAAACGAAACAGTACCGTGTGGTGACACAGAAACAACCACCCACAAAGTACCCACAGAATATGGCTGCCTAAATATGGTTCCCAATCAGAGACAACGATAGACAGCTGCCTCTAATTGAGAACCAATCTAGGCAACAATAGACATACAATTACCTAGAAAGGAAACAGCCCCATAAACATACAAAACCCCTAGACAAGCAGGAAAACACATACATCACCCATGTCACACCCTGACCTAACCAAAATAGCAAGGAGAACAAAGAATACTAAGGTCAGGGTGTGACATCTAAAGAGAAAACAATTTCCCTTTGCTTTGGTTAAATTGTCAACTAACGTGAATTGTCATTGGATTTAGGTTGAAGTTGGGTGGAAACCCCCCCCCCCACACACACTAAATTCCCTTATATTGATTACTTTTTTTCAAATCTAATCAGATTTGTGTGGCTGAAATGGTGTGGAAACAACGTTGATTCAACCAGTTTTCACCTAGTGGGAGTTCACAGTGATGGGGAGCATGGCTTTGTCTTTTTGATTAAAAACATCACAGTCACTCTCATTTTTATAGATGGGGGAAAAAAGAAATAATCTTAAGGGACAAGTTATTGCCACCGTAGCGCTCACCCTGACAACACATGTAACGCTATATATGCTAATACGAATGACTAATTAGTGATATGCAAATGAGATCTTCCCATTATTGGTCGCTATCTGTTATGGGGATGGATGGGTGTGTCCCCCATCACTCACACAAACAACATACAAAAAAACATTTAGGTTAATTGTCTAATATATAAATGGAAGACGAGGCCTGGGCTCCATTCATAAGGTACACATACATGTCACCTTCTCTGTGACACACACACACACACAAACACACACAAAAACACACACACACAAAAACACACACACAATGCCTTGTTCTGATAATCTGTCCTCCTCAACTTCATTGCTATTCAGTGTTTTGTCCTCTGACACAATGCTGCGTCCCACTAATCCCCTTGATTGGAGTGATGTTACAGGCAGGAGAGGGAGGACAGGAGAGAACAGAGGGAGGACAGGAGAGAACAGAGGGAGGACAGGAGAGAACAGAGGGAGGACAGATGACAGAGGGAGGACAGAGGGAGGACAGATGACAGGAGAGAACAGAGGGAGGACAGATGACAACAGGAGAGGAGGGAGGACAGATGACAACAGGGAGGACAGATGACAACAGAGGGAGGACAGATGAACAGGGAGGGAGGACAGAGGAGGACAGAAGAGAACAGAGGGAGGACAGAAGAGAACAGAGGGAGGACAGAAGAGAACAGAGGGAGGACAGAAGAGAACAGAGGGAGGACAAAAAGAGAACAGAGGGAGGACAGAAGAGAACAGAGGGAGGACAGGAGAGAACAGAGGGAGGACAGGAGAGAACAGAGGGAGGACAGGATAGAACAGAGGGAGGACAGGAGAGAACAGAGGGAGGACAGGAGAGAACAGAGGGAGGTCAGAAGAGAACAGAGGGAGGACAGGAGAGAACAGAGGGAGGACAGGAGAGAACAGAGGGAGGACAGATGACAACAGAGGGAGGACAGATGACAACAGAGGGAGGACAGATGACAACAGAGGGAGGACAGATGACAACAGAGGAGGACAGAAGAGAACAGAGGAGGACAGAAGAGAACAGAGGGAGGACAGAAGAGAACAGAGGGAGGACAGAAGAGAACAGAGGGAGGACAGAAGAGAACAGAGGGAGGACAAAAGAGAACAGAGGGAGGACAGAAGAGAACAGAGGGAGGACAGGAGAGAACAGAGGGAGGACAGGAGAGAACAGAGGGAGGACAGTAGAGAACAGAGGGAGGACAGGAGAGAACAGAGGGAGGACAGGAGAGAACAGAGGGAGGACAGGAGAGAACAGAGGGAGGACAGGAGAGAACAGAGGGAGGACAGGAGAGAACAGAGGGAGGACAGGAGAGAACAGAGGGAGGACAGGAGGGAACAGAGGGAGGACAGAAGAGAACAGAGGGAAGACAGAAGAGAACAGAGGGAGGACAGAAGAGAACAGAGGGAGGACAGAAGAGAACAGAGGGAGGACAGAAGAGAACAGAGGGAGGACAGTAGAGAACCGAGGGAGGACAGTAGAGAACAGAGGGAGGACAGTAGAGAACAGAGGGAGGACAGAAGAGAAAAGTGGAGGTGTTTGCGTCCCAAATGACAACCTTTGACCAGAGTCCATAGGGTGCACTAGATAACAGTAATGCACTATAATTATAGAATAGGGTGCCATTTGGGTTCGCACACTGTATCTGTATCCCCATAGAATTATAATTAGTAAAATTGACATATCAATTGAAAACTGTTACAGTATAAACATAATTTTGTAAACAAGTCCCACATACTGTACCAAGGTGGGTGTTATAAACTCACATTCTTCTATATCCAACATAACGAGAGGAACGTACCATTCTATATCTAACATAACGAGAGGAACGTACCATTCTTCTATATCTAACATAACGAGAGGAACGTACCATTCTTCTATATCTAACATAACGAGAGGAACGTACCATTCTTCTATATCTAACATAACGAGAGGAACGTACCATTCTATATCCAACATAACGAGAGGAAGGTACCATTCTATATCTAACATAACGAGAGGAACGTACCATTCTTCTATATCTAACATAACGAGAGGAAGGTAACATTCTATATCCAACATAACGAGAGGAAGGTACCATTCTTCTATATCCAACATAACGAGAGGAACGTACCATTCTATATCTAACATAACGAGAGGAACGTACCATTCTTCTATATCCAACATAACGAGAGGAAGGTACCATTCTATATCTAACATAACGAGAGGAACGTACCATTCTTCTATATCCAACATAACGAGAGGAAGGTAACATTCTATATCCAACATAACGAGAGGAAGGTACCATTCTTCTATATCCAACATAACGAGAGGAACGTACCATTCTTCTATATCTAACATAACGAGAGGAAGGTACCATTCTATATCTAACATAACGAGAGGAAGGTACCATTCTATATCTAACATAACGAGAGGAAGGTACCATTATTCTATATCTAACATAATGAGAGGAAGGTACCATTCTTCTATATCCAACATAACGAGAGGAAGGTACCATTCTATATCAACATAACGAGAGGAAGGTAACATTCTATATCCAACATAACGAGAGGAAGGTACCATTCTATATCTAACATAATGAGAGGAAGGTACTATTCATTCTATATCCAACATAACGAGAGGAAGGTAACATTCTATATCTAACATAACGAGAGGAAGGTACTATTCTTCTATATCCAACATAACGAGAGGAAGGTAACATTCTATATCTAACATAACGAGAGGAAGGTAACATTCTATATCTAACATAACGAGAGGAAGGTAACATTCTATATCTAACATAACGAGAGGAAGGTAACATTCTATATCTAACATAATGAGAGGAAGGTACTATTCTTCTATATCCAACATAACGAGAGGAAGGTAACATTCTATATCTAACATAACGAGAGGAAGGTAACATTCTATATCTAACATAACGAGAGGAAGGTAACATTCTATATCTAACATAACGAGAGGAAGGTACCATTCTATATCCAACATAACGAGAGGAAGGTAACATTCTATATCTAACATAACGAGAGGAAGGTAACATTCTATATCTAACATAACGAGAGGAAGGTAACATTCTATATCTAACATAACGAGAGGAAGGTAACATTCTATATCCAACATAACGAGAGGAAGGTACTATTCTTCTATATCCAACATAACGAGAGGAAGGTAACATACCATTCTATATCCAACATAACGAGAGGAAGGTAACATTCTATATCCAACATAACGAGAGGAAGGTACATTCTATATCCAACATAACGAGAGGAAGGTAACATTCTATATCTAACATAACGAGAGGAAGGTACCATTCTATATCTAACATAACGAGAGGAAGGTACCATTCTATATCTAACATAACGAGAGGAAGGTACTATTCTTCTATATCCAACATAACGAGAGGAAGGTAACATTCTATATCCAACATAACGAGAGGAAGGTAACCATTCTATATCTAACATAACGAGAGGAAGGTACCATTCTATTCTATATCTAACATAATGAGAGGAAGGTACTATTCATTCTATATCCAACATAACGAGAGGAAGGTAACATTCTATATCAACATAACGAGAGGAAGGTACCATTCTATATCTAACATAATGAGAGGAAGGTACTATTCATTCTATATCCAACATAACGAGAGGAAGGTAACATTCTATATCCAACATAACGAGAGGAAGGTATCTAACATTCTTCTATATCCAACATAACGAGAGGAAGGTAACATTCTATATCCAACATAACGAGAGGAAGGTACCATTCTATATCTAACATACGAGAGGAAGGTAACATTCTATATCTAACATAACGAGAGGAAGGTAACATTCTATATCCAACATAATGAGAGGAAGGTACATTCTTCTATATCCAACATAACGAGAGGAAGGTAACATTCTATATCCAACATAACGAGAGGAAGGTAACATTCTATATCCAACATAACGAGAGGAAGGTACTAACATTCTTCTATATCCTAACATAACGAGAGGAAGGTAACATTCTATATCTAACATAACGAGAGGAAGGTAACATTCTATATCTAACATAACGAGAGGAAGGTACCATTCTATATCCAACATAACGAGAGGAAGGTACCATTCTATATCCAACATAACGAGAGGAAGGTAACATTCTATATCTAACATAACGAGAGGAAGGTAACATTCTATATCCAACATAACGAGAGGAAGGTAACATTCTATATCCAACATAATGAGAGGAAGGTAACATTCTATATCTAACATAACGAGAGGAAGGTAACATTCTATATCCAACATAACGAGAGGAAGGTAACATTCTATATCCAACATAACGAGAGGAAGGTAACATTCTATATCCAACATAACGAGAGGAAGGTACCATTCTATATCTAACATAATGAGAGGAAGGTACCATTCTATATCCAACATAACGAGAGGAAGGTACCATTCTATATCCAACATAACGAGAGGAAGGTACCATTCTATATCTAACATAATGAGAGGAAGGTACCATTCTTCTATATCCAACATAACGAGAGGAAGGTACCATTCTATATCTAACATAACGAGAGGAAGGTACCATTCTATTCTATATCCAACATAACGAGAAGGAAGGTAACATTCTATATCCAACATAACGAGAGGAAGGTAACATTCTATATCTAACATAACGAGAGGAAGGTACCATTCTATATCTAACATAACGAGAGGAAGGTAACATTCTATATCCAACATAATGAGAGGAAGGTACTATTCATTCTATATCCAACATAACGAGAGGAAGGTAACATTCTATATCCAACATAACGAGAGGAACGTACCATTCTATATCTAACATAACGAGAGGAAGGTACCATTCTATATCCAACATAACGAGAGGAACGTACCATTCTTCTATATCCAACATAACGAGAGGAAGGTAACATTCTATATCCAACATAACGAGAGGAAGGTAACATTCTATATCCAACATAACGAGAGGAAGGTACCATTCTTCTATATCCAACATAACGAGAGGAAGGTACCATTCTATATCTAACATAACGAGAGGAAGGTACCATTCTATATCCAACATAACGAGAGGAAGGTACCATTCTATATCCAACATAACGAGAGGAAGGTACCATTCTATATCTAACATAACGAGAGGAAGGTAACATTCTATATCCAACATAACGAGAGGAACGTACCATTCTATATCTAACATAACATAACGAGAGGAAGGTAACATTTATATCCAACATAACGAGAGGAAGGTACCATTCTATATCTAACATAACGAGAGGAAGGTAACATTCTATATCTAACATAATGAGAGGAAGGTACCATTCTATATCAACATAACGAGAGGAAGGTAACATTCTATATCCAACATAACGAGAGGAAGGTAACATTCTATATCTAACATAACGAGAGGAAGGTAACATTCTATATCTAACATAACGAGAGGAAGGTATTCTATATCTAACATTCTATATCTAACATAACGAGAGGAAGGTACCATTCTATATCTAACATAACGAGAGGAAGGTACCATTCTATATCCAACATAACGAGAGGAAGGTAACATTCTATATCTAACATAACGAGAGGAAGGTAACATTCTATATCTAACATAACGAGAGGAAGGTAACATTCTATATCTACCATTCTATATCCAACATAACGAGAGGAAGGTACCATTCTATATCCAACATAACGAGAGGAAGGTAACATTCTATATCCAACATAACGAGAGGAAGGTAACATTCTATATCCAACATAACGAGAGGAAGGTAACATTCTATATCTAACATAACGAGAGGAAGGTACCATTCTATATCCAACATAACGAGAGGAAGGTAACGAGAGGAAGGTACATTCTATATCTAACATAACGAGAGGAAGGTAACATTCTATATCAACATAACGAGAGGAAGGTAACATTCTATATCCAACATAACGAGAGGAAGGTACCATTCTATATCTAACATAACGAGAGGAAGGTAACCATTCTATATCTAACATAATGAGAGGAAGGTACCATTCTATATCCAACATAACGAGAGGAAGGTAACATTCTATATCTAACATAACGAGAGGAAGGTACCATTCTATATCTAACATAATGAGAGGAAGGTACCATTCTATATCTAACATAACGAGAGGAAGGTAACATTCTATATCCAACATAACGAGAGGAAGGTAACATTCTATATCCAACATAACGAGAGGAAGGTAACATTCTATATCTAACATAACGAGAGGAAGGTAACATTCTATATCCAACATAATGAGAGGAAGGTACTATTCTTCTATATCCAACATAACGAGAGGAAGGTAACATTCTATATCCAACATAACGAGAGGAAGGTAACATTCTATATCTAACATAACGAGAGGAAGGTAACATTCTATTCTATATCTATATCTAACATAACGAGAGGAAGGTAACATTCTAACATAACGAGAGGAAGGTAACATTCTATATCTAACATAACGAGAGGAAGGTAACATTCTATATCTAACATAACGAGAGGAAGGAGAGGAAGGTAACATTCTATATCTAACATAACGAGAGGAAGGTAACATTCTATATCTAACATAACGAGAGGAAGGTACATTCTATATCCAACATAATGAGAGGAAGGTACCATTCTTCTATATCTAACATAACGAGAGGAAGGTAACATTCTATATCTAACATAACGAGAGGAAGGTAACATTCTATATCTAACATAACGATATTCTATATCTAACATAACGAGAGGAAGGTAACATTCTATATCCAACATAACGAGAGGAAGGTACTATTCTTCTATATCCAACATAACGAGAGGAAGGTAACATTCTATATCCAACATAACGAGAGGAAGGTAACATTCTATATCCAACATAACGAGAGGAAGGTAACATTCTATATCTAACATAACGAGAGGAAGGTACATTCTATATAACATAACGAGAGGAAGGAGAGGAAGGTACTATTCATTCTATATCCAACATAACGAGAGGAAGGTAACATTCTATATCTAACATAACGAGAGGAAGGTAACATTCTATATCCAACATAACGAGAGGAAGGTAACATTCTATATCCAACATAACGAGAGGAAGGTACCATTCTTCTATATCCAACATAACGAGAGGAAGGTAACATTCTATATCCAACATAACGAGAGGAAGGTAACATTCTATATCCAACATAACGAGAAGGAAGGTAACATTCTATATCATTCAACATAACGAGAGGAAGGTAACATTCTATATCCAACATAACGAGAGGAAGGTACCATTCTATATCCAACATAACGAGAGGAAGGTACCATTCTAT
This sequence comes from Oncorhynchus tshawytscha, assembly GCF_018296145.1. Classification (NCBI taxonomy): domain Eukaryota; kingdom Metazoa; phylum Chordata; class Actinopteri; order Salmoniformes; family Salmonidae; genus Oncorhynchus; species Oncorhynchus tshawytscha. The sequence goes on along the minus strand of NC_056441.1, from coordinate 8,168,939 downwards.
ATCCAACATAAGAGAGGAAGGTAACATTCTATATCCAACATAACGAGAGGAAGGTACTATATCTAATTCATTCTATATCCAACATAACGAGAGGAAGGTAACATTCTATATCCAACATAACGAGAGGAAGGTAACATTCTATATCCAACATAACGAGAGGAAGGTAACATTCTATATCCAACATAACGAGAGGAAGATACCATTCTATATCCAACATAACGAGAGGAAGGTAACATTCTATATCCAACATAACGAGAGGAAGGTAACATTCTATATCCAACATAACGAGAGGAAGGTAACATTCTATATCTAACATAACGAGAGGAAGGTAACATTCTATATCAACATAACGAGAGGAAGGTAACATTCTATATCTAACATAACGAGAGGAAGGTAACATTCTATATCTATCGAGAGGAAGGTAACATTCTATATCTAACATAACGAGAGGAAGGTACCATTCTATATCTAACATAACGAGAGGAAACATTCTATATATCGAGAGGAAGGTAACATAACGAGAGGAAGGTAACATTCTATATCTAACATAACGAGAGGAAGGTAACATTCTATATCCAACATAACGAGAGGAAGGTACTATTCTTCTATATCCAACATAACGAGAGGAAGGTAACATTCTATATCTAACATAACGAGAGGAAGGTAACATTCTATATTAACATAACGAGAGGAAGGTAACATTCTATATCCAACATAACGAGAGGAAGGTAACATTCTATATCTAACATAACGAGAGAAGGAAGGTAACATTCTATATCCAACATAACGAGAGGAAGGTACCATTCTTCTATATCAACATAACGAGAGGAAGGTAACATTCTATATCTAACATAACGAGAGGAAGGTAACATTCTATATCCAACATAATGAGAGGAAGGTACCATTCTATATCTAACATAACGAGAGGAAGGTAACATTCTATATCTAACATAACGAGAGGAAGGTAACATTCTATATCCAACATAACGAGAGGAAGGTACCATTATTCTATATCTAACATAATGAGAGGAAGGTACCATTCTTCTATATCCAACATAACGAGAGGAAGGTAACATTCTATATCTAACATAACGAGAGGAAGGTAACATTCTATATCTAACATAACGAGAGGAAGGTAACATTCTAATCCAACATAATGAGAGGAAGGTACTATTCTTCTATATCCAACATAACGAGAGGAAGGTAACATTCTATATCTAACATAACGAGAGGAAGGTAACATTCTATATCTAACATAACGAGAGGAAGGTACCATTCTATATCCAACATAACGAGAGGAAGGTAACATTCTATATCTAACATAACGAGAGGAAGGTACCATTCTATATCCAACATAACGAGAGGAAGGTACCATTCTATATCTAACATAACGAGAGGAAGGTAACATTCTATATCTAACATAACGAGAGGAAGGTACCATTCTATATCTAACATAACGAGAGGAAGGTACCATTCTATATCCAACATAACGAGAGGAAGGTAACATTCTATATCCAACATAACGAGAGGAAGGTAACATTCTATATCCAACATAACGAGAGGAATCTATTCTATAGGAAGGTAACATTCTATATCTAACATAACGAGAGGAAGGTAACATTCTATATCTAACATAACGAGAGGAAGGTACATTCATTCTATATCTAACATAACGAGAGGAAGGTAACATTCTATATCTAACATAACGAGAGGAAGGTACCATTCTATATCTAACATAACGAGAGGAAGGTACCATTCTATATCTAACATAACGAGAGGAAGGTAACATTCTATATCTAACATAACGAGAGGAAGGTACCATTCTATATCTAACATAACGAGAGGAAGGTAACATTCTATATCTAACATAACGAGAGGAAGGTAACATTCTATATCTAACATAACGAGAGGAAGGTACCATTCTATATCTAACATAACGAGAGGAAGGTAACATTCTATATCTAACATAACGAGAGGAAGGTAACATTCTATATCTAACATAACGAGAGGAAGGTAACATGCAGAAACAAAAACACCACCATTTTTTTTTTTTTTGCCATTCTTTGTTTTTTTTTAAGGAATGCCGCAGGAGTTAATAGCTGCCATTTTGTGTGTTTTTTTGTTTCCTGTGACAGAAAAGAGTTTCTGGAGATCAGAACAGCGATCACTAAACTCGATTTGGATGAGGATTTCTACTTTAATGAGTCGTAGCGACGGACATACTGCTCGCTATGGACCAAATCCCCGACCCTCTATAAAAAGGAAGAGGTGACGTTATAGATACCTGACGAGACTATGTTATTGAGTGGATAAACCACCTCTACCTTCCGTTCTATTGGCAAATGTGCAATCACTTGAGAATAAACTGGACCGGGCTCCGGTCGACACTATCCTATCAACGCAATCTGAAGAACTGTAATATCTTCTGTTTGTCCCGAGTCATGGCTGAACAAGGACATGGAAAATATAAATCTAGTTCTGGTTCCACTGAGTTAGAATATCTCACGATAAGCTGTAGACCACAATATTTACCAAGAGACTTTAAAACATTTTTTCATAGCAGTCTATTTACCACCACTAACCGATGCTGCATTAAGACGGCACTCAACGAGCTATATAGGGCCATAAGCAAACAAGAAAACGCTCACCCAGAGGTGGCGCTCCTAGTGGCCGGTGATTTTAATGAAATCCGTTTTACCTCATTTCTACCAGCATGTCACCTGCGCAACTAGAGGCTACAATCGTATTCCAGACTGTGCTAGTGAAACAGTCCTTTAGCTTAGCATCCGCTTCATTGGAACTGTTTCCATATTGAGCGCGTCACTGGTACTTCCTGTTTGAGTGTTTGCTTTACATGGGCTTGCTCCTACCTATCTCTCTGATTTGGTCCTGCCGTACATACCTCCACGTACGCTACGGTCACAAGACGCAGGCCTCCCTAATTGTCCCTAGAATTTCTAAGCAAACAGCTGGAGGCAGGGCTTTCTCCTATCGAGCTCCATTTTTATGGAACGGTCTGCCTACCCATGTCAGAGACGCAAACTCGGTCTCAACCTTTAAGTCTTTACTGAAGACTCATCTCTTCAGTGGGTCATATGATTGAGTGTAGTCTGGCCCAGGAGTGGGAAGGTGAACGGAAAGGCTCTGGAGCAACGAACCGCCCTTGCTGTCTCTGCCTGTCCGTTTCCCCTCTTCCCACTGGGATTCTCTGCCTCTAACCCTATTACAGGGGCTGAGTCACTGGCTTACTGGGGCTCTCTCATGCCGTCCCTGGAAGGGGTGCGTCACCTGAGTGGGTTGATTCACTGATGTGGTCATCCTGTCTGGGTTGGCGCCCCCCCTCTTGGGTTGTGCCATGGTGGAGATCTTTGTGGGCTATACTCAGCCTTGTCTCAGGATGGTAAGTTGGTGGTTGAAGATATCCCTCTAGTGGTGTGGGGGCTGTGCTTTGGCAAAGTGGGTGGGGTTATATCCTTCCTGTTTGGCCCTGTCTGGGGGTGTCCTCGGATGGGGCCACAGTGTCTCCTGACCCCTCCTGTCTCAGCCTCCAGTATTTATGCTGCAGTAGTTAATGTGTCGGGGGGCTGGGGTCAGTTTGTTATATCTGGAGTACCTCTCCTGTCCTATTCGGTGTCCTGTGTGAATCTAAGTGTGCTCTCTCTAATTCTCTCTTTCTCTCTCTCTCTCTCTCGGAGGAGGACCTGAGCCCTAGGACCATGCCCCAGGACTACCTGACATGACGACTCCTTGCTGTCCCCAGTCCACCTGGCCGTGCTGCTGCTCCAGTTTCAACTGTTCTGCCTTATTATTATTCGACCATGCTGGTCATTTATGAACATTTGAACATCTTGGCCATGTTCTGTTATAATCTCCACCCGGCACAGCCAGAAGAGGACTGGCCACCCCACATATGCTCTCTCTAATTCTCTCTTTCTTTCTCTCTCTCGGAGGACCTGAGCCCTAGGACCATGCCCCAGGACTACCTGACATGATGACTCCTTGCTGTCCCCAGTCCACCTGACCGTGCTGCTGCTCCAGTTTCAACTGTTCTGCCTTATTATTATACGACCATGCTGGTCATTTATGAACATTTGAACATCTTGGCCATGTTCTGTTATAATCTCCACCCGGCACAGCCAGAAAAGGACTGGCCACCCCACATAGCCTGGTTCCTCTCTAGGTTTCTTCCTAGGTTTTGGCCTTTCTAGGGAGTTTTTCCTAGCCACCGTGCTCCTACACCTGCATTGCTTGCTGTTTGGGGTTTTAGGCTGGGTTTCTGTGCAGCACTTTGAGATATCAGCTGATGTACGAAGGGCTATATAAATAAATTTGATTTGATTTGATTTCCTTGTAAGCAGGAATCAAGAGGGCAGAGTTATGGTGAGATTTGCCAAACGGAGGGTCAGGGAGAGCTCTTTATGCGTCACTGTGTGTGGAGAAAATGCTGTGAGATTCATCCAATGGCATTGAAGAGTACACCACATCAGTCACTGGCTTCATCAGTAAGTGCAGCGATGACGTCGTCCAACCAGAAGCCAGGGATTACAGGTAGCCGATAACCGATAAATCAGTTAACCAATGGGATATTAGCCTTTCACATAAATATTTTGTATCGTTCTTTATTCCACCAAATGCTGATATTATATAAGTAGAATTAACAAATATGTCTGCTCATTTGCGGTCATAAAAAAAAAAGGTTGCCTGAAGAGGATGCCCCACGAGCTGCTCATTAAACATAATTTTAGCTCATTCAACATCATTTATCATTCAGTAAGTCACGACGTGAGAGTGGGCATGGTGGTTTGGCGATGAGTAGCTTACCACAGCCAGCGACAGCCTATTTGAATAAGTAAATAATCCATAAATATCACCAAGCAAGCAGCTCTGTCTTCATCTCATGCTCACTTGGATAATGCTAGCAGGCTAGCTAAGTGAGGCTCTATATAGCCAGCAAAGTAGTTAGCCTAGCCAGCTAGCTAGCAAGCCATCTGTGCTACCTACTTATGTGCAAACACTGAACCGGGGTCAAAAAGTCAATACGCGGAAAATAACTTATTTCTCTCAAATTTGGTGCCCAAATATAGTTACAGCAGGGACTGGACAGCAAAACAAACATAGGCACAGACACATACACCATAACATATGCACTATACACAATCGTACAGATGGATGTTGTACTGTAGATATGTGGTAGAGGTGGAGTAGGGGCCTGGGGGGGAAACACAGTGTGTTATTAAATCTGTGAATGTATTGTAATGTTTTTAAAATTGTATAAACTGCCTTAATTTTGCCCGGACCCCAGGAAGAGTAGTTGCTGCCTTGGCATCAGCTAATGGGGATCCATAATAAACCCCAGGAAGAGTAGTTGCTGCCTTGGCATCAGCTAATGGGGATCCATAATAAACCCCAGGAAGAGTGGTTGCTGCCTTGGCATCAGCTAATGGGGATCCATAATAAACCCCAGGAAGAGTAGTTGCTGCCTTGGCATCAGCTAATGGGGATCCATAATAAACCCCAGGAAGAGTGGTTGCTGCCTTGGCATCAGCTAATGGGGATCCATAATAAACCCCAGGAAGAGTGGTTGCTGCCTTGGCATCAGCTAATGGGGATCCATAATAAACCCCAGGAAGAGTAGCTGCTGCTATTGGCTAATGGGAATCAATAATAAACCCCAGGAAGAGTAGCTGCTGCCTTGGCATCAGCTAATGGGGATCCATAATAAACCCCAGGAAGAGTGGTTGCTGCCTTGGCATCAGCTAATGGGGATCCATAATAAACCCCAGGAAGAGTAGCTGCTGCTATTGGCTAATGGGAATCCATAATAAACCCCAGGAAGAGTAGCTGCTGCCTTGGCATCAGCTAATGGGGATCCATAATAAACCCCAGGAAGAGTGGTTGCTGCCTTGGCATCAGCTAATGGGGATCCATAATAAACCCCAGGAAGAGTAGCTGCTGCCTTGGCATCAGCTAATGGGGATCCATAATAAACCCCAGGAAGAGTAGTTGCTGCCTTGACATCAGCTAATGGGGATCCATAATAAACCCCAGGAAGAGTAGTTGCTGCCTTGGCATAAGCTAATGGGGATCCATAATAAACCCCAGGAAGAGTAGCTGCTGCCTTGGCATCAGCTAATGGGGATCCATAATAAACCCCAGGAAGAGTAGCTGCTGCCTTGGCATCAGCTAATGGGGATCCATAATAAACCCCAGGAAGAGTAGTTGCTGCCTTGACATCAGCTAATGGGGATCCATAATAAACCCCAGGAAGAGTAGTTGCTGCCTTGGCAGAACTAATGGGGAACCATAATTAACCCCAGGAAGAGTAGTTGCTGCCTTGGCAGGAACTAATGGGGATCCATAATAAACCCCAGGAAGAGTAGTTGCTGCCTTGGCATCAGCTAATGGGGATAAATAATAAATACAAATACAAATACCTCCCTGTTAGTGAGCATTTCTCCTTTGTCTACTCTAAAATGTGCCTTTTTTGTCACACAACACAATGCCACAGATGTCTCAAGTTTTGAGGGAGAGTGTATTTGGCATGCTGACTGCAGGAATATTTACCAGAGCTGTTGCAGAATTGAGAATTGAATGGGCCCATTTAGGTCCCATTGTCATGGCATTCATCTGCCGCCATCACTTCATGTTTCAGCATGATAATGCATAGCCTCATGTTGCAATTCCTTGGACGCTGAAAATGTCCCAGTTCTTCCATGACCTGCATACTCACAAGACATAATCACAAATTGAGCATGTTTGGGATGCTCTGGATCGATGTGAACGACAGTGTGTCCCAGTTCCCTCCAATATCCAGAAACGTTGCACAGCCATTGAAGAGGAATGGGACATCATTCCACAGGTCACAATCAACAGCCTGATTAACCCTCCTGTTGTGTTCGGTTCATAATAATGAATTCTATGTTCCCGGTCCAAAATGACCGCCCCATTATAGCTGATTATAAATCCACAGTAATACATATATTATGACCTAATGTTGTGTTAGATCTTTTTATCAACTTAAGTTCTATTTGCTATTTATGGCCTGTGGGCCTCATTGACCTGAGCTCATACAACTCATTTTTTAGTTTAAAAAAAAAGCATAATGTACAGATTATTTTGACTTTAACAAATATTCAGATGAAAACATATTGTGCTTTTTATCACAGACTACTTTGTGTCAAAGTTTAACAAGGACTCTCTCCTCATCACCATTGTCATGATCAAAGATATGATCAAGAGCCTCACATACAGTATATCGTTTGGTCATTGTGCTGCTACGGAATGAATTGTGAGCAAGGCCTCAAAAAAGCTCTATATACCAGAGCTGTGAGGAAAGTTCTATATATTATGGAAACAATGTTGCGATTGTTTGTGAAAATGCCAACAGGTGTGGTTCTCGTGGGGGAAAGATTCTATTGGGGAAAGGTTCCGTTGGGTTGCCATGGAAGCCAAGAAGGGGAGTGAGGTGTGTGTGTGTATGCTCAAACACACATGCATGTGGGGGTCTGCGAGAGGAAGTGTGTCCATCTGATGAATGGGCATGTGCCTGAACTCAATTTCATACACTAATTTAAGTGTACAAAAGTCAAATTAAAACACCCAAAATGTAATGAAAATCATCAACATGTATTTTGTGTGTTCAGATGCCCTGTGTGGACAAGGTCATGGAACATTCTCATAATCAGATTAAATTAACTATATTTTTCAGAGAGAGAACTTGTAAATCAGTCCAATTTGACCGGAACACAGCAGGAGGGTTAAGTCAATGTGAACAATGGTGATCACACCAGATACTGACTGGTTTTCTAATCCACGCCTCTACCTTTGTAATTTTATTTTGCTGTCTGTGACCAACAGATGCATATTTGTATTCCCAGTCATGTGAAATCCATAGATTAGGGCCCATATAGTTTATTTAATTTAAAATTGACAGATTTAAAAAAAAAATCTGAACTGTAACTCAGTAAACATTTTGGAATTGTTGCATGTTGCATTTTTATTGTTAAGTATATATAGCCAATATATTTTGTATTAAATAATAGTGTAATTTACATTATGGTTTCAATAAGAAAACCTATTTTCTAATGAACAGCTAGTGTGTGATTGTCATAATAACAGCCAGTACATTATGTGATAACAAGTCAGAGATGAGAGGAACTGCCTCACACAGCAGGGGAAACAGAGGGTTAAATACACAACAGGTAATGAATGGGATTGAAAACAGGTGTGTGGGAAGACAAGACAAAACCAATGGAAAATGAAAAATGGATCAATGATGGCTAGAAGGAGAGGCTCTGCCCGAACAAGGAGAGGCAACAACTTTGACAGAAGTCGTGACAGTGATAACTAGTCAGAGAAGAGAGGAACTGTCTCACACCAGCAGACTGGTCACCAATCAAGTTCATGTTGTCATGGTGCGTCATACGATCTGTTAAGCTATTTGTTTACACAATCCTTTCTCAAAGTAAGGGTATGAGCCAATAAACATCACACATTTTCCTTGAAAGTACATAATGTCATGATTCCAAACCTATACGATATTTCAGGTTAGTTATCTCACATCGTGGAAAAGATTTGTAAATGTTGTACTTTTTGTTGACAAAACTCATGCTAATATTGATAGTATCACTACTCTTGACAGTAACACTGCTCTTGATAACTTCACTGCTCTTTAATAAGCGTTACGTATCGGCCTCCGAGTGGGACACTAACGGACGCTTGGAAGAAATCCTGCTACACCCTCTGACGAACCATCAAACAGGCAAAGCGTCAATACAGGACCACGATCGAATCCTACTACTCTGGCTTTGATGCTTTTTGGAAGTGGCAGGGCTTAGCTAACGATCACGGATTACAAAGGGAAACCCATCCGAAAGCTGCCCAGTTACGCGAGCCTACCAGGCGAGCTGAAGGCCTTCTATGCTCATTTCGAGGCAAGCAACACTGAACCATGCGTGAGAGCACCAACTGTTCCAGATGACTGTGTGATCATGCTCTCTGTAGCTAATGTGAGTAAGACCTTTAACATCTTGAAGCTAGGGGGCACTATTTTTATGTTTAGAAAAATGACGTTCCCAAAGTAGACGGCCTATTTCTCAGGACCAGATGCTAGAATATGCATATAATTGACAGATTAGGATAGAAAACACTCTAAAGTTTCCAAAACTGTCAAAAAATTGTCTGTGAGTATAACAGAACTGATATTGCAGCCAAAACCCTGAGAAAAATCAAACCAGGAAGTGGCTTCTATTTTGAAAACTCCATGTTCCATAGCCTCCCATTGCTCCATTTAAAGGGATATCAACCAGATTTTCCTATCGCTTCCCCAAGGTGTCAACGGTCTTCAGACATAGTTTCAGGCTTTTATTTTGAAGAATGAGCGTGAACGACCACATTGCTTAAGTGGATGTGTGGGGGCTCTGAGTGAATTGTGCGCAAAAGAGAAAGGCAGCCATTGTTACTCCCGGTCCTAGTGAAAAGCCAACTGTCCCGGTTGATATATTATCAAATAGATATTTGAAAAACACCCTGAGGATTGATTATAAACAATATCTGACATGTTTCCGTGGACATTATGGATATAATTTGGAATTTTTGTCTGCGTTGTCGTGACCGCTCTTTCCGGTGGATTCCTGGGCATAACGCACCAAACTAACAGAGGTATTTGGATATAAAAAAATATCTTTATGGAAGAAAAGGAACATTTGTTGTCTAACTGGGAGTCTCGTGAGTGAAAACATCCGAAGATCATCAAAGGTAAACGATTAATTTGATTGCTTTTCTGATTTTCATGACCAAGTTACCTGATGCTATGTGTACTTATTGTTTTGTCGAGCGATCGATAAACTTACACAAACGCTTGTATTGCTTTCGCTGTAAAGCATAATTTCAAAATCTGAGATGACAGGTGGATTAACAAAAGGCTAAGCTGTGTTTTGCAATATTTCATGAATATGAATATTTTCTATTAATATTATTTGACTGTGGCGCTATGCTATTCAGCGTTGCTGATGACAATTATCCCGGATCCGGGATGGGTGGTTCAGGTTAAACAGGTTAACATTCAGATGGATTACCAGGGCGTGTACTCAGAGCATGCATTGACTAGCTGGCAAATGTCTTCACTGACATTTTCAACCTCTCCCTGACCCAGTCTGTAATACGTACATGTTTCAAGCCATCCACCATTAGTCCCTGTGCACAAGAACACCAAGGTAAACTGTCTAAATGACTACCAAACCATATCACTCATATCTCTAGCCATGAAATGCTCACATTAACACCTCTATTGGACTCCACACTTCCCTTTCCTACGCCATTGACTACAGTTCATCACTAAGGTCACGACCCTGGGACGGAACACCTCCCTCTGCAACTGGATCCTGTACCTTCTGACGTGCCGCCCCCCAGCTGGTGAGGGCTGGCAAGAACACATCGGCCACGCTGACCCTCAACACGGGGGCCCCTCAGGGGTGTGTGCTTAGTCCCCCTCCTGTACTGCCTGTTCATCCGCGACTGGTCACGCTCGACTCCAACACAAGTTTTCCGACGACACAACGGTGGTAAGCCCGATCACGGATGACGATGAGACGGGCTTTAGGGAGGAAGGCAGATACCTGGCAGAGCGGTGCCAGGACAACAACCTCTCCTTCAACATCAGCATGACAATGGCGCTGATTGTTGACTACAGGAAATGGAGGGCTGAGCACGCCCCTATTCACATCGGTGGGGTTATAGTGGATTTGGGTTGAGAGCTTCAAGTTCCTTAGTGCCCACATCACTATGGTCCAAACACACCAACACAGTTGTGAAGCTGAGCTGAAGTACGTTTACCAATGCCTCTTACAGTGGTGGGAAAAGTACCCAATTGTCATACTTGAATAAAAGTAAAGATACCTTAATAGAAAATGACTCAAGTGAAAGTGAGTCACCCCGTAAAATACTACTTGAATAAAATTCTAAAAGTATTTGGTTTTAAATATACATAAGTATAAAATGTAAATAGTATTTCTAAAATATAGTTAAGTATCAACATTAAAAGCAGAAATAATTTCAAATCCCTTATATTAACCAAAAAATACCATTGGCACCATTTTCTTGTTATTTTAATATATGAAAAGTCAGTGGCGCACTCCAACACTCAGACATAACTTTGAAACGAAGCATGTGTACTTAGCGAGGTCGCCAAATCAGAGGCAGTGGGAATGGCCAAGTAAGCGTTTCACGGTAAAGTCTAGACCTGTTGTATTCGGTAAAGGGTAGTTAACTGAATTTGTACGTCAATGAGGAAGGTGCATATTTAACGAGTTGTGTGTGTTTTGTGTGTGTTTTGTGTGTGTTTTGTGTGTGTGTGTGTTTTGTGTGTGTGTGTTGAGCTGATTAGCATGTAGAGTGATTGGGGTGCCCTGGGTTAGAGTCAGGAGAGGAGAGGAGAGGAAGAGGAGAGGAAGAGGAGAGGAGAGGAGAGGAGAAGTAGAGAAGGAGGAGAGAAGAGGAGGTAAAGTAGGAGAGGGAGAAGAAGGGGATAATAGAAAATAGGGGGAGGGGAGGGATAGGAGGGGGAAATGTGGGGAGAGGAGAGAAGGAGATAAAAGGTGGGGAAATAGACGAGGGGAGATGGAAGGAGGGGAGAAGAGGAGGGAGAAGGTAGGGAGTGGGGAGGGAAGGGAGAGGGGGATAGAGTGAGAAGGGAGGAGAGGAGGAAGAGGGGGGAAAGTACAGAG
>NC_056441.1:8142216-8152216 GCF_018296145.1 Oncorhynchus tshawytscha | reverse complement strand
CAACAACACCTACAACAACCTACAACTTCTACAACAACAACTGCAACTACTACAATAACTACTGCAACAACTGCAACAACAACAACAAATACAACAAAAAACAACAACAACAACAACAACTACAACAACAACATCAACAACATCAACCACAACTACAACAACAACATCAACCACAACTGCAACAACAACATCAATCACAACAACAACAACAACATCAACCACAACAACAACAACATCAACCACAACTACAACAACAACAACAACAACATCAACCACAACTACAACAACAACAACAACAACAACTACAACAACAACATCAACCACAACTACAACAACAACAACAACATCAACCACAACAACAACAACAACAACAACCACAACTACAACAACAACAACAACAACTACAACAACAACATCAACCACAACTACAACAACAACATCAAACAAAAACAACAACAACAACAACAACATCAACCACAACAACAAAATCAACAACAACAACAACAACAACATCAACCCAACAACATCAACAACATCAACAACAACAACATCAACCACAACTACAACAACAACAACAACATCAACCACAACTACAACAACAACATCAACCACAACAACAACAACAACATCAACCACAACTACAACAACAACAACATCAACCACAACTACAACAACAACAACATCAACCACAACTACAACAACAACAACATCAACCACAACTACAACAACAACAACAACAACAACAACAACAACAACAACAACAACAACAACAACAACAACAACAACAACTACTAAAACTTCAACTAAAACTATAACTAAAACCACAAAAACAACAACTACAACAACAACATCAACAACAACAACAACAACAACATCAACCACAACTACAACAACAACAACAACAACAACTAAAACTTCAACTAAAACTATAACTAAAACCACAAAAACAACAACTACAACAACAACATCAACAACATCAACAACAACAACATCAACAACAACAACAACCACTAAAACTTTAACTAAAACCACAAAAACAACAACAAATACAATGAAAACAACTAAGTTGACATATGGACTAGGCAAGTCAATTAAGAACAAATTCTTACTGTGGAACCGTCGACTGTCTTGATTCAGTTACTTGCCCAACCCTCTCACCACGAGGCTACCTGCCGTCCCAAGAAGGCCCACCTGTTAGTTGAAATGCATTCCAGGTGACTACCTCATGACGCTGGTTGAGAGAATGCCAAGAGTGTGCAAAGCTGTCATCAAGGCAAAGGGTGGCAACTTTGAAGAATCTCAAATGTAAAATGTTTAACACTTTTTTGGTTACTACATGACTCCATATGTGTTATTTCATAGTTTCGATGTCATCATTAGTATTATACAATGTAGAAAATAGTACAAATAAAGAAAAACCCTGGAATGAGTAGGTGTTCTTAAACGTTTGACCGGTTGCATATACTATATATATAAAACTTTTTGATTTTTTTACCGGTACTGGTTGCCTTCGGACGAGTCACATGACACTTGTGCGGGTCGGTAGAGCAAAAAGGAAAGTGGCATCGTGAGAATCTCCCCTTCCAATAGACGGTCAAACCGTCCAGACGCTCACGTCTCATGGTCTGACCAACATCTCTCTAGCTCTATCAACAGATCTGATCCAATGCAAAAAACACAGATATCTCGGATTTTAGCAATCAACTCCAGGTGGATAGCTCTCTATGGTCTGTCACTCTATGTGCGTACGTCCTTTCATACACACATTCCTTTGTTCAGTGGACAACAACTCACAAGGAATATGTTTCATGTGAGAAATCTAAAAAATGACTTAATCTAATATGAGAAGTATTGGCTACATCCTAAATGGGAACCTATTGCCGATGTAATGGTTCCCTGCGGCCACTGGGCAAAAGTAATGCAGTATGTAGGGCATAGGGTTCCAATGCAAATACAGTGTTCTCCTCTCTCTCTCTCTCCCTCTCTCTCTCTATCTCTCGCTCTCTCTCTCTTTCTCCCTCTGTCTCTCTCCTCTCCCTCTCTCTCTCTCCCTCTCTCTCTCTCTTTCTCCCTCTGTCTCTCTCTCTTTCTCTCTCTCTCTTTCTTTCTCCCTCTGTCTCTCTCCTCTCCCTCTCTCTCTCACGCTCTCACGCTCTCTCTCCCTCTCTCTCTCTTTCTCCCTCTGTCTCTCTCTCTCTGTCTCTCTCTCTCCTCTCTTTCTATCTCACTCTCTCTATCTCTCTCTCTCTCTCTCTCTCTCTCTCTCTCTCTCTCTCTCTGTCTCTCTCTCTCTCTCTCTCTCTCTCTCTCTCTCACACACATCTCTCTCTAATTAAATACATTTTGTCTGGAGAAGCCGTCTAGCTGTCAAACATCAGCTAAAACCATCCAGGCGCCATAGTCACCGCTCATAGACACCTGGATCTATCCTGATTGACTGTTGCCCTCTCCTCAGCTTTTGACTTTATGTGATTCGGTTCAATGCACTACCATTTGTTGCATAATCACATACATTTATTTCCATTCTAAATTAATATGTGCTGCTGATGTAGCTGTGTGTGTGTGTGTGTGTGTGTGTGTGTGTGTGTGTGTGTGTGTGTGTGTGTGTGTGTGTGTGTGTGTGTGTGTGTGTGTGTGTGTGTGTGTGTGTGTGTGTGTGTGTGTGTGTGTGTGTGTGTGTGTGTGTGTGTGTGTGTGTGTGTGTGTGTGTGTGTGTGTGTGTGTGTGTGTGTGTGTGTGTGTGTGTGTGTGTGTGTGTGTGTGTGTGTGTGTGTGTGTGTGTGTGTGTGTGTGTGTGTGTGTGTGTGTGTGTGTGTGTGTGTGTGTGTGTGTGTGTGTGTGTGTGTGTGTGTGTGTGTGTGTGTGTGTGTGTGTGTGTGTGTGTGTGTGTGTGTGTGTGTGTGTGTGTGTGTGTGTGTGTGTGTGTGTGTGTGTGTGTGTGTGTGTGTGTGTGTGTGTGTGTGTGTGTGTGTGTGTGTGTGTGTGTGTGTGTGTGTGTGTGTGTGTGTGTGTGTGTGTGTGTGTGTGTGTGTGTGTGTGTGTGTGTGTGTGTGTGTGTGTGTGTGTGTGTGTGTGTGTGTGTGTGTGTGTGTGTGTGTGTGTGTGTGTGTGTGTGTGTGTGTGTGTGTGTGTGTGTGTGTGTGTGTGTGTGTGTGTGTGTGTGTGTGTGTGTGTGTGTGTGTGTGTGTGTGTGTGTGTGTGTGTGTGTGTGTGTGTGTGTGTGTGTGTGTGTGTGTGTGTGTGTGTGTGTGTGTGTGTGTGTGTGTGTGTGTGTGTGTGTGTGTGTGTGTGTGTGTGTGTGTGTGTGTGTGTGTGTGTGTGTGTGTGTGTGTGTGTTGTATCAGTAATGTATCAATGTGTGTGTGTGTGTGTAATGTATCAATTACAAAATGTGCCAATGAGTATAGGGCACAACTGTGGATTCTCACAATGGAACGGTTTGGCTTGGAAGTTGTGACTCGGAGTGAGCTTCTCTTCTTCTCTGCTTGTGTGATAATGAAATGATCAACTTTTCCCTGTATATCTTCAAATGATCATACATACTGATCGTTTCATGCAAAACTACCGAAACTATTACTGATGGTGAATAATCTAAATGTAATGTAATGTAAGCCCTGATCAGTGTGCATCCTCCCTATAGCCAGATTAGTGCTGTGTCTCCAATGGTACTTTAGGCTACTTTGATTTCGGAGCATTTTGATCAAAATAACCAGAGGGTTGTTCTGCATGCAAAATGACTTGTAGATCAATGACTGTCAACACAATGACATGCTCAGTTAGACACTGAAGGAGAGGACACAGTTGTCACACAAAAAAAAGATGAGAGTTATTTTCAGAAGGTAGAAAGAAAGTAAATTTGAGCAAAACAAATTGTGAAAGGGCAAGTCGAAATGTTTGAATCGATTTTCTGACCGATTCGTGCTACAATTGGATCGGTTTGGGCCGTAGACCGATGCTTGTCGGGTATTCATCACCTGTCAGAAATACATCCTCACTTTAATAACTCTACCTACATATAATAATAATAATAACTCTACCTACATATAATAATAATAACTCTACCTACATATAATAATAACAATAACTCTACCTACATATAATAATAATAATAACTCTACCTACATATAATAATAATAATAATAATAACTCTACCTACATATAATGATAATAATAATAACTCTACCTACATATAATAATAATAATAACTATACCTACATATAATAATAATAATAATAACTCTACCTACATATAATAATAATAATAATAACTCTACCTACATATAATAATAATAATAATAACTCTACCTACATATAATAATAATAATAATAATAACTCTACCTACATATAATAATAATAATAACTCTACCTACATATAATAATAATAACTCTACCTACATATAATAATAATAATAACTCTACCTACATATAATAATAATAATAACTCTACCTACATATAATAATAATAAGAACTCTACCTTCATATAATAATAATAATAATAATAATAACTCTACCAACATATAATAATAATAATAATAACTCTACCTACATATAATAATAATAATGATAATCACTCTACCTACATATAATAATAATAATAACTCTACATACATATAATAATAATAATAATAATAACTCTACCTACATATAACAATAATAATAACTCTACCTACATATAATAATAATAATAACTCTACCTACATATAATAATAATAACTCTACCTACATATAATAATAATAACTCTACCTACATATAATAATAATAATAACTCTACCTACATATAATAATAATAACTCTACCCACATATAATAATAATAATAACTATACCTACATATAATAATAATAACTCTACCTACATATAATAATAATAATAATAACTCTACCTACATATCACAATAATAATAACTCTACCTACATATAATAATAATAACTCTACCTACATATAATAATAATAATAATAATAACTCTACCTACATATAATAATAATAACTCTACCTACATATAATAATAATAACTCTACCTACATATAACAATAATAATAACTCTACCTACATATAATAATAATAACTCTACCTACATATCACAATAATAATAACTCTACCTACATATAATAATAATAATAACTCTGCCTAGATATAATAATAATAATAATAACTCTACCTACATATAATAATAATAATAACTCTACCTACATATGATAATAATAATAACTCTACCTACATATAATAATAATAACTCTACCCACATATAATAATAATAATAACTCTACCTACATATAATAATAATAATAACTCTACCTACATATAATAATAATAATAACTCAACCTTCATATAATAATAATAACAACTCTACCTACATATAATAATAATAACTCTACCTTCATATACATATTACCTCAATTACCTCGACTAACCGGTGGCCCCGGCACGTTGACTCTGTACCGGTACCCCCCTGTATATAGCCTCCACATTGACTCTGTTCCGGTACCCCCTGTATATAGCCTCCACATGGACTCTGTACCAGTACACCCTGTATATAGCCTCCACATTGACTCTGTACCGTAACACCCTGTATATAGCCTCCACATTGACTCTGTACCGTAACACCCTGTATATAGCCTCCACAGTGACATTTTACTGCTGCTCTTTAATTATTTTGTTACTTTTATTTCTTACTTTTTTCTCAGGAAGTTTCTTTTAAAGTGCATTCTTGGTTTCCCTGTAAGGGAAATACCTGTTGTATTCGGCGAAAGTGGAAAAAAAAATACAATTTGATTTGATGTCCAGTTGATCAACTAGTCTATGTTAGCAAGGTAAGTTAGGCTAACCAGCTATCTAAATCAAAGATATTCAACCTGGTGTCCACGGTCCCCTTATATATTAGTTCTACTGTTAGTCTATGTTAGTGTAATGCGTCTGTGTGTAGCTGGTGAGATGAGTCAGTCGCAGGACAGCAGATCTGAGTAATGAAAGCAATTTTACTCAATAATAAAACAATACAAGTCGTAAAAATACAAGGCCACAAATACAGACCGCAATACAAATAAACAATTACTCACAAACAAACAGGGGGTACAGAGGGTTAAATAATGAACAAGTAATTGGGGAATTGAAACCAGGTGTGTAAGACAAAGACAAAACAAATGGAAAGTGAAAAGTGGATCGGCGATGGCTAGAACCGCCGAACGAACAAGGAGAGGGACAGTTAGCAAGGTAAGGCTAACCAGAAGTATTCAACCTGGGCTCCACGGTCCCCTTATATGCTGTTTAAATAAAAAATAATTTGCAACAACAGAATAAGTTCATTTTGAATGGCAAACCTACAGTAGATTAATGGCCAATATCTCCTTTCTAATGATGTCAACTTTATGTATTAACTCCTAATATTGATGTAATTACACTCATTGGTGTATCTGACGTAGGCTGCCTTTGTCACGTTCTGACCTTAGTTCTTTTGTTACGTCTTTGTTTTAGTATGGTCAGGGCGTGAGTTAGGTGGGTTGTCTATGTTAGTTTTTCTTTGATTTGCTGTTTCTGTGTTTGGCCTGGTATGGTTCTCAATCAGAGGCAGCTGTCAATCGTTGTCCCTGATTGAGAACCATATTTAGGGAGCCTGTTTTCTATTGTGTTTTGTTGGGTGATTGTTTTCTGTTGTCTGTTGTGTGTCTGCACCAGCCAGAACGGTTTTTGGTCGTTTCTCTTTGTTACTTTGGTTATTTCCGTGTTCATTCTTGTCACGCCCTGGCCTTAGTTATCTTTGTTTTCGTTATTATCTTGGTTAGGTCAGGGTGTGACATGGAGGATTTATGTGTTTAATCTGGTCTAGGGGTTTTGTATGTTTATGGGGTGTTTTCTAGTCTAGGTGTTTATGTAAGTCTATGGTTGCCTAGATTGGTTCTCAATTAGAGGCAGGTGTTTATCGTTGTCTGTTTGGGAACCATATTTAGGCAGCCATGTTCTTTGGGTATTTTGTGGGTGGTTGTCTTCTGTCTTTGTGTCGATGCACCAGATAGGACTGTTTCAGTTTTTCATATTTGTTGTTTTGTAGTTCTGTAGTGTTCTCATGTATGGTCTTGATTAAACATGTTGAACTCTAACCACGCTGCACCTTGGTCCTCACCTTCTTCCTCCAACAAACGGCCGTTACAACCCTGACTACTTGTAAGCTTTCTAGACTTAAATTAAATACATTTAAATAAATGTTTGCCAACATATGGCTAGCCTTTTGTTTAACCATCTAAACGGCTGCTTTTAGTAAAGTTTTTAAACGCTTTTAGTAAATGTTTGTTTGCCGTTTCCCTTCTAGATAATAGGCTATGTTAGAAGTTACACTTCCTCTTACAGTTGTAACATGGGGAGGTCAAAATTATAAGAAACTATCTACCAAATGTATATATTTGAAAATGTTGATCAGGCAACAACTAAAATCCTGACATATGAATGGGATCCCTGGGTCCCTGGTTTTCCTGGGGTGGGGGTCCCTGGTTTTCCTGGGGTGGGGGTCCCTGGGCAAGAAAAGGTTGAAGACCACTAATCTAAATCTTGTAGTTATCATGGCCAGATTACGTGCCCACGGGGCTCGATCCAATGGGGGCCCACATTGATTTTTTTTTGAGTCACTCAAGTATCATATGAACACACATGAGATTTGTAGAGTTGCAGGAAATCTGCTTCAAAACTGCAGCATGTTCTCTCTGCCAACAAAGGGGGGGGGGGAGAACAGTTTGAACAATTGAGTCGTGAAGTGTGGTGGTGGTGGTGGTGGGGGAGTCTGTTACCGTGACGATAAATAACAACATCCATCCAGGAAATGTGTGTGATCAGAGCTTCTGAAATAGTAGTTGATTTCCCAGACACACACACACTGTTGTCTCTGTTGTTGTCACCTACACTACATTCCTCTCTCCTACACATGAGCAGGAAATTACTAGTAGGATCTGGACTTCGTGTGTGTGCAAGTGCGTGCGTCTGTGAGAGCGTGTGTGTGTGTGTGTGTGTGCTTGTGTGCGTGCATGTGCTTGTGGGGGCGCATGTGCGTGTGCGCGTGTAAAACCTCTCTGAGGTAGGTGACTGAGACGGGGCCTTTAGACATGAGCAGCTGCTTGCAGAACTTCCTGTTTTGACTGCTTCTGTCTGGCTGCTTGGCTGCGAACACAATGCTGTTGATCTGACTCCTCAACTTTGCACTGTGTAACACAAAGAAGCTTAGCGACACTTCCCATCCATTGGACCAGAGGAGAACGGTGTGCAGAGATACAGGAGCATGGGACTCCTAGTAACGGCTGGAACGGAATGAATGAAACGGTATCAAACACATGGGGTTATACAAGGGTTTCACATGGGTTTCACATGGGGTTATACAAGGGTTTCACATGGGTTTCACATGGGGTTATACAAGGGTTTCACATGAGTTACACATGAGATTCACATGAGATTCACATGAGTTACACATGGGGTTATACAAGGGTTTCACATGAGATTCACATGGGTTTCACATGGGTTACACAAGGGTTTCAAATGGGTTTCACATGAGATTCACATGAGTTACACATGGGGTTATACAAGGGTTTCACATGAGATTCACATGGGTTTCACATGGGTTACACATGAGATTCACATGGGTTTCACATGAGTTACACAAGGGTTTCAAATGGGTTTCACATGAGATTCACATGGGTTTCACATGGGTTTCACATGGGTTTCACATGAGTTACACAAGGGTTTCACATGGGTTTCACATGAGATTCACATGAGTTACACAAGGGTTACACAAGGGTTTCACATGAGATTCACATGAATTACACATGGGGTTACACATGGGTTTCACATGAGATTCACAAGGGTTATACAAGGGTTACACATGAGATTCACAAGGGTTTCATGTGGGTAACATATGGGTTTCACGTGAGATTAACATGGGTATCACATGAGATTCACATGAGTTACACAAGGGTTTCACATGGGTTTCACATGAGTTTCACATGGGTTTCACATGAGATTCACATGGGTTTCACATGGGTTTCACATGAGATTCACATGGGTTTCACATGGGTTTCACATGGGTTTCACATGGGTTTCACATGAGATTCACATGAGTTACACAAGGGTATCACATGGGTTTCACATGAGATTCACATGAGATTCACATGGGTTTCACATGAGATTCACATGAGGTTCACATGGGTTACACATGAGATTCACAAGGGTTTCACATGAGATTCACATGGTTAACATATGGGTTTCACATGAGTTACACAAGGTTTCATGTGGGTAACATATGGGTTTCACGTGAGATTAACATGGGTATCACATGGGTATCACATGAGATTAACATGGGTATCACATTGGTATGATGCCATTCCATTCCTTCCATTCAAGCCATTACGATGTGTCCGTCCTCCTGTGTCTCCATCTACCAGCCTCCTCTGCACTCCATGTGGTAGGGGAAGTGGAGAGGGACATAAGTTAGTATCAGTTACACTCTAACAGAACGTCCATGTTGAGAGAGAAACTAGAGGAATCTGAACTAGCATAAACATCATCTGGGACATTAAAGCAAATACCTAACTCTCCACAATCAAGGACTATGGCTCCTTGAGATGCGTGGGTGTGTGTGTGTTCTTACTCTTGATCAAAAACTCTTTAAAACAAGCACTTTGATGTGGTGCCGTTTGATCGAAGCCAGTGGGACTTGAACACGCTCTGGGTTGAAGTAACACTATAGCACAACATCTACTGGTCTTAGTCTATAGGCACAATCCACTGAAGGTAGAATACATCCAGTACTCATATGAGAGAGTGAGAGAGAGAGTGAGAGAGAGAGAGAGAGAGAGAGAGAGAGAGAGAGAGAGAGAGAGAGAGAGAGAGAGAGAGAGAGAGAGAGAGAGAGAGAGAGAGAGAGAGAGAGACAGAGAGAGAATCCCAGAGGGTGGTCGGGGTGACAGGAAGCCAATCTTAGAGGGTGGTCAGCGTGACAGGAAGCCAATCCCAGAGGGTGGTCA
>NC_056441.1:8029716-8137216 GCF_018296145.1 Oncorhynchus tshawytscha | reverse complement strand
AGAGGTAATTGTGCCGTCACAGAAACACAGCTCTGTCAATAGAGGCAGAGACTCTGGAGGACAGCCTTGAGGAAGAGACGTGCCATTTCCAGGCCCAGGGAAATGTGCTCATCTGTGGGGACACAAATGTGCGCACAGGAACACTACCTAATCTAACGACCACACGAGGATACAGCTTTATTACAGGCCATACTGTTTCTAACTGTCTTCATCTCCCCCATAGAAACAACAGTGACAGCACCAACAAAAATGGACAAAAAAACAAAAATGGAAGGGATCTGTTGCAGCTCTGTAGAAGCCTGGGTCTGTACTTTGTCAATGGTAGGTTACGGGGGGACTCTTTGGGGAGATTCACCTACTGCTCACCTCTTGGCCACAGTACAGTAGACTATATGATTACAGACATGGACCCTTTCTCTCTCAGCTCATTCACTTTCAAGCCACTAACACCTTTGTCTGATCACAGCCAAATTACGTTGTTCGTCAAAAGAACAGACATGGAAACAACCAGACATTCACAGCCCAGTAAGATGTACAACATCACAGCCCAGTCAGCTGTACAACATCAGACATTCACAGCCCAGTAAGCTGTACAACATCAGACATTCATACAGATGATCCCAAAACAGCACAGAAGAATACCAGAAAGCAACCTGGAACCAAATATCCAAACACTCTTAGATAACTTTCTGGACACCACATTCACTCACAGTGAAGAAGGCATCAATCTGGCAGTACAAAACATCAACTATATATTCAGACAAGCGGCAAAAGAAGCACAACTGAAATTGATAAAATACAAAACAAAATAGACCACAGATGACAACTGGTTTGATGCAGAGTGTAAAATTATAAGGAAAAAACATAGAACTCTATCCAACCAAAAGCACAGACACCCAAATAATGGTGAATTACGCCTTCATTACTGTGAGACTTTAAAACTCTATAAACGTAACACTCAGAACCAAACAAAGCACTGTACAACAGCAAGCAGCTGACGCTAATTGAGGAATCCATAAACACACACAACTTCTGGCAAAATTGGAAAAATGTAAAAAAAATTGAAACAAGAGGAATTAGCGATACAAAATGGTGACATATGGACAACCCATTTTAAAACACTCTACAACACCATTCAAATTGACACAAGCGCAGAACAACGCCAAATTCATGAGAAGTTGAATGGATTAGAAAAAGCTATAAAGGACAATCAAAATCCACTGGACTCCCAAATTACTGACCAGGAATATCTAGAAGAAACTTCACACCCTCAAATGTAAAAAAGCAGCATTAAAATTGGCAAGAAAATAACAGAATTCTTTAACCAGGGATGGGGCCTTCGCCAGGGTTGCAATCTGAGCCCTGCACTCTTCAATATTTACATCAACAAATTGGCCACTATTCTAGAAAAATCCTCAGCCCCTGGTGTTAGTCTCCACAATTCAGAGGTTAAATGCCTACTCTTCGCAGATGACCTATGCCTGCTGTCACACACAGCACATGGCCTACAGCAGAGCCTGGACCTGCTAGAGCAGTACTGCCAGACCTGGGCCCTGGCAGTAAACCCCAAAAAGACAAAAATAATTATTTTCCAGAGAAGATCCAGATCTTAGGGAATTAGACCAAAGTTCTCAATTGGTACAAAATGTATAGAGTACTGCACACACTACAATTACTGAGGTTTAAAAATAAGCTCAACTGGACACCTTAATGAGGCAGTGAATGAACTGAGAGAGAAAGCAAGCAGGACATTCTACACCATTAAAAACTATTTCAAATTGAAATACCTATTAACATTTGGCTAAAACTAATTGAATGTGTCATTGAACCAATTGCACTTTATGGCAGCAAGGTGTGGGGTCCACTTGCAAAACAAGATGTCACCCAATGGGACAAACACCCCATTGAAACCCTGCATGCAGAGTTCTGTAAGATTCTCCTACATGTCCAGAGGAAAACTGCAAACGAATGCATGCAGGGCAGAATTAGGCCAATATCCACTAATAATAAAAACTCAAAAAAGAGCAATTAAGTTTTGGAAACATCTAAAATACAGTGACCCCCTTCTCATATCATTAACAAGCCCTGCAATGCCAAGAGCTGAGCAAAGAAAAGAGTCCCCTCATCCAGCTGGTCCTGGGGCTGAGTTCACAAACCTGTTCTACTAACACACTGAAGCCTCAGGACCAGAACATCCAATCAATCAGAATAAACCAAATTACAACACAGTCAAAACAAAACTACATTGTTTTTTGGGAAACACAAGCACAAACACAAAGCAACATGCAGTGCTATCTGGCCCTAAATCGACAGTACACCGTGGCTAACTATTTGACCATGGTTACTGATCAAAACCTTGGAAAAACCTTGACAAAGTACAGGCTCAGTGAGCACAGCCTTGCCATTGAGAAGGGTAGACAGGAAAACTTGGCTCCCTGTAGAGGAAAGGCTGTGCAACCACTGCACAACAGCAGAACCTGAGACAGAGCTTCATTTCCTCACAAAATGTCAAAAACAAAAACCAATTAGAGAGTGTCATTTCCCCAAATTTGAAACCCTTATTCAAGAGTTCAAAGACCTCTATGATGAGAGTAGGCTACCTGTCCTGTTAGGGGAGGATGCAGAGAGCTGTGGGTTAGCAGCTCACTACATTGATGCCTGCCATAAGTTGAGGGAATCAATCTACACATGTACTCTACTGTATGCTTATTGTCATTGTTCAATGTATGGTTATTTTGACCCTTGGTTATTGTTGTTACTGTTGTCCGGTTGACAATTTTGATTCTTATTATTTTCATATTGTAAATATCCAAAGAGAGAGAGAGGGAGAGAGAGGTAGACAGAGAGAGAGAGGGAGGGAGAGAGGTAGAGGTAGAGAGAGAGAGAGAGAGAGAAAGGCAGAGAGAGAGAGACAGAGCGAGAGAGAGGGAGAGAGAGGGAGAGAGAGGGAGAGGCAGAGAGAGAGAGAGGGAGAGAGAGGTAGACAGAGAGAGAGGGAGGGAGCGAGAGGTAGACAGAGAGAGAGAGAGAGGGAGAGAGTGGTAGACAGAGAGAGAGAGGGAGGGAGAGAGGTAGAGAGAGAGAGAGAGAGGCAGAGAGAGAGAGACAGAGCGAGAGAGAGGGAGAGAGAGGGAGGAAGGGCAGACATAAGGTATACATACTGAGAAATACTTAGGCACAGAGGAATGAGATAAAATAACAGATAGAGGAAGGAGAGGAAAAAAGGATGAGACAAAAACAAAAAAATAGAACTACAGGATGCAGCTGAAACCCTGATTGAAGTGTTTGATAAAACTACAGGAAGCAGATGAAACCCTGATTGAAGTGTTTGATAAAACTACAGGAAGCAGATGAAACCCTCATGAAAGTATTTGATAGAACTACAGGATGCAGCTGAAACCCTGATTGAAGTGTTTGATAAAACTACAGGAAGCAGATGAAACCCTGATTGAAGTGTTTGATAAAACTACAGGAAGCAGATGAAACCCTGATTGAAGTGTTTGATAAAACTACAGGAAGCAGATGAAACCTGATTGAAGTGTTTGATAAAACTACAGGAAGCAGATGAAACCCTCATGAAAGTATTTGATAGAACTACAGGATGCAGCTGAAACCCTGATTGAAGTGTTTGATAAAACTACAGGAAGCAGATGAAACCCTGATTGAAGTGTTTGATAAAACTACAGGAAGCAGATGAAACCCTGATTGAAGTGTTTGATAAAACTACAGGAAGCAGATGAAACCCTCATGAAAGTGTTTGACACACACAAACACATTTGTTATACTTTTATATTTTGAAATTGTGGAGTACGTTGTGTAGATCAATAAAATAAAATAAAAATAATAATAAAAAAAAAAAATATATATATATATATATACAGATAAAGTCAGAAATGTACATATATTTAGGTTGGAGTCATTAAAATTCATTTTTCAACCACTCCACAAATGTCTTGTTAACAAACTATAGTTTTGAAAAGTCAGTTAGGACATCTACTTTGTGCATGACACAAGTAATTTTTCCAACAGTTGTTAACATACAGATTATTTCACTTATAATTCACTGTATCACAATTCCAGTGGGTCAGAAGTTTACATACACTAAGTTGTCTGTGCATTTAAACAGCTTGGGAAATTCCAGAAAATTATGTAATGGCTTTAGAAGCTTCTGATAGGCTAATTGACATCATTAGTCAATTGAAGGTGTACCTGTGGACGTATTTCAAGGCCTACCTTCAAACTCAGTGCCTCTTTGCTTGACATCATGGGAAAGTCAAAAGAAATCAGCCAAAACCTCAGAAAAAAACATTGTAGACCTCCACAACTCTGGTTCATCCTTGGGAGCAATTTCCAAATGCCTGAAGGTACCATGTTCATCTGTACAAACAATAGTATGCACGTATAAATACCATGGGACCACACAGCCGTCATACCGCTCAGGAAGGAGACGCGTTTTGTCTCCTAAATATGAACTAAATATGAACGTACTTTGGTGCCAAAGGTGCAAATCAATCCCAGAACAACAGCAAAGGACCTTGTGAAGATGCTGGAGGAAACAGGTACAAAAGTATATATATCCACAGTAAAACGAGTCCTATATCAACAAAACCTGAGAGGCTCAGCAAGGAAGAATCCACTGCTCCAAAACCACCATAAAAAAGCCAGACTACGGTTTGCAACTGCACATGGGGACAAAGATCGTACTTTTTGGAGAAATGTTCTCTGGTCTGATGAAACAAAAATAGAAGTGTTAGGCCATAATAACCATCATTATGTTTGGAGGAAAAAGGGGAATAATTGCAAGCCGAAGAACACAATCTCAACCGGGAAGCACGGGGGTGGCAGCATCATGTTGTGGGGGTGCTTTGCTGCAGGAGGGACTGGTTCTCTTCACAAAATAGATGCCATCATGAGGCGGAAAATGATGTGGATATATTGAAGCCACATCTCAAGACATCAGTTAAATCTTGGTTGCAAATGGTTCTTCCAAATGGACATTGACACCAAGCATACTTCCAATGTTGTGGCTAAATGTCTTAAGGACAACAAAGTCAAGGTATTGGAGTGGCCATCACAAAGCCCTGACCTCAATCCTATAGAACATTTGTGGGCAGAACTGAAAAAGCACGTGTGAGCAAGGAGGCCTAGAGACCTGACCCAGTTACACCAGCTCTGTCAGGAGGAATGAGCCAAAATTCAACCAACTTATTGTGGGAAGCCTGTGGAAGGCTACCCGAAACATTTGACCCAAGTTAAACAGTTTAAAGGCAATGCTACCAAATACTAATTGAGTGTATGTAAACTTCTGACCCACTGGGAATACGATGAAAGAAATAAAAGCTGAAATAAATCATTCTATCAACATTTATTCTGACATTTCACTTTTTTTTATTTATTAAGTGGTGATCCAAACTGACCTAAGACAGGGAATGTTTATAAGGATTAAATGTCAGGAATTGTGAAACTGAGTTGAAATGTATTTGGCTGAAGGTGTACGTAAACTTCCGACTTCAACTGTTACTATTTCAGTCTGTAAGGCTTCAAAATTTTCAAAAATTGTATGTTCACTTGATCCTGTTTGTCTACTTCAGTTGGTTGTATGTTCACTTGATTCTGTTTGTCTACTTCAGTTGGTTGTATGTTCACTTGATTCTGTTTGACTACTTCAGTTGGTTGTATGTTCACTTGATCCTGTTTGACTACTTCAGTTGGTTGTATGTTCACTTCAGTCTGTTTGACTACTTCAGTTGGTTGTATGTTCACTGGATCCTGTTTGTCTACTTCAGTTGGTTGTATGTTCACTTGATTCTGTTTGTCTACTTCAGTTGGTTGTATGTTCACTTGATTCTGTTTGTCTACTTCAGTTGGTTGTATGTTCACTTGATTCTGTTTGACTACTTCAGTTGGTTGTAAGTTCACTTGATTCTGTTTGAATATTTCCGTTGTTTGTAATTACACTCCTTCAGTTTGAAGTTTTAATGGTGCACATGTACAGTGAAATGCCTTTTTGGCAAGCGTTAAACCCAACAATGCACCAATCAGTATTAATGTAGTAGTTAAAATATAATTTTTAATAGATTTTTTTTCACCTTTATTTAACCAGGTAGGCAAGTTGAGATATAGATGGGCTATGTACAGGTGCAGTAATCTGTGAGCTGCTCTGACAGCTGGTGCTTAATGCTAGTGAGGGAGATAAGTGTTTCCAGTTTCAGAGATTTTTGTAGTTCGTTCCAGTCATTGGCAGCAGAGAACTGGAAGGAGAGGTGGCCAAAGGAAGAATTTGTTTTGGGGGTGACCAGAGATATATACCTTCTGGAGCGCGTGCTACAGGTGCGTGCTGCTATGGTGACCAGCGAGCTAAGATAAGGGGGGACTTTACCTAGCAGGGTCTTGTAGATGACCTGGAGCCAGTGGGTTTGGAGACGAGTATGAAGCGAGGGCCAGCCAACGAGAGCATACAGGTAGCAGTGGTGGGTAGTATATGGGGCTTTGGTGACAAAACGGATGGCACTGTGATAGACTGCATCCAATTTATTGAGTAGGGTATTGGAGGCTATTTTGTAAATGACATCGCCGAAGTCCAGGGTATGTTTGGCAGCATGAGTGAAGGATGCTTTGTTGGGAAATTGGAAGCCAATTCTAGATTTAACTTTGGATTGGAGATATTTGATGCGAGTCTGGAAGGAGAGTTTACAGTCTAACCAGACACCTAGGTATTTGTAGTTGTCCAAGTCAGAAACGTCCAGAGTAGTGATGTTGGACGGGCGGGCAGGTGCAGGCAGCGATCGGTTGAAGAGCATTTAGTTTGACTTGTATTGAAGAGCAGTTGGAGGAAATATGGTCATAAGGTAGAACAAAAACATGCAATAAAAGACATTTCAAATTAGAACACGAAAAGGAAGAACGCCATAAACAGGGTCAGTTCCAGTACCACATTTACAATGTGCATGGATTCTGGAGTGACAGAGGCCCTTGCAAAACTGAATTTGTTGTGGCAAACTTCCCGCAAGTTTGTGGCAAATTTGCTGAAAATTAAATAGTGTGCAAAAAACATAACATTTTGCAAACATTTGCTACTAGCGGTGAATCTGTGGCAATACTTTGGTTTTAATCATATTTATATTTATTGCCACTAGTGGATTTCCTCTAGCCTGCAATTCTCTCAAGATTCTATTTAAATCAACAATATTTATTGCCACTAGTGGCAAACAATTTACCAGAAGACATTTCTGGTGAACTCATGAGTTCCAAGGCCAGTATCCGTTGATGGAAACCAAGTTATATTAGCTACTACCCAAAGTTGTCCGGTGAATGTCTAGCTTATTAATTAAACTTCCTAATAACCTTTAACATTTTTTTTAGGTAAATTATGCCTTTTTAGCAATGTCATGTTTTATGGGATAGAGTGAAACACATTTTGTTGATACCATTTTCATTCTGTCAGTTGCCCCTGACTGGCTAGCGCTTAGCTAGCTAACATTAGCAATCATATTTTTGTACAATTCAAGTGATAGGTAGCTAGCTACCTAACGATTTGCCTAAACACTTACATTTTTAGTTGAATACGTTGGCTTTCTTGTAATTCTTCTGCATATTTACATGCATATTGGTATGTTAGCAAGCACAACAGCTAAGCTAGCTAGCTAGAAACATTTGAGTTGATATCACATCAAAGTAAAAATGTCCATTTTGCAGATGTATACCCTTCCCTTACCCATGGTTTTTGGAAGAAGCTGGAGGAGGAGGATGCATCAACACTTCTTTGGAGTGATAAATGAGAGTAACATCTTCAAGATTGATAAGGTAAGCAAATGTATGTTTTATACTCAGAAATGTAGCCCATACATTAATTCTTGGTAAAACATTTGAACTTTCATTTACTTTTAACTAGTAGCTATCTCCTCATGTTCCATCTCTCTTTCTAGTCTTTTTTATTTTTATTTTATTTTGTATTTTACTCCCTTTATCTCCGGGCTCGGGAGGCGAAAGGACGAGTTATGTGTCCTCTGAAATATGACCTCCCCAAACCGTGCTTCTTTAACACCCGCCCGCTTAACCTGGAAGTCAGCCTTAACAATGTGTCAGAGGAAACCGTGGTCAGCCTGCAGGCGCCCGGCCCTCCACAAGGAGGTGATAGAGCACGATGAGCCAAGTAAAGCCCCCAAACCCTCTCCTAACCTGGACAATGCTGGGCCAGTTGTGTACTGCAATATGTGACTCCTGATCACGGCCGGTTGTGATACAGCCCGGGAACAAACTAGGGTCTGTATTGACGCCTCTAGCACTGCGATGCAGACTGCTGTGCCACTCGAGAGCCCCTTTCCTTCTATCTTTCTCAAATAAATCAGTTACAAGATCTTCAATCAAACTGAGGACAGAGAAATGTGTGCACCAGACCAGTCAAGGCTTTTTGCATGCATGACGTTGAGATATAAGTTGCACTCTAAAAAATTCTGGGTTGTTTGGATGACCTAATTGCTGGGTGGTTTGGATGACCTAATTGCTGGGTTGTTTGGATGACCTAATTGCTGGGTTGCAGGCATTGTGTCAATATTTGGGTTGTTTTCGGTAAAAACAGTAAGGTTGGTTTGTTGCTGCTGTGTTATTAAGGTTGGGAATATAGCTAAATCTTCTTTTTTTTGTAGACATTTCGCTAGCTAGCTAACTATGTCAGTTTCTGTAATGGTAGCTAGCTAAATCTTCCGGCGCCGACAGAGATGGCCGCCTCGCTTCGCGTTCCTAGGAAACTATGCAGTTTTGTGTTTTTTTTACGTGTTATTTCTTACACTAGTACCCCAGGTCATCTTAGGTTTCTTTACATACAGCCGACAAGAACTACTGAATATAAGATCAGCGCCAACTCACCATCAGTACGACCAAGAATATGTTTTTCGCGACGCGGATCCTGTGTTCTGCCTTACAACCAGTGTAACCGAGTGGATCACATGCAGCGACCAAAAAAAAAAAAAAAACGACTCAGAAAAAGAGGGAAACGAAGCGGTCTTCTGGTCAGACTCCGGAGACGGGCACATCGTGCACCACTCCCTAGCATTCTTCTTGCCAATGTCCAGTCTCTTGACAACAAGGTTGATGAAATCCGAGCAAGGGTAGCATTCCAGAGGGACATCAGAGACTGTAACGTTCTCTGCTTCACGGAAACATGGCTAACTGGAGAGACGCAAACCGAAGCGGTGCAGCCAGCGGGTTTCTCCACGCATCGCGCCGACAGAAACAAACATCTTTCTGGTAAGAAGAGGGGCGGGGCGTATGTCTTATGGCCAACGTGACATGGTGTGATGAAAGAAACATACAGGAACTCAAATCCTTCTGTTCACCTGATTTAGAATTCCTCACAATCAAATGTAGACCGCATTATCTACCAAGAGAATTCTCTTCGATTATAATCACAGCCGTATATATCCCCCCCCAAGCAGACACATCGATGGCTCTGAACGAACTTTATTTAACTCTCTGCAAACTGGAAACGATTTATCCGGAGGCTGCATTCATTGTAGCTGGGGATTTTAACAAGGCTAATCTGAAAACAAGACTCCCTAAATTTTATCAGCATATCGATTGCGCAACCAGGGGTGGAAAGACCCTGGATCATTGTTACTCTAACTTCCGCAACGCATATAAGGCCCTGCCCCGCCCCCCTTTCGGAAAAGCTGACCACGACTCCATTTTGTTGATCCCTGCCTACAGACAGAAACTAAAACAAGAAGCTCCCACGCTGAGGTCTGTCCAACGCTGGTCCGACCAAGCTGACTCCACACTCCAAGACTGCTTCCATCACGTGGACTGGGAGATGTTTCGTATTGCGTCAGACAACAACATTGACGAATACGCTGATACGGTGTGCGAGTTCATTAGAACGTGCGTTGAAGATGTCGTTCCCATAGCAACGATTAAAACATTCCCTAACCAGAAACCGTGGATTGATGGCAGCATTCGTGTGAAACTGAAGGCACGAACCACTGCTTTTAATCAGGGCAAGGTGTCTGGTAACATGGCTGAATACAAACAGTGCAGCTATTCCCTCCGCAAGGCTATCAAACAAGCTAAGCGCCAGTACAGAGACAAAGTAGAATCTCAATTCAACGGCTCAGACACA
Organism: Oncorhynchus tshawytscha; assembly: GCF_018296145.1. NCBI lineage: Eukaryota > Metazoa > Chordata > Actinopteri > Salmoniformes > Salmonidae > Oncorhynchus > Oncorhynchus tshawytscha. The sequence goes on along the minus strand of NC_056441.1, from coordinate 8,127,102 downwards.
AGAGGTATGTGGCAGGGTCTACAGTCAATCACGGACTACAGGAAGAAACCCAGCCCAGTCACGGACCAGGATGTCTTGCTCCCAGGCAGACTAAATAACTTTTTGCCCGCTTTGAGGACAATACAGTGCCACTGACACGGCCTGCAACGGAAACATGCGGTCTCTCCTTCACTGCAGCCGAAGTGAGTAAGACATTTAAACGTGTTAACCCTCGCAAGGCTGCAGGCCCAGACGGCATCCCCAGCCGCGCCCTCAGAGCATGCGCAGACCAGCTGGCCGGTGTGTTTACGGACATATTCAATCAATCCCTATACCAGTCTGCTGTTCCCACATGCTTCAAGAGGGCCACCATTGTTCCTGTTCCCAAGAAAGCTAAGGTAACTGAGCTAAACGACTACCGCCCGTAGCACTCACATCCGTCATCATGAAGTGCTTTGAGAGACTAGTCAAGGACCATATCACCTCCACCCTACCTGACACCCTTGACCCACTCCAATTTGCTTACCGCCCAAATAGGTCCACAGACGATGCAATCTCAACCACACTGCACACTGCCCTAACCCATCTGGACAAGAGGAATACCTATGTGAGAATGCTGTTCATCGACTACAGCTCGGCATTCAACACCATAGTACCCTCCAAGCTCGTCATCAAGCTCGAGACCCTGGGTCTCGACCCCGCCCTGTGCAACTGGGTACTGGACTTCCTGACGGGCCGCCCCCAGGTGGTGAGGGTAGGCAACAACATATCCTCCCCGCTGATCCTCAACACTGGGGCCCCACAAGGGTGCGTTCTGAGCCCTCTCCTGTACTCCCTGTTCACCCACGACTGCGTGGCCATGCACGCCTCCAACTCAATCATCAAGTTTGCGGACGACACAACAGTGGTAGGCTTGATTACCAACAACGACGAGACGGCCTACAGGGAGGAGGTGAGGGCCCTCGGAGTGTGGTGTCAGGAAAATAACCTCACACTCAACGTCAACAAAACTAAGGAGATGATTGTGGACTTCAGGAAACAGCAGAGGGAACACCCCCATCCACATCGATGGAACAGTAGTGGAGAGGGTAGCAAGTTTTAAGTTCCTCGGCATACACATCACAGACAAACTGAATTGGTCCACTCACACAGACAGCATTGTGAGGAAGGCGCAGCAGCGCCTCTTCAACCTCAGGAGGCTGAAGAAATTCGGCTTGTCACCAAAAGCACTCACAAACTTCTACAGATGCACAATCGAGAGCATCCTGGCGGGCTGTATCACCGCCTGGTATGGCAACTGCACCGCCCTCAACCGTAAGGCTCTCCAGAGGGTAGTGAGGTCTGCACAACGCATCACCGGGGGCAAACTACCTGCCCTCCAGGACACCTACACCACCCGATGCTACAGGAAGGCCATAAAGATCATCAAGGACATCAACCACCCGAGCCACTGCCTGTTCACCCCGCTGCCATCCAGAAGGCGAGGTCAGTACAGGTGCATCAAAGCTGGGACCGAGAGACTGAAAAACAGCTTCTATCTCAAGGCCATCAGACTGTTAAACAGCCACCACTAACATTGAGTGGCTACTGCCAACACACTGTCAATGACACTGACTCTACTCCAGCCACTTTAATCATGGGAATCGATGGGAAATGATGTAAATATATCACTAGCCACTTTAAACAATGCTACCTTATATAATGTTACTTACCCTACATTGTTCATCTCATATGCATACGTTGATACTGTACTCTATATCATCGACTGCATCCTTATGTAATACATGTATCACTAGCCACTTTAACTATGCCACTTGGTTTACATACTTATCTCATATGTATATACTGTACTCGATATCATCTACTGTATCTTGCCTATGCTGCTCTGTACCATCACTCATTCATATATCCTTATGTACATATTCTTTATCCCCTTACACTGTGTATGACAGTAGTTTTTTTGGAATTGTTAGTTAGATTACTTGCTCGTTATTACTGCATTGTCGGAACTAGAAGCACAAGCATTTCGCTACACTCGCATTAACATCTGCTAACCATGTGTATGTGACAAATAAAATTTGATTTGATTTGATTTGATTTTAAATCTATGATTTCTGTTAACGTTTGGCTGGCTAGCTACCTTAGCTTGCTAGTTAATTCTGACACTTCTTCTTCTTGCTTATCTCATGCTTGCATGGTGATTGAGTTGGCTAGCGTTACTGTAGCTACTGGTTTCCAATGGTTTCTGACAGTGGCAGCTTTAATAATCAAGCTTTTGAAGTTGAAGTGGATGAATGCAAATGATGTTAGCCAGCTAACATTAGTTGACCTTACGTTCGATGTAGCCAAGTTGGTATAGCTAGCTAGCTATGTCTCTAACATTTTTTATTTCTGTACTTAAATGGAGAGATCAATGCCAATGGACAGCTTTGTAAAGGATACGCTTAATTAGTGGGACCTGGCCTCTTTAATTCCAAAGTTTGAGGGTAAATAAAACTGTGAAATGTATTTTTGAGAGTGAGGGGACAGAGCTTTAGGGGGTAGGGGGGACGCACTGATTTTCATTGACCACTGTGTGTAACAACATCTAGCGTCTTCCACATTGTTATCGATAACCGATAGTACAACCTTAAAGTACACTTGAAAGACTAAACTTCACCAGAGGCTCTTAGAGCCATGCAGCCAGACACATTACATGCAGAGGAGGCTGGTGGGAGGAGCTACAGGAGGAAGGGCTCATTGTAATGGCTGAAATTGAATACATGTAATGGCATCAAACACACCAAACATAAGGAATCCATGTTTGCCTCTGTTCCATTCCAGTTATTACAATTTGCCCATCCTCATATAGATCCTCCCACCAGCCTCCTCTGACTACATGCAAAGTTATAGACAGTCTGGACTTAATTTTACCACACAGCCCTTATTGGTCATTTGCGCAGATATTCTGTCACATTGACCAACCTGAAACACAAAACAAGCTGGGAGCAACTCATGGGTTTAGAGTGTCTTGCTCCAGGGCACAACAGCAATAGGTAGTATACAGATATAGCTGGTAACTTTCTGGCTGTCGGATCAGTCCCTGCAGATTTCCCCTCAGGCAGCAATCGGTTCAAACCCACCAGTTATCGGCCTGCTAATCTAACCTGCTGGTTATCGGCCTGGTTGTCTAACCTGCTGGTTATCGGCCTGCTTCTCTAACCTGCTGGTTATCGGCCTGTTTGTCTAACCTGCTGGTTATCAGCCTGTTTGTCTAACCTGCTGGTTATCAGCCTTTTGTCTAACCTGCTGGTTATCGGCCTGCTTGTCTAACCTGCAGGTTATCGGCCTGTTTGTCTAACCTGCTGGTTATCGGCCTTTTGTCTAACCTGCTGGTTATCGGCCTGCTTGTCTAACCTGCAGGTTATCGGCCTGCTTGTCGCTAACCCGCTGGTTATCGGCCTGCTTGTCTAACCTGCTGGTTATCGGCCTGCTTGTCTAACCTGCTGGTTATCGGCCTGCTTGTCCAACCTGCTGGTTATCGGCCTGCTTGTCGCTAACCTGCTGGTTATCGGCCTGCTTGTCTAACCTGCTGGTTATCGGCCTGCTTGTCTAACCTGCTGGTTATCGGCCTGCTTGTCTAACCTGCTGGTTATCGGCCTGCTTGTCCAACCTGCTGGTTATCAGCCTGCTTGTCGCTAACCTGCTGGTTATCGGCCTGCTTGTCCAACCTGCTGGTTATCGGCCTGCTTGTCGCTAACCTGCTGGTTATCGGCCTGCTTGTTGCTAACCTGATGGTTATCGGCCTGCTTGTCTAACCTGCTGGTTATCGGCCTGCTTGTCTAACCTGCTGGTTATCGGCCTGCTTGTCGCTAACCTGCTGGTTATCGGCCTGCTTGTCTAACCTGCTGGTTATCGGCCTGTTTGTCGCTAACCTGCTGGTTATCGGCCTGCTTGTCTAACCTGCTGGTTATCGGCCTGCTTGTCTAACCTGCTGGTTATCGTCCTGCTTGTCTAACCTGCTGGTTATCGGCCTGCTTGTCGCTAACCTGCTGGTTATCGGCCTGCTTGTCGCTAACCTGCTGGTTATCGGCCTGCTTGTCGCTAACCTGCAGGGTTTTTGGCCTGCCTGTCGCTAACCTGCTGGTTATCGGCCTGCTTGTCTAACCTGCTGGTTATTGGCCTGCCTGTCGCTAACCTGCTGGTTATCGGCCTGCTTGTCGCTAACCTGCTGGTTATCGGCCTGCTTGTCGCTAACCTGCTGGTTATCGGCCTGCTTATCTAACCTGCTGGTTATCGGCCTGTTTGTCGCTAACCTGCTGGTTATCTGCTTGTTTGTCGCTAACCTGCTAGTTATCGGCCTGTTTGTAGCTAACTTGCTGGTTATCGGGCTGCCTGTCGCTAACCTGCTGGTTATTGGCCTGCCTGTCGCTAACCTGCTGGTTATCGGCCTGCCTGTCGCAAACCTACTGGTTATCGGCCTGTTTGTCGCTAACCTGCTGGTTATCGGCCTGTTTGTTCGCTAACCTGCTGATTATCGGCCTGCTTGTCGCTAACCTGCTGGTTATCGGCCTGCTTATCTAACCTGCTGGTTATCGGCCTGCTTGTCTAACCTGCTGGTTATCGGCCTGCTTATCTAACCTGCTGGTTATCGGCCTGCTTATCTAACCTGCTGGCTATCGGCCTGCTTGTCTAACCTGCTGGTTATCGGCCTGCTTATCTAGCCTGCTGGTTATCGGCCTGCTTATCTAACCTGCTGGTTATCGGCCTGCTTGTCTAACCTGCTGGTTATCGGCCTGCTTATCTAACCTGCTGGTTATCGGCCTGCTTGTCTAACCTGCTGGTTATCGGCCTGCTTATCTAACCTGCTGGTTATCGGCCTGCTTGTCTAACCTGCTGGTTATCGGCCTGCTTGTCTAACCTGCTGGTTATCGGCCTGCTTGTCTAACCTGCTGGTTATCGGCCTGCTTATCTAACCTGCTGGTTATCGGCCTGCTTGTCATATATATATATATACGATGCCTAGTCACCTTACCCCTTTACATACAGTACATACTTTGAAGCAGCCTTTTATGTCCTAGACATGATGCTCCGGTACCACTTGTCGTGCGATAGCAGAGAGAACAGTCTATGACTTGGTGACAGGAGTCTTTGAACAATTATTTGGGACCTTCCTAATGATACATCATACACGACATACTGCAAGAGTAATATTACAGACTACACCGTATTGCGAGTACAATAGTTGTCTGTCCTCATTTAACACTCCAAGAGGAATTTAGCTGAACATTGTTATGAGAAACACTTCCTGACCTAATATAATAATAAATAATAATAAATCAGCCCAATCAGCTGTAGAATCTCCACCTATTCAACACTAACTTGATGTGTGTCCCATAGGTGTGTCCCACCTATTCAACACTAAGTTGATGTGTGTCCCAGCTCACATTCTATTGATCTGGATGGTAAACTATGATTGCTCTCAGCATTTCCTGTAATTGCTCTAAGGGAACTCTGTGTTCCGAGGTAGAAACAAACTGCAGACAAAGTGCTATTGCATTATCATGAAGCTATAGTAACAACCTGCCACATACAGTGCCTTGTTTTCAGACCATTTTACTTTCTCCACATTCTGGTTAGGTTACGGCCTTATACCCTGACTACACCGCTCACGTCGCGTGAATCTATATCTATATATAATCTATAATCTATATAAAATCTATATATAATCTATAAACTATATATAATCTATATATAATCTATAATCTATATATAATCTATAATCTATATATAATCTATAATCTATATATGATCTATAATCTATATATAATCTATATCTGTATATAATCTATATCTATATATAATCTATAATCTATATATAATCTATATCTATATATGATCTATAATCTATATATAATATATCTATATATAATCTATATATAATCTATAATCTATATATAATCTATAATCTATATATAATCTATATATAATCTATAATCTATATATAATATATATATAATCTATAGTCTATATATAATCTATATATAATCTATAATCTATATATAATCTATAACGAGCTTCTGCGTTGCCAGGCGCTAAAATAGAAGTCAGTTCTATTTGTGACGCAGTTCGCGCTGCAAGTTCCGCCTCTCCCATCATCTCATTGGTTTGTAGAAGCAGGTACCCACGTCCCATCTCCTCATTGGTTATACCCACGTGGGTGACTGAAAGACGAACGAGGTTGGTGGTGGTAATGCACCTAATTTGTGAATGGTTGCAAATCGCAAGTCCAGAGAAGAAAAAGCCTGGAAGGAGGAGAGATGACTAGAAATTATTTGGTTGACCATTTTATGTATGGATACATTTTCAGAGTACAGGACCTTGTGCATTTCAGGTAAAAAAACAACTCAATGTTCATATCCCAAGACAAATTAGCTAGCAACAGCAAGCTAGCTAAATAGGACAAATTAGCTAGCAAGTGAGAGTCAGTTAGCTAAATTGCCAGAAATGTTTAATGCTTTTCGACCTGTCCCCAAATTAATGTAATTGGTTTAGACTTTGTTTTCATATTTTAACCTGCGTGTCATGATCGCGTTTTGTGTGCCGGGACAAAATAAACTTATGCACGATGGCGCAGGATTGCCCACGATGGCGCACGCTCGCAGCCGGTTTGGGTTCCGTGTTATTCTAAAATGGATTAAATATTTTTTTTTTCCCTCATCAATCTACACACAATATCCCATAATGACATCACAGTACCCCACAATGACCATGCAAAAATAGGTTTTTAGAATGTTTCTGCTAATTTATTACATATAAAAAATCTGATTTCACATTTAAATACATTTCAGATCTTTCACATGTTGCAGAGCCTCAGGCATCACCCGCTGTCTGGACCCACTGTCTGGACCCGCTGTCTGGACCCGCTGTCTGAACCCGCTGTCTGGACCCGCTGTCTGGACCCGCTGTCTGAACCCGCTGTCTGAACCCGCTGTCTGGACCCGCTGTCTGAATGCGCTGTCACTCTGTTCCTCAATTTCGACTCCCAATGGATAAATAACTTTCTCATGTTGGCAGAGACTTTCCAGTTCCTCTGCAACAGGCTGAGTCCTGTTATTAAGGAGAGATAAAGTGTTCCGCCTTTGTGTTCGTCTCCGAAAGCAAATGCAGCATTTCAGCAGCCTGGAGTGCCACTTCTGGAGTGGATGAGGGCTAAAGGCATCCGAATGCTTCCCAACAGAAACCGTTTCGGAGGAGTTTGTGCATATATTTTGACGTCGTGATTGTGACATTTTTGTTTTGTTTTTTGACTTCGGTGAGGGTTTTTTCAGCTGTTCGGGCAAACCATTTTTTTTCTGGAAGCATGGTCAAAGTTGGTAGCCGAAGTCTATGCCCCTTAGTCAGTGATTGGTCAACAGTATGGATTCTTCAAAAAAGTATTTGTTGTCATTCAATGAGAGATGACTCATTTTCATGAACATATTTGTTCATTGAGAAATACTGCACCAAACATCTCAGATGTAAAATTGCTATGAGGTAGTCATCTAGAATGCATTTTAATTAACAGGTGTGCCTTGTTAAAAGTTAATTTATGGAATTTCTTTCCTTCTTAAAGCTTTTGAGCCAATCAGTTGTGTTGTGACAAGGTAGGGACGGTATACAGAAGATAGCCCTATATGGCAAAAGACCAAGTCCATATTATGGCAAGAACAGCTCAAACAAGCAAAGAGAAACTACAGTCCATCATTACTTTAAGACATGAAGGTCAGTCAATCTGGAAAATTTCAAGAACGTTGAAAGTTTCTTCAAGTGCAGTTGCAAAGACCATCAAGTGCTATGATGAAACTGGTACTCATGAGGACCACCACAGGAAAGGAAGACCCAGAGGTACCTTCGCTGCAGAGGATAAGTTCATTAAGAGTTACCAGCCTCAGAAATCAGCAATTACTGCCACCTCAGAAATTGCAGCCCAAATAAATGCTTCACAGAGTTCAAGTAACAGACACGTCTCAACATCAACTGCTCAGAGGAGACCTTGTGAATCAGGCCTTCATGGTCGAATTGCTGCCAAGAAATCACTTCTAAAGGACACCAATAAGAAGAAGAGACTTGCTTTGGCCAAGAAACACGAGCTATGGACATTAGACCGGTGTCCTTTGGTCTGGAGTCCAAATTGGAGACTTTTGGTTCCAACAGCTGTGTCTTTGTGAGTAGTGGTGTGCGTGAACAGATGATCTCCGCATGTGTATTTCCCACCATAAAGCATGGAGGAGGAGGTGTTACGGTATGGAGGTGCATTGCTGCTGACAATGTCTGTGATATATTTGGAATTCAAGGCACACTTAACCAGCATGGCTACTACAGCATTCTGCAGCGATACGCCATCCCATCTGGTTTGGGCTTAGTGGGACTGTCCTTTGTTGACTCTAATGTCTCTCAACCTATGTGCACCTATGTTGTAAATGTTCCTTCATAGGCTAGGTTGTAGCTACCTGTGAATGACAGCCATCCAATATACTGTAATAGAAGAAAAGCATTTTTCTCCCTTCTTAAACAGCACCAACCGCCACTGATTTTGAGGAAGTGTATACTGGCTACGGCATCTCAAAATGGACAAACAATACTATTGCTGCTTATTTTTTCTTGTTTTCTTAAGTGAATGTCTTTTTTTAGGACTGTGCGAACACACTCGTTCGGTTAACCTAGCTGAGTTCGTCTAGTGCCGGCCGAACTGAAGCATGCTGACACCTTAATGTAAACACAGTGTGTGATGGACTCCTGCGGCATTTCAACATCATAGGGGATTACACAGGAATTCTATTTATTTCCAAAACGAAGGCTGGTGCCTTCTAGTGTATAGATGGGCAAAATAAAGAGACAATTCCAACAAAGCAAACAAACTCAATGTTTAATAACATATTTTCTATTTGTTTTTATTTCTCTGTGATTTTATCCGTCCTCTCAGACAGTCAGCTCCATCAACACCCTTGGGACAAGACACCCTTTAGACAAAACACCTGAATCAACAGAACTACTAGCATGACTGACCGAACCTGGTCTCTAGCTCAGTGGACCAACAGAACTACTAGCATGACAAACCAAACCTGGTCTCTAGCTCAGTGGACCAACAACAGAACTACTAGCATGACAGTCCAAGACTGGTCTCTAGCTCAGTGGACCAACAACAGAACTACTAGCATGACAGACGAACTAGCATGACAGACCAAACCTGGTCTCTAGCTCGTGGACCAACAGAACTACTAGCATGGCAGACCAAACCTGGTCTCTAGCTCAGTGGACCAACAGAACTACTAGCATGGCAGACCAACCCTGGTCTCTAGCTCAGTGGACCAACAACAGAACTACTAGCATGACAGACCAACCCTGGTCTCTAGCTCAGTGGACCAACAACAGAACTACTAGCATGACAGACCAAACCTGGTCTCTAGCTCAGTGGACCAAGAGAACTACTAGCATGAAAGACCAAGCCTGGTCTCTAGCTCAGTGGACCAACAACAGAACTACTAGCATGACAGACCAAACCTGGTCTCTAGCTCAGTGGACCAACAACAGAACTACTAGCATGACAGACCAAACCTGGTCTCTAGCTCAGTGGACCAAGAGAACTACTAGCATGAAAGACCAAGCCTGGTCTCTAGCTCAGTGGACCAACAGAACTACTAGCATGACAAACCAAGCCTGGTCTCTTAGCTCAGTGGACCAACAACAGAACTACTAGCATGACAGGCCAAGCTTGGTCTCTAGCTCAGTGGACGAACAACAGAACTACTAGCATGACAGACCAAACCTGGTCTCTTAGCTCAGTGGACCAACAACAGAACTACTAGCATGACAGACCAAGCCTGGTCTCTTAGCTCAGTGGACCAACAGAACCACTAGCATGACAGACCAAACCTGGTCTCTTAGCTCAGTGGACCAACAACAGAACTACTAGCATGACAGACCAAACCTGGTCTCTAGCTCAGTGGACCAACAACAGAACTACTAGCATGACAGGCCAAGCCTGGTCTCTTAGCTCAGTGGACCAACAACAGAACTACTAGCATGACAGACCAAGCCTGGTCTCTAGCTCAGTGGACCAACAACAGAACTACTAGCATGACATACCAAACCTGGTCTCTAGCTCAGTGGACCAACAACAGAACTACTAGCATGACAGACCAAGCCTGGTCTCTTAGCTCAGTGGACCAACAGAACTACTAGCATGACATACCAAACCTGGTCTCTTAGCTCAGTGGACCAACAAAAGAACTACTAGCATGACAGACCAAACCTGGTCTCTAGCTCAGTGGACCAACAACAGAACTACTAGCATGACATACCAAACCTGGTCTCTAGCTCAGTGGACCAACAACAGAACTACTAGCATGACAGACCAAGCCTGGTCTCTTAGCTCAGTGGACCAACAGAACTACTAGCATGACAGACCAAGCCTGGTCTCTTAGCTCAGTGGACCAACAGAACTACTAGCATGACAGACCAAACCTGTTGCCTTAGCTCAGTGTTTCTCTCCCTTTTATGGTTACTGTACCTCCTACTATATATACTACTATATACTGCCCCTGTCACATGACTGCACCCTTGGGGATCAATACACTACTACTACTACCAGTCTGCTGTCCTGTCTGCTGCCTTATATTCACACAGCTGATTGAAACGCTGATCCTGCTGCTGACGCTGGATCTCAAGTGTCTCCAAGTGTGAGGCCTCGGGCTCCAGATATGATGCCTCGGGCTCCAGATATGATGCCTCGGGCTCCAGATATGAGGCCTCGAGCTCCAGATATGAGGCCTCGGGCTCCAGATATGAGGCCTCGGGCTCCAGATATGAGGCCTCGGGCTCCAGATATGAGGCCTCGGGCTCCCTCATGATGTTCAGGTATTCGCTGGTTATGCTTGGAGTATGTTTTCTCTTCTCTAGGAAAATATATAGGTATAGTAACGACATTTACAGGAATGATAAGGTACAGACTCCATATCAAACCTGAGGACGGACTGCAGTTTTGTCCTCCAATCATTTATTGTCTCATCATTAATGTATTACATTGTATCCAGCAAAGTCCAGTGTGGGACCAATTAGATCTACCAACCAGATACACCAATGATGCAAATAATAAAGGTCATGGGTCAGAATATAATTAATTGAATTAGTGTGACAGTTTTATATGTAAATTGCTAGATCTACACTGGATCGTACCCTTACCATGACAAAATCCCTCTGTTGAACACAGCTAAATGGTGTGATATGGGATAAACAAGTGAACATGACAATCAATTGACATTGACATCATAGCTTCAAATATCGCTGTTGAAATCCAGCGCCCCCCTCCGACTGCTTCAAATATCGCTGTTGAAATCCAGCGCCCCCCTCCGACTGCTTCAAATATCGCTGTTGAAATCCAGCGTCCCCCTGTTGAAATCCAGCGTCCCCCTGTTGAAATCCAATGTCCCCCTGTTGAAATCCAGCATCCCCCTGTTGAAATCCAATGTCCCCCTGTTGAAATCCAGCATCCCCCTGTTGAAATCCAATGTCCCCCTGTTGAAATCCAATGTCCCCCTGTTGAAATCCAGCATCCCCCTGTTGAAATCCAGCATCCCCCTGTTGAAATCCAGCATCCCCCTGTTGAAATCCAGCATCCCCCTGTTGAAATCCAGCATCCCCCTGTTGAAATCCAATGTCCCCCTGTTAAAATCCAGCGTCCCCCTGTTGAAATCCAACATCCTCCCTGTTGAAATCATCACTGATTTGCATCCCAGCACAATGTCGAAGGTGTTGAACAACGAGGTGTGTTTTTGCGGTCTGATTCCCTTTTGTTGTTGTGATTCTTGTTGGAGTTTCTTCATGTTTTCCCTGCACTGTTTTACTGACCGATGGATTCTCAACTCGGCTAAAGTGTCCAACATTTTTTTCATTCCTGGTGGGATCAGTTGCTTCTGGATGCTGGAGTCTGCCCAGATGCTCAAAAGCGATTGGATATCTACAGCTGACCAATTTGCTGCTTCCATTGTTTGTTTTTAGCTTCAGAGCTATTGGTTAGTTTAAATCAAATCAAATCAAATTTTATTTGTCACATACACATGGTTAGCAGATGGTAATGCGAGTGTAGCGAAATGCTTGTGCTTCTAGTTCCGACAATGCAGTAATAACCAACGAGTAATCTAACTAACAATTCCAAAACTACTACCTTATACACACAAGTGTAAAGGGATAAAGAATATGTACATAAAGATATATAAATGAGTGATGGTACAGAGCAGCATAGGCAAGATGCAGTAGATGGTATCGATTACAGTATATACATATGAGATGAGTATGTAAACAAAGTGGCATAGTTTAAAGTGGCTAGTGATATATTTTACATCAATTCCCATCAATTCCCATTATTAAAGTGGCTGGAGTTGAGTCAGTGTGTTGGCAGCAGCCACTCAATGTTAGTGGTGGCTGTTTAACAGTCTGATGGCCTTGAGATAGAAGCTGTTTTTCAGTCTCTCGGTCCCAGCTTTGATGCACCTGTACTGACCTCGCCTTCTGGATGATAGCGGGGTGAACAGGCAGTGGCTCGGGTGGTTGTTGTGCTTGATGATCTTTATGGCCTTCCTGTGACATCGGGTGGTGTAGGTGTCCTGGAGGGCAGGTCGTTTGCCCCCGGTGATGCGTTGTGCAGACCTCACTACCCTCTGGAGAGCCTTACGGTTGTGGGCGGAGCAGTTGCCGTACAAGACGGTGATACAGCCCGACAGGATGCTCTCGATTGTGGATCTGTAGAAGTTTGTGAGTGCTTTTGGTGACAAGCCGAATTTCTTCAGCCTCCTGAGGTTGAAGAGGCGCTGCTGCGCCTTCTTCACGATGCTGTCTGTGTTGGTGGACCAATTCAGTTTGTCCGTGATGTGTACGCCGAGGAACTTAAAACTTACTACCCTCTCCACTACTGTTCCATCGATGTGGATAGGGGGGTGCTCCCTCTGCTGTTTCCTGAAGTCCACAATCATCTCCTTAGTTTTGTTGACGTTGAGTGTGAGGTTATTTTCCTGACACCACACTCCGAGGGCCCTCACCTCCTCCCTGTAGGCCGTCTCGTCGTTGTTGGTAATCAAGCCTACCACTGTTGTGTCGTCCGCAAACTTGATGATTGAGTTGGAGGAGTGCGTGGCCACGCAGTCGTGGGTGAACAGGGAGTACAGGAGAGGGCTCAGAACGCACCCTTGTAGGGCCCCAGTGTTGAGGATCAGCGGGGTGGAGATGTTGTTACCTACCCTCACCACCTGGGGGCGGCCCGCCAGGAAGTCCAGTACCCAGTTGCACAGGGCGGGGTTGAGACCCAGGGTCTCGAGCTTGATGACGTGTTTGGAGGTTACTATGGTGTTAAATGCTGAGCTGTAGTCGATGAACAGCATTCTCACATAGGTATTGCTCTTGTCCAGATGGGTTAGGGCAGTGTGCAGTGTGGTTGAGATTGCATCGTCTGTGGACCTATTTTTGCCCGCTTTGAGGACAATACAGTGCCACTGACACGGCCCGCAACCAAAACATGCGGACTCTCCTTCACTGCAGCCGAGGTGATTTACCTTCTCTTTAAACAATGGAGCCAGTGACTCGGGCATGTGTATTGACAACATACGGGAACACTGTGATGTAAGTTTGTGAGACCAATCATCGTGTACGGACACTTGTAACCCCGCCCACCGGCCTACTTGGTTTGGGGTCAGTAGCAGATATCAAACAGGGCTATCCAGCTTGGTTCCAGGAATCAAGCGGACCATGGGCAAGTGGAAATTAAATAGGAACCGTGATAATCATGGCAAGGCACAACCCTTCAGTGGAAACAATGGCCAACAGTTTACTGCCTGCCACACCACCTCACTGCTGATTGGTCAGTTCAGTGGAGCAAGATCCTGCATCTGGGCCGATGCCTGTTGGAAGGGGGGAAGGGTAGCTGGTTGAGCTGTGGCCTTTTATGGCCCTGCCTCTGGGAGCCTGTCAGCTTGTGACATGATGAGAGAGAGAGAGAGAGAGAGAGAACACCTGAATATATATTTTGTGAATCGTGCTATACTGTAAACATATTTGAAGAAGTTTGGATCCATTCAGGGACCTAATCTCAAACACTCACGGAAATATGAAGAAAATCATTATTGTCTAAAAGTTTCCACTGCTCAGTGTACAGCTCAATAAACACACATTCTGAGATGAATATAAAGTGTAATATTGGGATTTAAACTCAAAATACATTTCAACTCTATACCTGACATGGTACCGGTGTCTTCTTTCTTTAAGCCCATCACCATGTGTGTGAGGTGTATACTTTAGTTTCACAGTAGATTTGTTTAAAAACCACTCTGTCCACTGCAGTAAAATGTTAACAGCGGACATACACTGTGATGACTGAGTTGTGAAACGTTCTAAGAATGTTGTTTGTATAAAACCATCCAGACTTCAAAACCCTGGGTTTTGATTGGTTATTTATGTTAATGTCATTATTTTTATATGGTGAGATGTTTGTCTTGAGTTTGTGTGGTTTCAGGCTTGGATCTTGAGTTTCTCTTTTAAGGAAATGTATTTGACAAAAAATGTAGTAGTTTGAAATTAAATGTGTAGAATTAAATAGAATTTAGGCTCGTAGAAATTAATAGAATTTAGGCTAGTAGAAATTAATAGAATTTAGGCCAGTAGAAATGAATAGAATAAAAATGAATAGAATTTAGAATTTAGGCTAGAGAAATGAATAGAATTTAGGCTAGTAGAAATGAATAGAATTTAGGCTAGTAGAAATGAATAGAATTTAGGCTCGTAGAAATTAATAGAATTTAGGCTAGTAGAAATTAATAGAATTTAGGCCAGTAGAAATGAATAGAATAAAAATGAATAGAATTTAGGCTCGTAGAAATGAATATAATTGAAGAAAAATGAATAGAATCTAGGCTCGTAGAAATGAATAAAATTTAGATAGAACAGAGAGGTCCTGCAAGACAAGAACCCCCCCCCCCTTTACAAGAGGAGTTCAATATGGAAACTGGAGACTCTCACAGCGTGTCACACATGGAACCCTATTCCCTATGTAGTGCACTACTTTAGACCAGAGCCCTATTCTCTATGTAGTGCACTACTTTAGACCAGAGCCCTATTCCCTATGTAGTGCACTACTTTAGACCAGAGCCCTATTCCCTATGTAGTGCACTACTTTAGACCAGAGCCCTATTCCCTATGTAGTGCACTACTTTAGACCAGAGCCCTATTCCCTATGTAGTGCACTACTTTAGACCAGAGCCCTATTCCCTATGTAGTGCACTACTTTAGACCAGAGCCCTATTCCCTATATAGAGCACTACTTTAGACCAGAGCCCTATTCCCTATATAGTGCACTACTTTAGACCAGAGCCCTATAGAACCCTATTCCCTATACAGTGCACTACTTTAGACCAGAGCCATATGGAACCCTATTCCCTATATAGTACACTACTTTAGACCAGAGCCCTATGGAACCCTATTCCCTATATAGTACACTACTTTAGACCAGGCCGCATAAGGTTTTGGAGAATAGGGTACCATTTAAGATGCAGGGTCCCTCTCCTCTCAGTGTCACAAGAAACTATAGTTCCTAGAAAGCCAGAAGAAACCAGAAAGAACAGAGGTACTGTATATCATTGTAATGGCCTGAACCGAGTGTGTATTGGAAACAGGTTAACTGGCAAATCTGTCAAGACACAGAATGGAAATAGACAAGAAGACAACTAGAGAAGTATCTGGGGAGTTCTCTCTTATTATCTCTCTCCCCCATCTCTGTCTCTCTCTATCACTCTCACTCTCACTCTCCATCTGTCTCCACCTCTCTCTCTCTCTCTCTCTCTCTCTCTCTCTTATTATCTCTCTCCCCCCCTCTCTGTCTCTCTCTCTCACTCTCACTCTCCATCTGTCTCCACCTCTCTCTCTCTCTTATTATCTCTCTCCCCCTCTCTGTCTCTCTCTCTCACACTCTCTCTCTCTCCATCTGTCTCCACCTCTCTCTCTCTCTCTCTCTCTCTCTCCCCCTCTCTGTCTCTGTCTCTCACTCCCACTCTCCATCTGTCTCCACCTCTCTCTCTCTCTCTCTTATTATCTCTCTCCCCCTCTCTGTCTCTCTCTCTCACTCTCACTCTCACTCTCCATCTGTCTCCACCTCCTCTCTCTCTCTCTCTCTCTCTCTCTCTCTCTCTCTCTCTCTCTCTCTCTCTTTCTCTCTCTCTCCCTCTCTCTCTCTCTTTCTCTCCTCCTCCTCTCACAATATTCATATAGGTTTCACTTGCTCTATACCAACTTCTCTCCTTCTACTTCTACTCTCTCACCCTGTCCCACTGTATTTTTCTCTCTCTCCCCCTCTCTATCTCTGTCTCCCTCTTCCCCCTCTCATTTGTCTTTCTCTCCCTTCTCCCCCTCCTCTATCAGTCTCTCCACGTCTCTCTCTCTCTCTCTCTCCCCTGTCTGGGCTACAGTTCAAGTCTAACCCAGAACATGTGGATCAGGTTAAAGACAGCAGACTGGTTTGGACCAGAAGCAACCTGCTAACTGTCACAGGACATTGATCTTTATTCCCCTCTTCCCATCGTAACCTACTTATAGCTGCATACTATACCCTATAGATAGAGGAATGGCTTGAACAGATGTTCCCAGTGCTCACTCAATCTCACATCTTTCATCTCTCTCTCTCTCTCTCTCTCTCTCTCTCTTTCTCTCTCTCCCTCTCTCCTTCTCTCAATCCCTCTTAATCCCTCTCTCTGTCACTCCCTCTCTCTGTCACCCCCCCTCTCTCTTTCTCTCTCATTCCCTCCTTTTCCTCTCCTTTTCTCCCTCTTTCTCTCTCTCTCTCTCTCTGTCTCTCTCTCTCGCTCTCTCTCTCTCTGTGTCTCTCTCTCTCTCTCCCTCTCTCCTTCTCTCAATCCCTCTTAATCCCTCTCTCTGTAACTCCCTCTCTCTTTCAATCTCTCTGTCACCCCCTCTCTCTCTTTCTCTCTCAATCCCTCCTTCTCATCTCCTTTCTCCCTCTCTCTCTCCCTCTCGCTCTCTCTCTCTCTCTCTCCCTCTCTCCTTCTCTCAATCCCTCTTAATCCCTCTCTCTGTCACCCCCCTCTCTCTTTCTCTCTCAATCCCTCCTTCTCATCTCCTTTCTCCTCTCTCTCTCCCTCTCGCTCTCTCTCTCTCTCTCTCCCTCTCTCCTTCTCTCAATCCCTCTTAATCCCTCTCTCTGTCACCCCCACCCTCTCTCTTTCTCTCTCAATCCCTCTTTTTCCTCTCCATTTCTCCATCTTTCTCCCTCTCCCCCTCACCCCTCACTCAACCTCATATATGTCATCTCTTCCCCTCTCTCTCTATTTCTTTTGCCCTCCATCACCCCTGCTCAGTACTTAAAGAACCTCACATTGCTTTACCTCCTCTCCCTCCCTTCTCTCCCTCCCGTTCACTCTCTTTATCCATCCCATCTCTTCTCACGTCTCTAGACCTGATTGAGTGGTAGGCTATCAGGTCAGGCAGATTGCTCTAGATTGAATTCGAAAATTGGACATCTGTCCATGTACTGAGGATGTCGGAAAACACTTTCAAAACCGGCCACTGGGGGGGCAACAGTGAGCGCTATTCCCATCAAGTAGGCTTGGGTTTTTGCTAGGAAATTGACTCTGGATCAGGTGGTTGCGTGTTCAGTCCCAGTAGTTGATACTAGTTTTATTTTTTTGTTTGTTTGAACCCTAAATCACAAACCTTAAACCTTAAATTAAAAGTTTACGCTTGGAGAAAAGTGCAAAAAATATATAATAATTCTGCAGTGAGACTGTAAGAGCTTGTTGATCAGGTGCCTCTGACTATCGGAACAGAGTAAGAACAACACTCTAACCTACCATGAGGTAGACTAACACAAGTCCAACCTGATAACGTCACACACTGCCGTAAAGTAACTCTCTGACCCTCCATGTTGTGTTCTTTTTATCTCACCTTTATTTAACCAGGTAGGCAAGTTGAAAACACCTTTATTTAACCAGGTAGGCCAGTTGAGAACACCTTTATTTAACCAGGTAGGCAAGTTGAGAACACCTTTATTTAACCAGGTAGGCAAGTTGAGAACAAGTTCTCATTTACAACTGCGACCTGGCCAAGATATAGCAAAGCAGTTCGACACAAACAACAACAACACAGAGTTACACATGGAGTAAAACAAACATACAGTCAATAATACAGTAGAAAAATAAGTATATATACAATGTGAGTAAATGGGGTGAGATAAGGGAGGTAAAGGCAAAAAAAAGGCCATGGTGGCGAAGTAAATACAATATAGCAAGTAAAACACTGGAATGGTAGATTTGCAGTGGAAGAATGTGCAAAGTAGAGATAGAAATAATGGGGTGCAAAGGAGCAAAATAAACAAATACAGTAGGAGGAGAGGTAGTTGTTTGGGCTAAATTATAGATGGGCTATGTACAGGTGCAGTAATCTGTGAGCTGCTCTGACAGCTGATGCTTAAAGCTAGTGAGGGAGATAAGTGTTTCCAGTTTCAGAGATTTTTGTAGTTCGTTCCAGTCATTGGCAGCAGAGAACTGGAAGGAGAGGCGGCAAAAGGAAGAATTGGTTTTGGGGGTGACCAGAGAGATATACCTGCTGGAGCGCGTGCTACAGGTGGGTGCTGCTATGGTGACCAGCGAGCTGAGATAAGGCGGGACTTTACCTAGCAGGGTCTTGTAGATGACCTAGAGCCAGTGGGTTTGGTGACGAGTATGAAGCGAGGGCCAGCCAACGAGAGCGTACAGGTCGCTGTGGTGGGTAGTTTATGGGGCTTTGGTGACAAAACAGATGGCACTGTGATAGACTGCATCCAATTGATTGAGTAGGGTGTTGGAGTTTATTTTGTAAATGACATCGCCAAAGTTGAGGATTGGTAGGATGGTCAGTTTTACAAGGGTATGTTTGGCAGCATGAGTGAAGGATGCTTTGTTGCGAAATAGGAAGCCAATTCTAGATTTAATTTTGGATTGGAGATGTTTAATGTGAGTCTGGAAGGAGAGTTTACAGTCTAACCAGACACCTAGGTATTTGTAGTTGTCCACATATTCTAAGTCAGAGCCGTCCAGTGTAGTGATGTTGGACAGGCAGGCAGATGCAGGCAGCGATCGGTTGAAGAGCATGCATTTAGTTTTACTTGTATTGAAGAGCAATTGGAGGCCACGGAAGGAGAGTTGTATGGCATTGAAGCTTGCCTGGAGGGTTGTGAACACAGTGTCCAAAGAAAGGCCAGAAGTATACAGAATGGTGTCGTCTTTAAGGTGTAGATGCTACAGCCAGACAGAAAAATACAGCTGAAAGGTTCTGTATGTGCGCGCACACACACACACACACACACACACACACACACACACACACACACTTTGAGTAATTTATCAGACACACTTACCCGGAGAGGGTTACAAGAACAATTAGTGTTACGTGTCTTGCTCAAGGGCACATCAACCAATTTCTCACCTTGTCGGCTCAGGGATTTGAACCAGCTACCTTTTGGTTACAGGCCCTATGTTTTTATACCGCTAGGCGCCCAACCGATATGCAGTCAACAGCAAACCTTTGGAAAATCCCCTGCGTTAATGTTAACAGCAGACTTGTGCATTTCCTCAGTGAAAACAATGTACGGAGGAAATTTCAGTTTGTCTTGTTACCAAATGACCATACGTTAGAACATGTGCTCACCCTGCACACCCTATTTGGTAAACAAACAAACCAAGTATGCTATTAAAATTAGCAAAAAACACACATTTCTTTCCATGGGGCTGTAGAATGAGACAGGGATGCAGCTTAAGCCCCACTCTCTTCAATACTAACAGTAAATCTCAGTAAGACAAAAAAATATGGTGTTCCCGAAAAATGTCCAGTATCAAGTACAAATACCTTCTGGACACTCTTGCCCTATAGCATATAAAAACTATACATACATGTACCTCGGCCTAAACATCAGCACCACAGGTAAAATCCACACTGTGAACGATCTGAGAGACAAGGCAAGAAGGGCCTTATAAGCCATCAAAAGGAACATAAAATTCATCAATCTAATTAGGATTTGGCAACAAAATATTTGAATCAGTTATAGAACCCATTGCCCTTTGTGATTGTGAGGTCTGGGGTATGTCCACCAATCAATTATTCCAATCAATTATTCCCAAAATGAGAAAAACACCAAATTGAGATCATGCAAAATATCCTACATGTACAACGTAAAACACCAAATAATGCATGCAGAGCAGAATTAGGACGAGACCCGCTGATTATCAAAATCCAGAAAAGGGCCGTTAAACTCTACAAGAAGATTATTACTTAACACATTGGAAATTATTTACCAAAAAACAGGGCAAACTAGAATGCTATTTGGCTTTAAACAGAGTTTACACAGTGGCAGAATACCTGACCACTGTGACTGACCCAAACTTAAGGAAAGCTTTGACTATGTACAGACTCAGTGAGCATAGCCCTGCTATTGAGAAAGGCTGCCGTAGACAGACATGGCTCTCAAGAGAAGACAGGCTATGTGCTCACTGCCCACAAAATGAGGTGGAAACTGAGCTGCACTTCCTAACCTCCTGCCAAATGTATGAACATATTAGAGAGACATATTTCCTCAGCTTTATCAGACCCACAAAGAATTTGAAAACAAATCCAATTTTGATAAAATACCACAGTGTGCCGTCACAGCAGCGAGATTCAACCAGTGAAGAACAAGAAAAGGTCAACCAGTAACATTTGAAATATCTCTATTCCTTTTAAACTTCGTAACTTCCACTGTACATTTTTTTAAAGTTTATTTCACTTTTGTTTATTATCTATTTCACTTGCTTTGGAAATGTAAACATACGTTTCCCATGCCAATAAATCCTTTTGAATTGAATTGAGAGAGGCGAGAGAGAGGTACAGAGAGTGGTACAGAGAGATAGCATGTATGTCTGTTTGTGAGAGAAGAGAAAGAGAGAGAAGAGAGATATCATGTATGTCTGTTTGAGAGAGAAGAGAGAGAAGAGAGAGAGAGAAGAGAGATAGCATGTATGTCTGAGAGAGAAGAGAGAGGAACAGAGAAGTTAGAGATGGCATGTATGTCTGTTTGAGAGAGAGAGGAACAGAGAAGAGAGAGATGGCATGCATGTCTGTTTGAGAGAGGAGAGAGAGAAAAGAGAGAGGAACAGAGAAGAGAGATGGCATGCATGTCTGTTTGAGAGAGGAGAGAGAGAAGAGAAAGGAACAGAGAAGAGAGATGGCATGCATGTCTGTTTGAGAGAGGAGAGAGAGAAAAGAGAGGAACAGAGAAGAGAGATGGCATGCATGTCTGTTTGAGAGAGGAGAGAGAGAAGAGAGAGGAACAGAGAAGTTAGAGATGGCATGCATGTCTGTTTGAGAGAGGAGAGAGAGATGGCATGTATGTCTGTTTGAGAGAGGAGAGAGAGAAGAGAGAGGAACAGAGAAGTTAGAGATGGCATGCATGTCTGTTTGAGAGAGGAGAGAGAAGAGAGAGGAACAGAGAAGAGAGATGGCATGCATGTCTGTTTGAGAGAGAAGATAGAGGTAAAGAGAAGAGAGAGATGGCATGCATGTCTGTTTGAAAGACAGAAACAGATAATCTATCACGAGTGCTTTAAAGAAAATACTATTTTGCAGATACTTTCTATAAAGAGAAAAACTACACAGACACAAACACACACATTGTGTGACGAGTGTGAGCAGAACAGAACTGTCCCTGACCTGAAGGACTTCTGCTGTGTTACAGCCCAGTCAGCAGTTTTGCTCACACACTGTGAACTAACCTCCCTTGGTACTCTCTCTCTCTCTCGTGTGTGTGTGTGTGTGTGTGTGTAAGACACTACAGGGAATCAGTATAAGGTATAACTCTCCCCCTGTTCAAACTTTAGTGTGTGGGCAGCTAGCAGTGCAGGTGTAGAGGACACAACTCCCACTTCAAAACCTAACACATCTGTAACGTTGTCCATCTGTAAAGTTGTCCATCTGTAATGTTGTCCATCTGTAACGTTGTCCATCCGTAACATTGTCCATCTGTAACATTGTCCATCTGTAACATTGTCTATCTGTAACATTGTCCATCTGTAACATTGCCCATCTGTAACATAGCCCATCTGTAACGTTGTCCACCTGTAACGTTGTCCATCTGTAACAGTGTCCATCTGTAACAGTGTCCATCTGTAACAGTGTCCATCTGTAACGTAGTCCATCTGTAACGTAGTCCATCTGTAACATTGTCCATCTGTAACGTAGTCCATCTGTAACGTAGTCCATCTGTACCGTTGCCCATCTGTAACGTAGTCCATCTGTAAAGTTGTCCATCTGTAACGTTATCCATCTGTAACATAGTCCATCTGTTACGTAGTCCATCTGTAATGTAGTCCATCTGTAATGTAGTCCATCTGTAACAGTGTCCATCTGTAACATAGTCCATCTGTAACGTATTCCATCTGTAGCGTTGTCCATCTGTAATGTAGCCCATCTGTAACGTTGTCCATCTGTAGCCCATCTGTAACGTTGCCCATCTGTAACGTAGTCCATCTGTAACGCTGTCCATCTGTAACGTTGTCCATCTGTAGTCCATCTGTAACATTGTCCATCTGTAACGTTGTCCATCTGTAATGTAGTCCATCTGTAACGTAGTCCATCTGTAACGTAGTCCATCTGTAACGTTGTCCATCTCTGCCAAGGTGGACCTGGGATTCAAACATATTAGAGTACCGCCGATAAAGATCTTAACATGATATCTTGTGGCATTCAAGGCGTAAAAAAAAGCCTTACAAAGTTTCTAATTTCAAACGTTAACATTTCAGACCGTTACAAAAAATGTGCATTAATTATGATCTATACTGATCAAAAATATAACGGGCAACAAGTTCAAAGATTTTCATAAAAGGAAATCAGTCAATTTAAATATATTCATTCGGCTCTAATCTATGGATTTGACATGAATGGGCAGGTGCAAGGCCATGGGCCATAGGCCCACACACCTAGGTGCCAGGCCCAGCCAATCAGAATGACGATCCCGCAGGTGAAGAAGTCGGAAGTGGAGGTCCTGGGCTGGCGTAGTTACACGTGGTCTCCGGTTGTGAGGCCGGTTAGACATAATGCCAAATTGTCTAAAATGACGTTGGAGGCGGCTTATTGTAGAGAAATTAACATTAAAATCTCTGGCAACAGCTCTGGTGGACATTCCTGTAGTCAGCCTGCCAATTACACGCTCCCTCAAAACTTGAGACGTCTGTGGCATTGTGTTGTCTGACAAAACTGCACATTGTAGAGTGGCCTTTGATTGTCCCCAGCACAAGGTGCACCTGTGTAATGATCATGCTGTTTAATCAGCTTCTTGATATGCCACACCTGTCAGGTGGATGGATTATCTTGACAAAGGAGAAAATGCAGGGATGTAAACACTTTGTGCCAGAACATTTAGAGAAATAAGCTTTTTGTGAGTATGGAAAAGATCTGGGATTTTTTATTTCAGCTCATGAAACATGGGAGCAACACTTTACATGTTGCGTTTATATTTTTGTTCGGTGTAGCTAAATGCTACCTGCTACTACACAACCTCCCCCTCCTTCTCTGCAACAGCCAGACAGAGTTGACCCGTACATGTCAAGGTCATGCCAACTCTGTGTAACAGGATGTTGACATTGGAAACACTTCCTTAGGGGCCACACAAAAGTACACAGCACCTGTCCAGTCCTGGTGCTGGAAACCACAGTAGGGGGGCGGAGTTGAACAGTTGGGAAGTCTCGCTCCAGCGTCCTTTCCTTTCCAACCAACCGCTCTTCTAAATCCTCCAGAAAAACAGATAAATGGCTCCAAATTCGAGCCATTCGTTGAAATCCCCCATTTTAACCAAACACTCATCTATTGTTCTGACTCTCTAGATGTAGCATTTTGGTTTTAAAGTATTGAAACCAAATGATTTGAATGAAAAGAATTTGAATAAACATGAAAAGATTACTTAAAAAGAGCTCACCACTTCAAAACAGGCTACATAGAAACACTAAACAGCATAGAAACACTAAATATATCAGGAGCCAGACAGGGGGTCTAAGAAGGAACTAAAAATATTTTGGGGGGGGCTATATTATATATTAGCTTGTTATTCTCAATTATTTCAAGGCTATAGCCTACAAAAAAAATAATTGTCAAGCATTAGTGAGTGCAACACACTTGGCAGGAACAGTAAGAGCTCAGCATCTAAACAACATTTCCATGAGTTCATTTATTATAGTCTACATTGCCCATATATTCTGTGACTTACATAGAATTAAATAAAACAATTACTCTACAGTGCTTTTTAATTCACTTTCAGAAAAAGGAGTTTGGCCAGAGTTGTGAGGCTAGTGGAGACTGGAGAGAAATTGTAGCGGGCGAGAAGGCCAACGCTCCAGCCTTTGGGGAAACTCTGTGCTCCAGTCAAATTGGGCATGTTCCACTCCACTCCTCGCTCCGTTCCGCGCTCCATTCCTCGCTCCGTTCCGCTCAAAGCTCCATTCCTCGCTTCCCTCCCCTCCGCGCTCCCCTCCGCGCTCCCCTCCGCTCCTCGCTCTGTGCTCCCCTCCGCTCCTCGCTCCCCTCCGCTCCTCGCTCCCCTCCGCTCCTCGCTCCCCTCCGCGCTCCCCTCCGCTCCTCGCTCTGTGCTCCCCTCCGCTCCTCGCTCCCCTCCGCTCCTCGCTCCCCTCCGCTCCTCGCTCCACTATGCTCCTCCCTCGGTTCCGCTCCAATCCCCACTCCACTCCGCTTCCTTCAGACTGAGACAGGCTACATTTCAAATGGCACCCTGTTCCTTAAGCAGTGCATGGATCCCTGGTAAAACATATAGAGAATAGGTTGCCTGTATAGCTGATTCTATGCGTATTTGTGTATGTGTGTGTGTGACTAATTAGCTGTGCGGTCTGAATCCAACGGTCTGTTTTCTGTAAAGAAGCTGCTGCTTTTGCAACAGCTAATGGGAATCCTAATAGAATATCAGATACCTACGGCAAACAATAGACTTTAAGGCTAGTCAGGGGAGGCAGGTAGCCTAGTGGTTAGAGCGTTGGACTAGTAACCAGCAGGTAGCATAGTGGTTAGAGCGTTGGACTAGTAACCAGCAGGTAGCCTAGTGGTTAGAGCGTTGGACTAGTAACCAGCAGGTAGCCTAGTGGTTAGAGCGTTGGACTAGTAACCAGCAGGTAGCCTAGTGGTTAGAGCGTTGGGCTAGTAACCAGCAGGTAGCCTAGTGGTTAGAGCGTTGGACTAGTAACCAGCAGGTAGCCTAGTGGTTAGAGCGTTGGACTAGTAACCAGCAGGTAGCCTAGTGGTTAGAGCGTTGGACTAGTAACCAGCAGGTAGCCTAGTGGTTAGAGCGTTGGACTAGTAACCAACAGGTAGCCTAGTGGTTAGAGCGTTGGACTAGTAACCAGCAGGTAGCCTAGTGGTTAGAGCGTTGGACTAGTAACCAGCAGGTAGCCTAGTGGTTAGAGCGTTGGGCCAGTGACCAGCAGGTAGCCTAGTGGTTAGAGCATTGGACTAGTAACCAGCAGGTAGCCTAGTGGTTAGAGTGTTGGACTAGTAACCAGCAGGTAGCGTAGTGGTTAGAGCATTGGACTAGTAACCAACAGGTAGCCTAGTGGTTAGAGCGTTGGACTAGTAACCAGCAGGTAGCCTAGTGGTTAGAGCATTGGACTAGTAACCAGCAGGTAGCCTAGTGGTTAGAGCATTGGACTAGTAACCAGCAGGTAGCCTAGTGGTTAGAGCGTTGGACTAGTAACCAGCAGGTAGCCTAGTGGTTAGAGCATTGGACTAGTAACCAGCAGGTAGCCTAGTGGTTAGAGCGTTGGACTAGTAACCAGCAGGTAGCCTAGTGGTTAGAGCGTTGGACTAGTAACCAGCAGGTAGCCTAGTGGTTAGAGCGTTGGACTAGTAACCAGCAGGTAGTCTAGTGGTTAGAGCGTTGGGCCAGTAACCAGCAGGTAGCCTAGTGGTTAGAGCGTTGGACTAGTAACCAGCAGGTAGCCTAGTGGTTAGAGCGTTGGACTAGTAACCAGCAGGTAGCCTAGTGGTTAGAGCGTTGGACTAGTAACCAGCAGGTAGCCTAGTGGTTAGAGCGTTGGGCCAGTAACCAGCAGGTAGCCTAGTGGTTAGAGCGTTGGACTAGTAACCAGCAGGTAGCCTAGTGGTTAGAGCGTTGGACTAGTAACCAGCAGGTAGTCTAGTGGTTAGAGCGTTTGACTAGTAACCAGCAGGTAGCCTAGTGGTTAGAGCGTTGGGCCAGTAACCAGCAGGTAGCCTAGTGGTTAGAGCGTTGGACCAGTAACCAGCAGGTAGCCTAGTGGTTAGAGCGTTGGACTAGTAACCAGCAGGTAGTCTAGTGGTTAGAGCGTTGGACTAGTAACCAGCAGGTAGCCTAGTGGTTAGAGCGTTAACCAGCAGGTAGCCAGTAACCAGCAGGTAGCCTAGTGGTTAGAGCGTTGGACTAGTAACCAGCAGGTAGCCTAGTGGTTAGAGCGTTGGACCAGTAACCAGCAGGTAGCCTAGTGGTTAGAGCGTTGGACTAGTAACCAGCAGGTAGCCTAGTGGTTAGAGCGTTGGACTAGTAACCAGCAGGTAGCCTAGTGGTTGGTTAGTAACCAGCAGGTAGCCTAGTGGTTAGACCAGTAACCAGCAGGTAGCCTAGTGGTTAGAGCGTTGGACTAGTAACCAGCAGGTAGCCTAGTGGTTAGAGCGTTGGACCAGTAACCAGCAGGTAGCCTAGTGGTTAGAGCGTTGGGCCAGTAACCAGCAGGTAGCCTAGTGGTTAGAGCGTTGGACTAGTAACCAGCAGGTAGCCTAGTGGTTAGAGCGTTGGACTAGTAACCAGCAGGTAGCCTTGTGGTTAGAGCGTTGGACTAGTAACCAGGAGGTAGCCTAGTGGTTAGAGCGTTGGACTAGTAACCAGCAGGTAGCCTAGTGGTTAGAGCATTGGGCCAGTAACCAGCAGGTAGCCAAGTGGTTAGAGCGTTGGACCAGTAACCAGCAGGTAGCCTAGTGGTTAGAGCGTTGGACTTGTAACCAGCAGGTAGTCTAGTGGTTAGAGCGTTGGACTTGTAACCAGCAGGTAGCCTAGTGGTTAGAGCGTTGGACTTGTAACCAGCAGGTAGCCTAGTGGTTAGAGCGTTGGACTTGTAACCAGCAGGTAGCCTAGTGGTTAGAGCGTTGGACTTGTAACCAGCAGGTAGCCTAGTGGTTAGAGCGTTGGACTAGTAACCAGCAGGTAGCCTAGTGGTTAGAGCGTTGGACTTGTAACCAGCAGGTAGCCTAGTGGTTAGAGCGTTGGACTTGTAACCAGCAGGTAGCCTAGTGGTTAGAGCATTGGACTTGTAACCAGCAGGTAGCCTAGTGGTTAGAGCGTTGGACTAGTAACCAGCAGGTAGCCTAGTGGTTAGAGCGTTGGACTTGTAACCAGCAGGTAGCCTAGTGGTTAGAGCGTTGGACTTGTAACCGTTAGGTTGCAAGATTGAATCCCCGAGCTGACACGGTAAAAATTTGGCGTTCTGCTCCTGAACAAGGAAGTTAACCCACTGTTTCTAGGCCGTCATTGAAAATAAGAATTTGTTCTTAACTGACTTGCCTGGTTAAATAAAGGTAAAATAAAAAAATAAAAAAGTCTTTAATGGTAACTTAGTTATTAATTGTGTATTACAAAGTTATCTCCAAGACCTGCCTAAATATGAACATACATGTTATAATGAGTCTTGAGAAAATGTATCAAAACAAGAACAATAGCATTGTATTACTTATCACAACAAGAATAAAGATTATATATTTAAAAACAACGAGTTCAGTCAAAGGACTTAAAGGTTAATCATGTCAAATAAGAATCAAACAAGAAACTATCAAACAAGAATATAATGAATTGATTCAAATAATTTTCCTAATTCTGAAGTAAATCTCTCTTTTTTTAATGTAAATGTCATGTTAAAGAAGGGTCCAGACACTTTTGGGGGGGGTTTTGACTTGGAGAAACTTACCTCAGCCGCGAGTCACTTCCTCATTGCGCAGTATCATGTCATTTTGTTGTGACGTTTCCGTGTGTCCGTGTACTATAGGGACACGCTCAGCCGTGCACAGCTGCATCATGGGAAAAACTGTTGTCTGAACCAAAAAAGGATTAGAACGTTGTCGATAATATAATGACAAACACTTAATGTGTATTTATGTGTATTAATGTGTATTTATGTATATTAATGTGAATTCACGTGTATTTACGTGTATTAATGTGTATTTATGTATATTAATGTGAATTAGTGTATTTATGTGTATTAATGTGTATTTATGTGTATTAATGTGTATTTGTGTATTAATGTGTATTTATGTATATTAATGTGAATTCATGTGTATTTATGTGTATTAATGTGTATTTATGTATATTAATGTGAATTAATGTGTATTAATGTGTATTTATGTGTATTAATGTGAATTAATGTGTATTTGTTCATGTTTTTTTGCGTGTCCCCTGATACTGCACAACGGGTAAAGTATCGCAGCTGGGATAAGTTTCTCACTAACAAGCCACATTACAAAAAAAAATGTCTGGACCCT
Source organism: Oncorhynchus tshawytscha (assembly GCF_018296145.1). Lineage (NCBI taxonomy): Eukaryota > Metazoa > Chordata > Actinopteri > Salmoniformes > Salmonidae > Oncorhynchus > Oncorhynchus tshawytscha. The sequence goes on along the minus strand of NC_056441.1, from coordinate 8,098,542 downwards.
TCTCTAACATGCTGTTCACATAAAAAAAAAATGTAGTTTACCTTCGGAAACAGGAACATTCTCCTTTAAACGTGGATCAAGCAGGCTAATCTTATCAAACGGAATTATAAAAGGAATTGATTCAATCAAACATCAAAAGGCACCTAGGACATTGGAGCTCATCAGGATCTGAGTGACAGTGCAGGGTGCCCAGACTGGCTATGGATATATGGTAGCTGCCAAGGCTGGCTATGGGTATATGGTAGCTGCCCAGGCTGGCTATGGGTATATGGTAGCTGCCAAGGCTGGTTATATGGTAGCTGCCCAGGCTGGCTATGGGTACGAGGTGGCTGTCCAGGGGGTTGTGGCCTCACTTCTCCTTTGACCAGAGGTCCATTCTGGTAGTTGACCAGGAAGCATGCAACCGAGTACAGTTGGTTGATGCTACCTGTGATGAAGGTGAGGGTGGGCGGTGTCGAAGAGTTCATTCTCCTTCACCTTCCTGATACACATACACAATTGATACACAATCGGGCGACTGACTGGGTCTAACACACATCTAAGGCTGGCGTCTGGTGTCCTCTTCGAGAGGATAGCTGGTCGGTGAACCTGAACCTTACAAGGCAGGTTGTCGTCCACAAGAAACCTTGTCCACCATGATGGCCCATCTTCTGTGTAGGAAGAAGCACAATTCCGGACTGCTTCAGTAGCTCTTTGTCGCTGATCGAAACAGCAGACAGAGAAGATACAAATGTGATGGCACCATGTAGCGCCATGTGGAGCCATGTAGCACCATGTGGCACCACGTGGCACAATGTAGCACAATGTAGCACCATGTGGCACCATGTAGCACCATGTAGCACCATGTAGCAACCATGTCGCAACCATGTGGCACCATGTGGCACCATGGAGCACCATGTGGCACCATGTAGCACCATGTAGTACATTGTAGCACCATGTGGCACCATGTAGCAACCATGTGGCACCACGTGGAACCACGTAGCACATTGTGGCACCATGTAGCACCATGTGGCACCATGTGGCACCATGTAGCACCATGTAGCACATTGTAGTACCATGTGGCACCATGTGGCACCATGTGGCACCAAGTAGCACCAAGAAGCAGAGATGATGGTGTCTGGCATGCAACTCTGTGCAGTCGATGACCAACTTTGGTGACGGGATAACCCTCCTTGAACTCCTCTGGTAAGTGAGCCTTCACATCTTCCTCTGACATCCAGAGACACATGACACCAAGCAAAGCATAGTGGAAGTTGGCCCATCTGATGACCATCTGACTCACAGTAGAATGGCTGATGTTAATCGTGTGAGCCAAATCCTTTGGCTTCAAACCCACAGAGAGGTGGGTCATGAAGAGGAAGAATGAATCTATGGGCTGCGGGACTGTCTGTTGAAGACAGTGAAAAAAATACGTAAAAATGAACATCCAATACTACAACAAAGAAAGTTTAGCCCTTAGAGAACTGGTATTCAAAGTTGGGGTCGCACAAACATAGATCATTTGATAAGAGAGATGAACATGTAGTGACTTGAAGGTTATTTGTTGATGGTATAAAACATTTTTTTATTTTTTTTAAAGCTCTGACGAAGGCCGTGAGGCCGATACGTAAGCCTATTAAAGATCTGTGATGTTATCTTGAGCAGTGTGCGGTTTCCTTTTTCCTTCATCTTGATCTAAATGTCAAAATGTAATGAATTGAAGGTTATTTGTTGACGTAAATATCAAAATGTAATGAATTGAAGGTTATTTGTTGATCTAAACTTCCAAATGTAATGAATGTGTCACATCTATACCCGGCCCCCCTCTCCGGCTCTAGACCGCGCCGGTTTACCCGCTGCCCCTCTCCGGCTCTCGACGGCTCCGGTTTACCCGCTCCCCCTCTCCGGCTCTCAACGGCGCCGGTTTACCCCCTCCCCTCTCGACAGCACCGGTTTACCCGCTCCCCCTCTGGACAGTGCCGGTTTACCCGCTCCCCCTCTCCGGCTCTCGACAGCTCCGGTTTACCCGCTCCCCCTCTCCGGCTCTCGACGGCGCCGGTTAACCCGCTCCCCCTCTCCGGCTCTCGACAGCTCCGGTTTACCCGCTGCCCCTCTCCGGCTCTCGACAGCTCCGGTTTACCCGCTGCCCCTCTCCGGCTCTCGACAGCTCCGGTTTACCCGCTGCCCCTCTCCGGCTCTCGACAGCGCCGGTTTACCCGCTCCCCCTCTCCGGCTCTCGACAGCTCCGGTTTACCCGCTCCCCCTCTCCGGCTCTCAACATCACCGGTTTACTAATCACTGGTCCTGACTACCATCATTACGCGCCTCATTATGAGACTTCATTGATTACCTTCCCTATATCTGTCACTCCCGTAGGTTCATTCCCAAGGCAGTATTGATTATGTGTTTCATGTCAAGATGCTACTCCTGTTTTGTATCGTTCCGTGTTCGTTGTCTTATTAAACTCACCACCTGCTTTTCGACTCCCAGCATCTTCGTTACAGAATGGAAGGTTATTTGCTGATGTAAACATCAAAATGTAATGATTTGAAGGTTATTGGTTCAATTCCAGGCCGTATCACAACCGGCCATGATTGGGAGTCTCAAAGGGCGTTGCACAATTGGCCCAGCGTCGTTAGCGTCGTTAGGGTTTAGCCGGGGTAGGCCATCATTGTAAATAAGAATTTGATCTTGCCTAGTTAAATAAATGTAAACATCAAGATGTAAGGAATTGAAGGTTATTTGTTGATGTAAACATCAACATTATAAGGTTGTGTCGTCAGATTTGGGGAGGAGAGGGGTCACCAGAAATGCTGCCCCCCCCCAAAAAAAAAAAGTTTGACCACTGCCTTTAAAGGAAGAGAAACCATGCCTCAATAACTATTCAGTAAAACCATTGACAGTATTATCTCTCCTTCAACCAGGAGTTATCATAATTGTTCCAGTTGGAATGCAAGATGGAACCAGGCTTGTGACAGTGACATGGCTGTGTTGTACAGATCAGAAGGGCTCTGTAACATTAGAATGACTGATGCTGCTGCTTTGGTGCTGTTTGATTTTTTAAAATTAGTTAGTTAAACATTTAATTAAGAAAGATTGTATTTACATTCGCGTTGCTTTGGAATGTGGCCTCCTTGTTCTTATTTGTCACTGCTCTTTCTTTCATTACGATAATCATCTTGTGTCTTGTCACGTTCGATGAGCTTCCAGAAGGCCGTGAGGTGGGCCTGGGTTCCAGAAGGCCGTGAGGTGGGCCTGGGTTCCAGAAGGCCGTGAGGTGGGCCTGGGTTCCAGAAGGCCGTGATGTGGGCATGGGTTCCAGAAGGCCGTGAGGTGGGCCTGGGTGGGCCGTGAGGTGGGTTCCAGAAGGCCGTGAGGTGGGCCTGGGTTCCAGTTCCAGAAGGCCGTGAGGTGGGCCTGGGTTCCAGAAGAGGTGGGCCTGGGTTCCAGAAGGCCGTGAGGTGGGCCTGGGTTTCAGAAGGCCGTGAGGTGGGCCTGGGTTCCAGAAGGCTGTGAGGTGGGCGTGAATTGAAAACCTACGGAAAAGTTGGAACACGTTAAAATGAATAATAAAAAGAATCGAAATTACTTAATATTGTGTCATTGCTATATATTATGCCATGAAGTTTATATTATGTGATGAATATTAGGCCATGAAGTGGATATTACACCATAAATTCACATACCGACCCAACAGATCCACAGATGATGCACTCCACACTGCCCTTTTCCACCTGGACAAAAGGAACACCTATGTGAGAATGCTGTTCATTAACTACAGCTCAGCGTTCAACACCATAGTGCCCACCAAGCTCATCACTAAGCTGAGGACCCTGGGACTAAACACCTCCCTCCGCAACTGGATCCTGGACTTCCTGATGGGCCGCCCCCAGGTGGTAAGGGTAGGCAATAACACTTCTGCCACGCTGATCCTCAACTCTGGGGCCCCTCAGGGGTGTGTACTTATTCCCCTCCTGTACTCCCTGTTCACCCACAAATGCGTGGCCAAATATGACTACAACACCATCATCAAGTTTGCTGACGACACAACAGTTGCAGGCCTGATCACTGACAACGATGAAACGGCCTAAAGGGACAACTGGCAGTGTGGTGTCAGAACAACAACCGCTCTCTCAATTTGAGCAAGACAATGGAGTTAATCGTGGGCTACAGGAAAAGGTGGGCTGAACAGGCCCCCATTAACATCAACGGGGCAGTAGTGGAGCGGGTCGAGAGTTTCAAGTTCCTTAGTGTCCACATCACCAATTAACTATAATGGTCCAAACACACCAAGACAGTCGTAAAGAGGGCACTACAACACATTTTCCCCCTCAGGAGACTGCAAAGATTTGGCATGTGTCTCCAGATCCTCAAAAGGTTCTACAGCTGCACCATCGAGAGTATCCTGACCGGTTGCATCACTGCCTGGTATGGCAACTGCTCGGCATCTGACCGTAAAGCCCTACAGAGGGTAGGGCTTACAGCCCAGTACATCACTGGGGCCAAACTTCCTCCCATCCAGGAGCTATATAATAGGTGATGTCAGAGGAAAGCCCATAAAATTGTCAGAGACGCCAGTCAGCCAAGTCATACTGTTTTCTCTGCTACCTCACAGCAAGCGGTACCGGAGTGCCAAGTCTGGGTCCAAAAGGCTCCTTATCCTTTAACAGCTTCTGTCCCCCAAGTCATAAGACTGCTGAACAATTAATCAAATGGCCACCCGGACTATTCACAGTGACCCCCACCCCCCTCCATTTGTTTTGTACACTGCTGCTACTCGCTGTTTATTATCTATGCATAGTCACTTCGCCCCTACCTACAGTACAAATGACCTCAACTAACCTGTACCCACGCACACTGACTCCGTATATAGCCTCGTTATTGTTATGTCATTGTGTTAAAAAAAAAAAAATTTTACTTTCAATTATTTGGTAAATATTTTCTTAACTTTTCTTGAACTGCACGGTTGGTTAAGGGGCTTGTAAGTAAGCATTTCACAGTAAGGTCTACACTTGTTGTATTCGGTTGTATTCGGCCCATGTTAATTTGATATTGCAACCAGTTTACCATCCTTCTGAATGACTCCTAACTTCTACTGTGGCATAACAGAGTGATGGAGGGAGAGAAATATCTGTCTTTCTCTGTTTATCTCTATTTATTTTCCCTTTTGTACTTCAGCTATTTGCACATTGTTACAACACCGTACATATCCATAATACAACATGTAAAATGTCTCTATTCTTTTGAAACTTGTGTTAGTTTTAACTTTTGTTTATCGTCTATTTCACTTGCTTTGGCAATGTAAAGATATGTTTCCCATGCCAATAAATCCCTTTGAATTGAAATTGAATTGAATTGAGAGAGCGAGAGAGAGAGCGAGAGAGAGAGAATGTTGGGACTACACAGAGAGAGATACAAGCAAGTGTGAAAGATCGAAAGAGCAAGGGAGAGAGATGGACAGATGGGAGAAAAACAAGTCTACGGCAAGGCCCGAGTGTGTCGTATGTCGGAGCCGTTCCAACGGAAGAGGACAACCAGAGATCCCTGCGCCCGATGCTGGTCGAAGGCTCCATCAAGTCCTCCGCTTGGAAATGACGGTTGCAGACCGTGCGTGTGATTTGTCACTGTGAACTTGTCATGTATAATACTTATTATCCACCAGTTCTGTGCTTCCTCTAAGGTTGGAAAAGTGTGGAAGCTCAACACGGAGTTGAACTTCGTGGATACCTCACATTTTGAGGTGCTAACTTCCTGTTGCTGAAATATCAACGTTTTGCACTTCCCCGAAATCATAGGATTTTATTTTATTTAATATAGAAAACAAAATAAATAAATAAAACATTTATTAGGAAAAGTATGGTGTTTTTGTTTCATGGTGACTTGATGATATCACTAGCTAGCTCCTGTTCACGTTGTGGTTTGTTTCCCTCTAGATTTTTTTGCAGAAGTACGTTGGCTTGACGTCATCATTCTACCCTATATTATATATACTATACTATATTAACTCAGACTAACTTTTGATTCTATCCTAGATGTACATGTAGGCTACTTACTCGTCAGTTTTGACAATATGGGCACATTACACAGTTCTAGCATTGTCAATTATGACTATTGTCTCGCCTCCTAATCTAGCTCTTCATCCGTAATAATGTCATCATGTAGGCCAGTGGTCACCAACTGGTCAATCGTGATAGTCTAAGAATGCCTTGGAGATCGACGAGTCTATCACCAAACATTTCTGTAAAAGAACAACGATATAGCCTTGCGTTCCAATTATTATTATTTTTGGGGGTTTGCTCTGTTGGAGGTAGGTGCACTTGATTCAACAGCCCTAGTGCCAGGAAGGCAAAGTGTTCCCATTTTCAACCATATAATGTGTCAGACGGTAGAAGGCCGCCTACCTGGCAGGCCCAGAGAGCAAATCAAGTGCACCTATAGGTCTACCCCTGGCCAATCAGATAGCTCAGTTCACCGTGTCTGTACCATTTCATAGACTGTAAGGATAAACCATTAACGCACAGCAAAGTTGATGAGTGTGAGAGTTCAAAATGTTTACAACCAGAGAGAGACACTCTGGTGGGACTATAGCCTACTAACCATGACTAGAGAGAGACTCTGGTGGGCCTATAGCCTACTAACCATGACTAGAGAGAGACTCTGGTGGGCCTATAGCCTACTAATCATTACTAGAGAGACTCTGTTGGGCCTATAGCCTACTAACCATGACTAGAGAGAGACTCTGGTTGGCCTATAGCCTACTAACCATGACTAGAGAGACTCTGTTGGGCCTATAGCCTACTAACCATGACTAGAGAGAGACTCTGGTGGGCCTATAGCCTACTAACCATGACTAGAGAGAGACTCTGGTTGGCCTATAGCCTACTAACCATGACTAGAGAGAGACTCTGGTGGGCCTATAGCCTACTAACCATGACTAGAGAGAGACTCTGGTGGGCCTATAGCCTACTAACCATGACTAGAGAGAGACTCTGGTTGGCCTATAGCCTACTAACCATGACTAGAGAGAGACTCTGGTGGGCCTATAGCCTACTAACCATGACTAGAGAGAGACTCTGGTTGGCCTATAGCCTACTAACCATGACTAGAGAGAGACTCTGGTGGGCCTATAGCCTACTAAGCATGACTAGAGAGAGACTCTGGTTGGCCTATAGCCTACTAACCATGACTAGAGAGAGACTCTGGTGGGCCTATAGCCTACTAACCATGACTAGAGAGAGACTCTGGTTGGCCTATAGCCTACTAACCATGACTAGAGAGAGACTCTGGTGGGCCTATAGCCTACTAACCATGACTAGAGAGAGACTCTGGTTGGCCTATAGCCTACTAACCATGACTAGAGAGAGACTCTGGTGGGCCTATAGCCTACTAACCATGACTAGAGAGAGACTCTGGTTGGCCTATAGCCTACTAACCATGACTAGAGAGAGACTCTGGTGGGCCTATAGCCTACTAACCATGACTAGAGAGAGACTCTGGTTGGCCTATAGCCTACTAACCATGACTAGAGAGAGACTCTGGTGGGCCTATAGCCTACTAACCATGACTAGAGAGAGACTCTGGTGGGCCTATAGCCTACTAACCATGACTAGAGAGAGACTCTGGTTGGCCTATAGCCTACTAACCATGACTAGAGAGAGACTCTGGTTGGCCTATAGCCTACTAACCATGACTAGAGAGAGACTCTGGTTGGCCTATAGCCTACTAACCATGACTAGAGAGACTCTGTTGGGCCTATAGCCTACTAACCATGACTAGAGAGAGACTCTGGTTGGCCTATAGCCTACTAACCATGACTAGAGAGAGACTCTGGTTGGCCTATAGCCTACTAACCATGACTAGAGAGAGAATGCTGATAATGTTGGGCCTATAGCCTACTAACCATGACTAGAGAGAGACTCGAACGCACAGCAAAGTGATAATGTATTGGGCCTATAGCCTACTAACCATGACTAGAGAGAGACTCTGGTTGGCCTATAGCCTACTAACCATGACTAGAGAGAGACTCTGGTTGGCCTATAGCCTACTAACCATGACTAGAGAGAGACTCTGGTTGGCCTATAGCCTACTAACCATGACTAGAGAGAGACTCTGGTTGGCCTATAGCCTACTAACCATGACTAGAGAGAGACTCTGGTTGGCCTATAGCCTACTAACCATGACTAGAGAGAGACTCTGGTTGGCCTATAGCCTACTAACCATGACTAGAGAGAGACTCTGGTTGGCCTATAGCCTACTAACCATGACTAGAGAGAGACTCTGGTGGGCCTATAGCCTACTAACCATGACTAGAGAGAGACTCTGGTTGGCCTATAGCCTACTAACCATGACTAGAGAGAGACTCTGGTTGGCCTATAGCCTACTAACCATGACTAGAGAGAGACTCTGGTTGGCCTATAGCCTACTAACCATGACTAGAGAGAGACTCTGGTGGGCCTATAGCCTACTAACCATGACTAGAGAGAGACTCTGGTTGGCCTATAGCCTACTAACCATGACTAGAGAGAGACTCGAATGCAGCAAAGTGATAATGTATTGGGCCTATATTCTACTAACCATGACTAGAGAGAGACTCTGGTTGGCCTATAGCCTACTAACCATGACTAGAGAGAGACTCTGGTTGGCCTATAGCCTACTAACCATGACTAGAGAGAGACTCTGGTTGGCCTATAGCCTACTAACCATGACTAGAGAGAGACTCTGGTGGGCCTATAGCCTACTAACCATGACTAGAGAGAGACTCTGGTGGGCCTATAGCCTACTAACCATGACTAGAGAGAGACTCTGGTGGGCCTATAGCCTACTAACCATGACTAGAGAGAGACTCTGGTGGGCCTATAGCCTACTAACCATGACTAGAGAGAGACTCTGGTGGGCCTATAGCCTACTAACCATGACTAGAGAGAGACTCTGGTTGGCCTATAGCCTACTAACCATGACTAGAGAGAGACTCGAATGCAGCAAAGTGATAATGTATTGGCCCTATAGCCTACTAACCATGACTAGAGAGAGACTCGAATGCAGCAAAGTGATAATGTATTGGGCCTATAGCCTACTGAGCATAGCCAATATGCAGTGATAATGTATTGGGCCTATAGCCTACTAACCATGACTAGAGAGAGACTCGAATGCAGCAAAGTGATAATGTATTGGCCCTATAGCCTACTAAGCATAGCCAATATGCAGTGTAATAATGTATTGGGCCTATAGCCTACTAACCATGACTAGAGAGAGACTCGAATGCAGCAAAGTGATAATGTATTGGCCCTATAGCCTACTGAGCATGACTAGAGAGACTCGAATGCAGCAAAGTGATAATGTATTGGGCCTATAGCCTACTAACCATGACTAGAGAGAGACTCGAATGCAGCAAAGAGCTGCTGTTTTTATGAGTCATGTTTTTATGTTCATGTTGAAGTTGTTATTCAAAACTGTCAACACTTTGTTCAACACTGTTATAAGCCATAAAATGCACATTCTCCCTACTTCCACTCACGCTACAACCAGCACTGCAGCTGTAATGAATAGTACAGTAAAGTTTTTACATAAGCTTGTGTTGTATTATTAGAGGCTTGGGTCTTTTTTTAATATCGAGGAATATTTATTTTTCTCTGGTCATGGGATTATCAACATGAGACAGAAATAATGCGGTGCGACTTGAGTTTCGCCATCAGCTGGAAGACTGTCCCCCTTTTCTCAGCGGAGGGAGAGCGGAGGGACGGTGAGTCAGATGAGATGCAGCCTCACTGCTGCTCTCTCCCCTCAGACTAACCAAATCAAATCAAAGTGTATTTGTCACGTGCCCCGAATACAACAGGTGTTTGTTTCACCTTTCACCTTACAGTGAAATCACTAAGGTGCAGGCCATCAGTCCAGTAGAAAAATGCAAATTATGTTGCTCACTCAGCTGTGCCTTGTAATACAACACATGATCTATTACCAGTGTGATCATATACCTAATTTAAAATATATATAATTTCTAAATGATCTGAGAAGAACAACATTGGCAGGGCAATTCAAGCATCGCCAATATGCAGTGATCATGTATTGGGCCAATAGCCTACTGAGCATAGCCAATATGCGGTGAAAATGTATTGGGCCAATAGCCTACTGAGCATAGCCAATATGCGGTGAAAATGTATTGGGCCAATAGCATACTGAGCATAGCCAATATGCGTTGAAAATGTATTAGGCCAATAGCCTACTGAGCATAGCCAATATGTGGTGAAAATGTATTGGGCCAATAGCCAACTGAGCATAGCCAATATGTGGTGAAAATGTATTGGGCCAATAGCCTACAGAGCATAGCCAATATGCAGTGATAATGTATTGGGCCAATAGCCAACTGAGCATAGCCAATATGCAGTGATAATGTATTGGGCCAATAGCCTACTGAGCATAGCCAATATGCGGTGAAAATGTATTGGGCCAATAGCCTACTGAGCATAGCCAATATGCGGTGAAAATGTATTGGGCCAATAGCCTACTGAGCATAGCCAATATGCGGTGAAAATGTATTGGGCCAATAGCCTACTGAGCATAGCCAATATGCAGTGATAATGTATTGGGCCAATAGCCTACTGAGCATAGCCAATATGTGGTGAAACTGTATTGGGCCAATAGCCTACTGAGCATAGCCAATATGCAGTGATAATGTATTGGGCCAATAGCCTACTGCACAAAACTAATTGCTACAAAAACATTTTTAATTGGTTAACAGTGTTTTATCGGAGCAGTAGATATCAGCTTGCATTTTGGCTCAGAGAAGGTTGGTGACCACCGATGTAGATTATCCTACCTGCACTGTTTCTGATGTAGGTTATCATACCCGCAATGTTTCTGATGTATTCTGTCGTAGGTTATCCTACCTGCACTGTTTCTGATGTAGGTTATCCTACCTGCACTGTTTCTGATGTAGGTTATTCTACCTGCACTGTTTCTGATGTAGGTTATTCTACCTGCACTGTTTCTGATTTAGGTTATCCTACCTGCACTGTTTCTGATGTAGGTTATCCTACCTGCACTGTTTCTGATGTAGGTTATTCTACCTGCACTGTTTCTGATGTAGGTTATTCTACCTGCACTGTTTCTGATTTAGGTTATCCTACCTGCACTGTTTCTGATGTAGGTTATCCTACCTGCACTGTTTGTGATGTAGGTTATCCTACCTGCACTGTTTCTGATGTAGGTTATCCTACCTGCACTGTTTGTTTGATGTAGGTTATCCTACCTGCACTGTTTCTGATGTAGGTTATCCTACCTGCACTGTTTCTGATGTAGGTTATCCTACCTGCACTGTTTCTGATGTAGGTTATCCTACCTGCACTGTTTCTGATTATTATGTTGATGTAGGTTATCCTACCTGCACTGTTTCTGATGTAGGTTATCCTTGTTTCTGATGTAGGTTATCCTACCTGCACTGTTTCTGATGTAGGTTATCCTACCTGGTTATCCACTGTTTCTGATGTAGGTTATCCTACCTGCACTGTTTCTGATGTAGGTTATCCTACCTACACTGTTTCTGATGTAGGTTATCCTACCTGCACTGTTTCTGATGTAGGTTATCCTACCTGCCCGTTTTTAAATTGTTATATCCTACCTGCACTGTTTCTGATGTAGGTCATCCTACCTGCACTGTTTCTGATGTAGGTTATCCTACCTGCACTGTTTCTGATGTATTCTGTCGTAGGTTATCCTACCTGCACTGTTTCTGATGTAGGTTATTCTACCTGCACTGTTTCTGATGTAGGGTATCCTACCTGCACTGTTTCTGATTTAGGTTATCCTACCTGCACTGTTTCTAATGTGGGTTATCCTACCTGCACGGTTTCTGATGTAGGTTATCCTACCTGCACTGTTTCTTATGTAGGTTATCCTACCTACACTGTTTCTGATGTAGGTTATCCTACCTGCACTGTTTCTGATGTAGGTTATCCTACCTGCCTGTTTCTGATTTTAAATTGTTTTATCCCACCTGCACTGTTTCTGATGTAGGTTATCCTACCTGCACTGTTTCTGATGTAGGTTATCCTACCTGCACTGTTTCTGATGTATTCTGTCGTAGGTTATCCTACCTGCACTGTTTCTGATGTAGGTTAATCTACCTGCACTGTTTCTGATGTAGGGTATCCTACCTGCACTATTTCAGATTTAGGTTAGGTTATCCTACCTGCACTGTTTCTGATGTAGGTTATCCTACCTGCACTGTTTCTGATGTAGGTTATCCTACCTGCACTGTTTCTAGATGTAGGTTATCCTACCTGCACTGTTTCTGATGTAGGTTATCCTACCTGCACTGTTTGTGATGTAGGTTATCCTACCTGCACTGTTTCTGATGTAGGTTATCCTACCTACACTGTTTGTGATGTAGGTTATCCTACCTACACTGTTTCTGATGTAGGTTATTCTACCTGCACTGTTTCTGATGTAGGTTATTCTACCTGCACTGTTTCTGATGTAGGTTATCCTACCTGCACTGTTTCTGATGTATTATGTTGTAGGTTATCCTACCTGCACTGTTTGTGATGTAGGTTATCCTACCTGCACTGTTTGTGATGTAGGTTATCCTACCTGCACTGTTTCTGATGTAGGTTATCCTACCTGCACTGTTTCTGATGTAGGTTATCCTACCTGCACTGTTTCTGATGTAGGTTATCCTACCTACACTGTTTCTGATGTAGGTTATCCTACCTGCACTGTTTCTGATGTAGGTTATCCTACCTGCCCGTGTTTTAAATTGTTTATATCCTACCTGCACTGTTTCTGATGTAGGTTATCCTACCTCTACTGTTTCTGATGTAGGTTATCCTACCTGCACTGTTTCTGATGTAGGTTATCCTACCTGCACTGTTTCTGATGTAGGTTATCCTACCTGCACTGTTTCTGATGTAGGTTATCCTACCTGCACTGTTTCTGATGTAGGTTATCCTACCTGCACTGTTTCTGATGTGGGTTATCCTACCTGCACTGTTTCTGATGTAGGTTATCCTACCTGCACTGTTTCTGATGTAGGTTATCCTACCTGCACTGTTTCTGATGTAGGTTATCCTACCTGCACTGTTTCTGATGTAGGTTATCCTACCTGCCCGTTTTTAAATTGTTTTATCCCACCTGCACTGTTTCTGATGTAGGTTATCCTACCTGCACTGTTTCTGATGTAGGTTATCCTACCTGCACTGTTTCTGATGTATTCTGTCGTAGGTTATCCTACCTGCACTGTTTCTGATGTAGGTTATTCTACCTGCACTGTTTCTGATGTAGGGTATCCTACCTGCACTATTTCAGATTTAGGTTATCCTACCTGCACTGTTTCTGATGTAGGTTATCCTACCTGCACTGTTTCTGATGTAGGTTATCCTACCTGCACGGTTTCAGATGTAGGTTATCCTACCTGCACTGTTTCTGATGTATTATGTTGTAGGTTATCCTACCTGCACTGTTTGTGATGTAGGTTATCCTACCTACACTGTTTCTGATGTAGGTTATCCTACCTACACTGTTTCTGATGTAGGTTATCCTTCCTACAATGTTTCTGATGTAGGTTATCCTACCTGCACTGTTTCTGATGTAGGTTATCCTACCTGCACTGTTTCTGTTGTAGGTTATCCTACCTTCACTGTTTCTGATGCAGGTTATCCTACCTGCACTGTTTCTGATGTAGGTTATCCTACCTGCACTGTTTCTGATGTAGGTTATCCTACCTGCACTGTTTCTGATGTAGGTTATCCTACCTGCACTGTTTCTGATGTAGGTTTCTGATGTAGGTTATCCTACCTGCACTGTTTCTGATGTAGGTTATCCTACCTGCACTGTTTCTGATGTAGGTTATCCTACCTGCCCGTTTTTTAAATTGTTATATCCTACCTGCACTGTTTCTGATGTAGGTTATCCTACCTGCACTGTTTCTGATGTAGGTTATCCTACCTGCACTGTTTCTGATGTATTCTGTCTGTAGGTTATCCTACCTGCACTGTTTCTGATGTAGGTTATCTACCTGCACTGTTTCTGATGTAGGGTTATCCTACCTGCACTGTTTCTGATTTAGGTTATCCTACCTGCACTGTTTCTGATGTAGGTTATCCTACCTGCACGGTTTCTGATGTAGGTTATCCTACCTGCACTGTTTCTATGTGATGTAGGTTATCCTACCTACACTGTTTCTGATGTAGGTTATCCTACCTGCACTGTTTCTGATGTAGGTTATCCTACCTGCACTGTTTCTGATGTTTTATCCTACCTGCACTGTTTCTGATGTAGGTTATCCTACCTGCACTGTTTCTGATGTAGGTTATCCTACCTGCACTGTTTCTGATGTATTCTGTAGGTTATCCTACCTGCACTGTTTCTGATGTAGGTTATTCTACCTGCACTGTTTCTGATGTAGGTTATCCTACCTGCACTATTTCAGATTTAGGTTATCCTACCTGCACTGTTTCTGATGTAGGTTATCCTACCTGCACTGTTTCTGATGTAGGTTATCCTACCTGCACTGTTTCAGATGTAGGTTATCCTACCTGCACTGTTTCTGATGTATTATGTTGTAGGTTATCCTACCTGCACTGTTTGTGATGTAGGTTATCCTACCTACACTGTTTCTGATGTAGATTATCCTTCCTACAATGTTTCTGATGTAGGTTATCCTACCTGCACTGTTTCTGATGTATCCTTCTGTTTCTGATGTAGGTTATCCTACCTGCACTGTTTCTGATGTAGGTTATCCTACCTGCACTGTTTCTGATGTAGGTTATCCTACCTGCACTGTTTCTGATGTATTCTGATGTAGATTATCCTTCCTACAATGTTTCTGGTGTAGGTTATCCTACCTGCAATGTTTCTGATGTATTCTGTCGTAGGTTATCCTACCTGCACTGTTTCTGATGTAGGTTATCCTACCTGCACTGTTTCTGATGTATTCTGTCGTAGGTTATCCTACCTGCACTGTTTTTCTGATGTAGGTTATTCTACCTGCACTGTTTCTGATGTAGGGTATCCTACCTGCACTATTTCTGATTTAGGTTATCCTACCTGCACTGTTTCTGATGTAGGTTATCCTACCTGCACTGTTTCTGATGTAGGTTATCCTACCTGCACTGTTTCTGATGTAGGTTATCCTACCTGCACTGTTTCTGATGTTATCCTACCTGCACTGTTTGTGATGTAGGTTATCCTACCTACACTGTTTCTGATGTAGGTTATCCTACCTACACTGTTTCTGATGTAGATTATCCTTCCTACAATGTTTCTGATGTAGGTTATCCTACCTGCAATGTTTCTGATGTATTCTGTCGTAGGTTATACTACCTGCACTGTTTCTGATTTAGGTTATCCTTCCTGCACTGTTTCTGATGTAGGTTATCCTACCTGCACTGTTTCTGATGTGGGTTATCCTACCTGCACTGTTTCTGATGTAGGTTATCCTACCTGCACTGTTTCTGATGTAGGTTATCCTACCTGCACTGTTTCTGATGTAGGTTACCCTACCTGCACTGTTTCTGATGTATTATGTTGTAGGTTATCCTACCTGCACAGTTTGTGATGTAGGTTATCCTACCTACACTGTTTCTGGTGTAGGTTATCCTACCTACACTGTTTCTGATGTAGATTATCCTTACTACAATGTTTCTGATGTATTATGTTGTAGGTTATCCTACCTGCACGGTTTGTGATGTAGGTTATCCTACCTACACTGTTTCTGATGTAGGTTATCCTACCTGCACTGTTTCTGATGTATTCTGTTGTAGGTTATCCTACCTCTACTGTTTCTGATGTAGGTTATCCTACCTGCACTGTTTCTGATGTAGGCTATCATACCTGCACTGTTTCTGATGTAGGTTATCCTACCTGCACTGTTTCTGATGTAGGTTATCCTACATGCAGAGTTTCTGAAGTATTCTGTTGTAGGTATCCTACCTGCCCTGTTTCTGATGTAGATTATCCTTCCTACAATGTTTCTGATGTAGGTTATCCTACCTGCACTGTTTCTGATGTATTCTGTTATAGGTTATCCTACCTGCACTGTTTCTGATGTAGGTTATCCTACCTGCACTGTTTCTTATGTAGGTTATCCTACCTGCAAAGAGTTTCTGCAAGTATTCTGTTTTGTAGGTATCCTACCTGCACTGTTTCTGATGTAAAGGTTATTCTACCTGCCCAGCGTTGGACTTTTTAAAGCTGCGTAAAAAACCAGTTGTTTTATCATGGGGAGGGTTAAATTATCAATTAACTTGCCTGGTTAAATCAAATAAATAAAAATCATGGCCTACATACTCACCAGACTGTAACATCTGCATCCAACTCACACTCTCAAACACATAGATCCCCAGAATGCAGCTCACTCTCCAGATCCCAATCACCTGAATTCTGATCACCTGTCCACACACCTGTATGTCATTATCACACACTATTTAGTTCAGTTCTTTGCACCCCATCACTGTGAGGTATTGTTTTGAGGGGTTCTGTTTTTCCCCATCCTTCTCGCCTCCCATGTATGATAGTTTTTGCCTGCCTCACTCACGACGCCTTTTGCCTACCTGCGTGTACTGTTGCCATGGACCTACCGTCTGCCTGCCACTGGACCCAGCTACCTGCCTCCTCCTATGGTCCCTTCCATTAAACCCTCTGTGCTTGAAACCAGCTCTCTGTCTCCTACCGTGTTTCTTACACAGACATGTCACCCATTGAGCATGTTTGGCATGTTCTGGATCAAGGTGTACGACGCCTTGTTCGCGTTTCCACACAGCCCCCCATGGACAAGGAGTGGGACAATATTCCACAGGCCACAATCAACAGCCCAATCAACTCTATGTGAAGAAGATATGCTTCGCGACATGAGGCAAATGGTGGTCACACCAAAATACGGACTGGATTTCTGATCCATGCCACTACTTTAAACATTTTTTTTAAACCCCCTTTTTCTCCACAGTTTTGTAATATCCAATTTTGATCTTGTCTCATTGCTGCAACTCCCCAACACACACACTCAGACACTCAGACAGACACACACACACACAGACAAAAAGACACACACACACAGTCAGACACACAGACACACCTGCCTTTGTCCCCTTCCCCCAATTAAGTCATGTTGAGGAAATGTTTGGCAGAAGCTCCTCCATCCCAAGTAGCTGGCTGCGCCCCTCACACACGCAGGCACATAAATAGCGTCCCCAGCTAATTGTGTGCGGCCTCCTTGGTCTTGGATACAGTGTTGCCGTGGCAGCCGCGTTTTCTCCACGTGGCGATTGATAGAGGAGCCACTCCTATTGATCTGAGACATAATTCAGCTCGACTCAAACGTGCACTGGCATACAAAGAAACACATTTTACTGAACCCCTTATTTTCCTCTAAGAGGAGGACATATTTTGTGGCAAGGAGTGGCATTGTACAAACACACTGGTACCCAGGCTACTGTAATTAATTGCCAGTCGCCTAAATTTTTCCAATAAATCAACGCAATGAGGACAGAGACAGAAAGATTCAGTTCCAGCTGATTTTATTTCCGTCTTGAAAAAAACTAAACAAACATTACAAACAAACAAATAAAAAATGCTCTGTAATAGAGGTCTGAGGCAGTCATTGACCCGATTGGCTGGCGTTGAGTTCTATATTCAAATGAGATATGGTACGATTGGAGGAAACATGATCATACACACAGCATATTGCACAAATGGAAAAAAAAAAAAATGAAAAAAATAAAGATCCTGGACCACAATCATTAACATCATAATGACAAAAGATGGCAATTTTAGTGTCTGTCGTTGATCATTGTACATAGAAACACAATCGTATCTGCATTATAGTACAGTCAATAAACAAAAAATATCTTCAATTGATATTCTTAAAAATAAAAAAAAATCTTAAACACAACAGCTATACATATACCTGAATCTGAAATACAATTGCTAATTTGCCATGCCATAATATAGGAAAAACAATTAGCTAGCTAGTCTTAGCCAAGTAAGCCAACAGGTAGAAAAACGATTAAATAGTCTTATTATGCAATTGCGCAATGATAGATGATCGAAGCACTTCATACACCTTTCTCCACCTCCCTCTGACTCAAATAGGCATTTAGAATGTGTGAGTGTCACATTCCATCCAGTCAGTGGTTTCAAATCAAACCTATCAACAAAAGCATACCGATGTTTTCTCTCAATCCAACAGCATCTCTATCTCTCTCTTGAACAATTCTGATATACTGTAGCCTGGGCGCCAGTCTGTTTGTGCCATCGTGTCACTCCTTGACAAGGACTTGACAAGACAGCACAAATACATCTGGGTCCAAGTTATGCAAATCCACTGTTGAAACACAGTCACTGGGTGCAGCTGACGCTCTAGTGACGTAAGCGGGTGTCAATGTGTTTACTTGGCTGGTGTAATACAGACACTGTGCCTTTAAGAAGCATGTGGTGCGATACTGTCAAGTGTAAACATTGTATAAAGGAGCAGAATATATGTGACAACGGACCCTCAGGCTTTGAACATCAGGAATCAAAGCAACCACCCACTGGCACTCCCTCCCATAGATATCGTACAAAAATACACAAATAGAAAAATGACACACTTACTGAGTTCTCCTTTAAAAAGTGAGAGATATCAACATTTTAAATAAGATACACTTCTAGCCCTCCTGCACAGGGATACAGCCAGGTGGTTTACACACAAACAAGACCTATTATACAATAACAATACTTCAAAGTATTAATAAAATAAAAAAAAACATGTTGGGCTGGTGTAAATACATCGATATATAAAAAAACGTCATCTGATATAGAATAACTACAGCCAGATGTGCTAGGCGTTGCGCAGTAAGGGAATTGGTCCTGAAATGTGCATTCAGAGTGTAAAAGGTTTCAGAGAAAAGATTCTGAGTTTGAGTTGTTAATTCATTAAAAGTCCTGCCGTTGAGAGGAAAGCTGGTGATTGTGAACTGTGTTCTGTGATCGCACACACACACACTCGCACACATACGCACACTTACTCACACACGCACACACAATCAGCGCGGTAATGACATTGTAATAAACATATTTTCAGATGCATCAGTCAATGTAACAGTGCAGACTACTCCACAAGGGAGTGCATGCATGTTAAGCTTCAGAAAAACCCACCTGAATATCACCTTCGTAAACCCCGCTCACACAGAGAACAACAACTGAAGTGGGTCACTTATACTGCTTTCATCTCCATGGCAACATCAAGCTCTCCAAAAGCCCATTTACCCATAGTCATGTTCACCATCAACCTACAAACCTCCTCCTGCCAGCCGGTTGAATACTTCAGTTCAGTAAGTCTGTGTGTGTGTCTGTGTGTCACTTCTAAAAGAGGCGTGCTCAGAGTCCTTCTCTCTTCTCTCTCCAAATGCAAGCGATGCACTTTCCTTCAGTTCGGCGCACCAGGCAACAATGCGCCCTTGTCTGTCCCCGTTCGTGTCTTTGTCAATACCCACATGGAACAGACGATTATGTTTTTTATACACACATTCTGCACAATTTAACCTAAACACATGTCATTAATATTAGGCTATTCTTTCCAAAACGAGGGTTAGTTTAGCTCACATTTCACTCTCCCTAATAATCTGAAAGAATGTCTGAAGATTCTTCTTTCACACTCACTGGGTTTTAGTTTTGCGCGGGGCGGGGCTTCTCTTTCCCTCTTGTTCTCTGTGATTTCTCTCCTTTCCGCCACTCAGTAAGTGAATACGAGGTTGGAGATGGTGGATTCCAGCCAGTCTCCCGAGATCATCTCGCTGACCTCGGGGGTGCAGTAGTCGGGGAAGTCAAAGTGAGATCCCGCCCCACACTCGCCGAAGCTCCAGTCCAGGTCCCTGTCGAGCTCCGACTCACATGGCCCCATGCTGCCCAGAGACATGCTCTCAAACCCGGGGCTCGGCTGTAGCTCGAACCGCTCATCCTCCAGCTCTTCATCCGAGGAAGAAGAGAGGGAGGAGGAAGAGGAGTGAGAGGCGGACGGGGTTGGAGAGGACGCACGTGTGTACCTGAGGCGGACTGCCGATGATGGTGAGGATGTTGAAGGTTTGGAGGAAAGTGCTTTGTTCGCCCCCGTCGCCTGGTCTTCATACAGGCTCATCGGGTCACAGGACTCAGACGAGCTGCTCAGGGCGGGACTCCCTGGGACTCCCACAGAGGGTGGCCCGCTGTCCAAGCTCCCTCCTCCACTAAACATGTAGCCGCGCCTGGCTGGCTTGTCTGGTATCTGCCGGGCACCAGTCACTGACCTGGATTTGTAGAGCGTGTGGTGATCCGCGGGAGACGCACACTCTTGCCCCTGGGTAGGCAGCTTGACGCTCCCCTGTCCCGGCTTGGGCACTCTGCTGTTCCCCCTAGACCCAGAGCCTCTTTTCGATGAGGACTTAGAACCCCTGCTCCTATCCGTGCCTTTCTCTCCCCTCTCCCCCCGCTCTGTCTTGGAGCTGGGCGTCTTAACCTTCTTCCGTGGCCGATACTTGTAGTCAGGATAGTCGGCCATGTGCTTGAGTCTCAGCCGCTCTGCTTCCTGGATGAACGGGATCTTATCTGTGTCTTTGAGCAGTTTCCAGCGCTTGCCCAGCCGCTTGGAAATCTCAGCGTTGTGCATGTCCGGGCTCTGCTCCATGATCTTTCTCCTCTCGATCTGAGACCACACCATAAATGCGTTCATCGGTCTCTTGATGTGTCCCGTGGGGGTTTTACACCAGGCGACGTTGCCTCGCTCCCCTCCCGTGGAGGATAGCGGAGACCCGGGAGTCGGAGACGCGTCCATGTCCAAGTCCATATCTCCGGTGTCGGTGCCGTCCCCACCAGGAGAGAATGAATCTGTGCTCTCTGTGTGGCTCATGTGCTGTACCATCGTTTCTCTTTCTTTCTCAATCTCTCGGTTAGACAGAAAACGTACCAAAAAAAGTGCTGTTCAGAATTATGTTATGGTGAGAAAGTGCGTAAAAGTTGCCAATGCTGTTATATCATCGGTTTTCTTTCAGTCACTCAATAAACGTATGTTTATGTAACCACACTGGACGGATTGCGTAAAAGTTATTGCAAGTCTCCTCTATCTTTCAGTCCGTTTTGGAGACGCTGCGCAGTTAGTCTCTAGTGCGAGTATATCTTCAAAAAAAGAGAACGAAATAACACATTAAAATCCTTCAACGTTCTGCAATCAAACGTTCAACTGCCAGTGCGACTGAAAACTCGCCCTGTGATACCTAGAGCACTTCGCTGCTGAAAACAACACTGTAACTTTCCTATGAGAGGTATAATATCGCTGTCTGCGCAGCTCGCCTTAGCAGTGACAGAACCATGTGGAAGAATGGAAGTGTCGCACTTTTTCATAGTCCTCTCTTTCCTTATCGGTCTGCCAGTATACTGTAAACATAACGTTCAACACTACACCGTTTTATATCCCCTTCGCGAGAAATAAAGGCTACACTAATCAGCCAATCACAGGCTGTCTCTATCCTGTTTTTGTCCAAAACCACGCCCAGTCGGAGTCCATTGGCTGAATAAACCGTGTAATAATAATCGGTCTGCAATGAACATTCGTGTATCTGACCTCATTCCTTGTCTGACCGAACCCAACCGAGAGTCAAAACTTCGCAGTCCTTCCTCTGCCGCCTTTCTCAATAATAAGACCCATGCTTATAAATAGAAATGCATTAGTTCAATGCAATGTGGATTAAGTTAATCTGGAATTAGATTATATAAATACAAAAGAAAGTAAACCATTTCAGTAAATGTTATTAAATGGTATATTCTATTAAACCAACGCCAGCCATGACAGGGATCGACAATGCATGATACAATATACATTTATAATATAAACGGATCTTTATTTACATAACCTTTTATTGATGAAATCTCATAAAGAGTACCCATTAGATAAATCATAACACAAGCATCATGTCCATTTTCCACCAACATGTTTATTGTTGATCTAGCAAGGTTATTGTTTGAGCGCACATGGTCCCTACAGTTTACAAGGCCATGCGCTCATAACGCAGGTTGTTATTGTTCTCTCTCAGCTGCGCTCTGGTTGGTTAAGCGGCATCGCTAGATGTCAGCGTAGAGCCAGAGAGAAAGTGATTCATGTTTTCATAGGCGTGTGTTTGTGTGTGTATTTTTTTGTGCATGTGTGTCTATCTGTGTCTGTGTGTGTATGTGCACCTACCTTAAATAAATCATACATTTGAATATCAATTCCTTGTTAACCTGTCTTCATCATGATACTTTGGTCTAAAGTAGTGCACTACTACCCTATAGACCCTGGTCTAAAGTAGTGCACTACTACCTTATAGACTCTGGTATAAAGTAGTGCACTACATTGTGAATAGGGTGCCATTTGGGACACAGACACATTACCTTGCTGTTATTCTCCATGAGTAGCCTACACAGGGAATCAGTTAAGAAGGGCCGGACAGGGGTTGGAGCTCAACAGTATGATTCCCATGGACAGTAAGAAAGAGGCTTCTCCTTTGTCCTAACTGCAGAGGAATGAAGCTACCAATTTGACTTAAGGTCATGCACAATGGGGCCTTTAAGTTTTTTTTGTGTGTGTGCGTGTGTGTCTGTGTGTGTGTGTGTGTGTGTGTGTGTGCGTGTGTGCGTGTGTGTGTGTGTGTGTGTGTGTGTGTGTGTGTGTGTTATCTTGTTTAACTAAGTGGAGGGGACTTTCCAACCAGTTCAAACTTTGAAATCCTGGAAAAACTCCAACTCAGTTATAACAGGCTTGTTAGAAACTGAATGACTCACTGCACACACACACACGCGCGCGCACGCACACACACACACACACACACACACACACACACACACGCACACACACACACACACACACACACATGCAACCACGCACATGTGCACACACACACACAAACACACACACACACACACACTGTGTTTTGCTGACCAGTTTCTGTCCTCTGAGTCATAGGCAGACTGCATGTTCTGTCTGCTGTGTGTATGAAGGTGGCAGACAGCACAGGTGGTCAGTTCTCACCCCACATTGTTACTGTTACCAGCCACTGATACCAGAAGGCCCTGCACATTACACAATCTTTAAAAAACATCATGAGGATGAAAAGAGAGGGACAGCTGGTATGAAAACAGAAAAATAGGAGGGAGAACAAAGGGAGACCAGAGGGAGACCAGAGGGAGAACAGAGAGGGAACAGAGGGAGAACAAAGGAGAACAAATGGAGACCAGAGGGAGAACAAATGAGAACGAAATGGAGACCAGAGGGAGATCAGAGGGAGAACAAAGGAGAACAAATGGAGACCAGAGGGAGATCAGAGGGAGATCAGATGGGGATCAGAGGGAGACCAGACGGAGACCAGAGGGAGACCAGAGGGAGATCAGAGGGAGAAGAAAGGAGAACCTACACCAAGAGGACCTACACCAAGAGGACTTACACCAAGAGGACCTACACCCAGAGGATTCAAACCAAGAGGACCTACACCAAGAGGAGCCATACCAGGAGGACCTACACCAAGAGGACCTACACCCAGAGGATTCATACCAAGAGGACCTACACCCAGAGGATTCATACCAAGAGGTCCTACACCAAGAGGACCTACACCAAGAGGACCTACACCAAGAGGGTCCACACCAAGAGGCTTCATACCAAGAGGACCTACACCAAGAGGATTCATACCAAGAGGACCTACACCAAGAGGATCTACACCAAGAGGATCTACACCAAGAGGACCTACATCAAGAGGCTCTACACCAAGAGGTCCTACACCAAGAGGACCTACAACAAGAGGATCTTCACCAAGAAGATTCATACCAAGAGGACCTACACCAAGAGGAGCTACACAAAGATGATTCACACCAAGAGCACCTACACCAAGAGGTTTCACACCAAGAGGATTCACACCAAGAGGACTTCCACCAAGAGCGTTCACACCAAGAGGACCTACACCCAGAAGATTCACACCAAGAGGATTCACACCAAGAGGTCCTACACCCAGAGGATTCACACCAAGAGGACCTACACCCAGAGGATTCACACCAAGAGGCCCTCCTCCCAGAGGATTCACACCAAGAGGCCCTCCTCCCAGAGGATTCATACCAAGAGGACCTACACCTAGAGGATTCACACCAAGAGGTTTCACACCAAGAGGACCTCCACCAGGAGGATTCACACCAAGAGGACCTACACCAAGAGGATTCACACTAAGAGGAGCTACACCCAGAGGAATCACACCAAGAGGGCCTGCACCAAGAGGATTCACACCAAGAGAACCTAGCCCCAAATGATTCACACTAAGAGGACCTACACCAAGAGGGTTCACACCAAGAGGATCTACAACCAGAGGATTCACACCAAGAGGACCTACACCAAGAGGACCTACACCTAGACCACAAAACCACCAGCCACATCCTCACCTCAACCAGTCGACCCCTCCCCAAACAAACCCTAGCCACACCCTACGTAGCCCTCCCCCCGGACCAGTCTTATGCCCCCCCCATGCCCCCCACCCCTGCAGCAAGGAGATCAACATTACATATGCCCAGCTCGTGAGCAGAGCAACAGGTCAAACCCCCACTATAATACCAGCCCAAGTACCATCCTGAGACCTAAGAGTTATGTATCTGATGCTCAACATGCTCTGCTCACACCTACAGTAATTGTCCTTGCCCTAACCACACCAAATCAAAACGAGACAATATGGAACACAAAGCTCTTACTATTTCATCCTGGAATATACAAGGTCTGAGGTCATCTGCCTTTGGCCTTAAGAGCAGTAACACAGACTTCATCAAAGAGATTGGAAATATTGACACTGTCATCCTACAGAAACCTGGTGTAGAGGAGATGGACCCACTGGTTGCCCTCTAGTTTACAGAGAGCTGGTAGTCCCATCCACCAAACTACCAGGTGTGAAACAGGGAAGAGACGCAGGGGGTATGCTAATCTGGTATAGAGAAGACCTAACACACTCTATTAAATTAATCAAAACAGGAACATTTTACATCTGGATAGAAATGAATGATATTATGTTAACAGAGAAAAATAACCTCATGTATATTACCTATATCCCCCCAATAGAATCCCCATACTTTAACTTCTCCATCCTAGAGGGGGAGATCAACCATTTCCAGGCAACAGGGACATGTACTAGTCTGTGGCGAATTAAATGACAGAACTGGACAAGAACCTGACTGTCTCAGCACACAGGGGGACAAACACCTACCTGGAGGTGACAGCATTCCCTCCCTAGATATGCCCCCCCCCCCCTAGACACAACTATGACAAAACAATCAAGAAAAACGGGTCACAAGCTCTGTCGCACACAGGTCCTGTACATAGTCAATGGTAGGGGACTCTTACGGTAGATACACCTACATATTATCCCTTGGCAGTAGTACTGTAGATGACTTTATCACTGACCTCAACCCAAACACTTAGAGCGTTCTCAGTCAGCCCACTGACACTCCTTTCAGTTTACAGCAAAATCACTGTCTATTTGAACAGAGCAATAATCAACCATGAGGCATCAAAGCCCAAGGAACCGAATAGTATTAAGAAATGCTACAGATGGAAGGAAAATAGTAGACAAACCTACCAAAAAAACAATTAGGCAGCGATAAATTCAATCCCTTGTAGACTGAATTGCCAGGACAAAAGGTTTCACTCTAATAGTGAAGGGTTAAACTTGGCAGTAGATAACCTAAGCAGTATATTTTGACCTCTCAGCTTCCCTATCAAACATTTTTCAAGCAGACAACCAAAGAAAACAACAATGACAAATGGTTTGACGAAGAATTCAAAAACTTAAGAAAGAAATTGAGAAAAACCTATCCAAACAAAAACCTAGAATCCCAGGAAACCTGAGCCTATGCCTTCACTATGGTGAACCACTAAAACAATACAGAAATACACTATGGAAAAAGAAGGAACAGCATGTCAGAAATCAGCTCAATATAATTAAATAATCCATAGACTAACCACTTCTGGTTAAATTGGAAAACAAACAACAACAGGAAGAGTTATCAATGCAAAACGGAGATGTATGGATAAACCACTTCTCCAATATATTTGTCTCTATAACAACGAACAAACAGCAGAAACATATACATGATCAAATACAAATCTTAGACTCAACTATTAAAGACGACCAGAACACACTGGATTCTCCAATTACACTGAACAAACTACAGGACAAAATACAAACCCTAAAACACAAAAAGGCCTGTGGTATCCTAAATTAAATGATAAAAATTATAAAAAAATACAGACCACATAATTAGCATAATCCTAAATTCTGGCATCTTCCCCAATATTTGGAACCAAAGACTGATCACCCCAATCCACAAAAGTGGAGACAAATTTGACCCCAATAACTACCATGGGATATGCGTCAACAGCAACCTTGGGAAATCTGAAGTCAAATGTCTACTGTTTGCTGATGATCTGGTGCTTCTGTCCCCAACCAAAGAGGGTCTACAGCAGCACCTAGATATTCTGCACAGATTCTGTCTGACCTGACCTGGGCCCTGACAGTAAGACAAAAATAATGGTGTTCCAAAAAAGGTCCAGTTGCCAGGACCACAAATACAAATTCCATCTAGACACCGTTGCCCTAGAGCACACAAAAAAAACGATACATAACTCAGCGTAAACATCAGTGCCGTCAGTAACTTCTACAAAGCTGTGAACGAGCTGACAAGGCAAGAAGGAACATACAATTCGACATAACAATTAGGATCTGACAAAAAATATAGGAATCATTTATCAAACTCATTGCTCTTTATGGTTGTGAGGTCTGGGGTCCGCTCACCAACCAATAATTCACAAAATGGGGGGAACACCAAATTGAGACTCTGTGTACAATGTAAAACACCAAATTGAGACTCTGCACGCAGAATTCTACACAAATATCCTCTGTGTACAACGTAAAACACCAAATAATGCATGCAGAGCAGAATTAGTCCGATAGCCGCTGATGATCAAAATCCAGAAAAGAGCCGTTTAACTCTACAACAAAACGATTATTACTTGACACATTGGAAAGAATCAACCAAAAAAACTGAGCAAACTAGAATGCTATTTGGCCCTAAACAGAGAGTACATAGAGGTAGAATACCTGTCCACTGTGACTGACCCAAACGTAAGGAAAGCTTTGACTATGTACAGACTCAGTGAGCAGAGCCTTGCTGTTGAGAAAGGCCGCCGTAGGCAGACATGGCTCTCAAAAGAAGACAGGCTATGTGCACACTGCCCACAAAATGAGGTGGAAACTGAGCTGCTCTTCCTAACCTCCTGCCCAATGTATGACCATATTAGAGACACATATTTCCATCAGATTACACCCACAATGAATTCGAAAACAAATACAAATTTGATAAATTCCCATATCTATTTGATGAAATACCACAGTGTGCCATCACAGCTGCAATATTTGTGACCTGTTGCCACACACAGAGAGAGACACAGAGAGAGAGAGAGAGAGAGAGAGGGAGAGACAGAGAGAGAGAGAGACACAGAGAGAGAGACACAGAGAGAGACACAGAGAGAGAGAGGGAGAGAGAGGGAGAGACAGAGAGAGAGAGAGACACACAGAGAGACAGAGAGAGAGAGAGATAGAGAGAGAGGGAGAGAGAGGGAGAGACAGAGAGAGAGAGAGAGAGAGAGACACACACAGAGAGACAGAGACAGAGAGCGAGAGAGAGAGACAGAGACAGAGAGAGAGAGACAGCGAGAGAGACAGAGAGAGAGAGATAGAGAGAGAGGGAGAGAGAGGGAGAGACAGAGAGAGAGAGAGACACACAGAGAGACAGAGACAGAGAGAGAGAGACACACAGAGAGAGGGAGAGAGAGGGAGAGACAGAGAGAGAGACACACACAGAGAGACAGAGAGCGAGAGAGAGAGACAGAGAGCGAGAGAGAGAGACAGAGACAGAGAGAGAGACAGCGAGAGAGACAGAGAGAGAGAGTAAGAAAGAGAGAGTGAGATTGCTAGATTACTTGTTAGATTTGTGTGTATCAGGTATTTGTTGGGAATTGTCAGATTATTTGTTAGATATTACTGCACTGTTGGAACTAGAAACAAGCATTTCGCTACACTCGCATTAACATCTGCTAACCATGTGTATGTGACCAATAACATTTGATTTGATTTGATTTGAGATAGAGAGTGAGAGAGAAAGAAATCATTTTGAGGCTTCCTCCTCTTCTTGAAAAGTAGATTGCATTTCTTTTCCTCGTTTTCGGAGGAGAGGACGAAATAGAGTCATCAGCTGTATGAGAGGACAAAATGGAGTCATCAGCTGTATGAGAGGATGAAATGGAGTCATCAGCTGTATGAGAGGACGAAATGGAGTCATCAGCTGTATGAGAGGACGAAATGGAGTCATCAGCTGTATGAGAGGATGAAATGGAGTCATCAGCTGTATGAGAGGACGAAATGGAGTCATCAGCTGTTTCAGAGGACGTAAATGGAGTCATCAGCTGTATGAGAATGAAATGGAGTCGTCAGATGTATGAGAGGACGAAATGGAGTCGTCAGCTGTTTGAGAGGACGTAAATGGAGTCATCAGCTGTATGAGAATGAAATGGAGTCATCAGCTGTATGAGAGGATGAAATGGAGTCATCAGCTGTATGAGAGGACGAAATGGAGTCATCAGCTGTATGAGAACGAAATGGAGTCATCAGCTGTTTCAGAGGATGTAAATGGAGTCATCAGCTGTATGAGAGGATGAAATGGAGTCATCAGCTGTATGAGAGGACAAAATTGAGTCATCAGTTGTATGAGAGGACGAAATGGGGGTCATCAGCTTTTTCAGAGGATGTAAATGGAGTCATCAGCTGTATGAGAGGACGAAAGGGAGTCATCAGCTGTATGAGAGGATGAAATGGGGGTCATCAGCTGCTATTTTGCTCCCCATAAAGTAGGTATGTTGTGTTGAGATGTATTTTCGTCTTTCTTCTTTGCAATAAATTTTCATTTGTTTTTTTGTCGGTCGACGGCGTTTTCAGATCAACGAAGTTCCCCGAGGGACGAGAGAGGGTGTGGTCTGACAATGTAACGCCCCGATAAGTCCCATAATGCCGCTCTCCTGAAGATGACAAGGCAAGTCAGATGGTAGCTGTGTCATGGCGAGACAGCCGCACACACACTCTAGCTGGAAAACACACACACACAGTGAGACAGAGCTGGGTATCAGTCTGCTGCTGCGGGACTCAGATGTACAATGGAAACGAGAGCACACACACTGCGACACAACTACACTCTGTTTTCGGGGCATCTCTGAAAAGCTCAGAGCGGGATAAGGAAGAGATCAGATGAAGATGAGCGTAGAGAAAAGTCTTCTCGAAAAGTCGACTGCACTTATTTTCTTCCCAGAAGGGGGTAGATCGTTTTCGGAGAAGTGGATGAAACGGGGTCGTCAGCTTTTGGAGTCACGGAATTTTCTGCGGATGAATCGGAGAAAAAAAGCAAAAGCAAAACATGTGATTTATCCTGCAGAGCAGGAGGAACAGAGCAGGAGGAGAGCAGGAGGAGAGCAGGAGGAGAGCAGGAGGAGAGCAGGAGGAGAGCAGGAGGAACAGAGCAGGAGGAGCAGAGCAGGAGGAGGAGAGCAGGAGGAACAGAGCAGGAGGAGAGCAGGAGGAGAGCAGGAGGAGAGCAGGAGGAGAGCAGGAGGAGCAGAGCAGGAGGAACAGAGCAGGAGGAGCAGAGCAGGAGGAACAGAGCAGGAGGAGAGCAGGAGGAGCAGAGCAGGAGGAACAGAGCAGGAGGAGCAGAGCAGGAGGAGCAGAGCAGGAGGAGCAGAGCAGGAGGAGAGCAGGAGGAGAGCAGGAGGAGCAGAGCAGGAGGAACAGAGCAGGAGGAACAGAGCAGGAGGAGAGCAGGAGGAGCAGAGCAGGAGGAGCAGAGCAGGAGGAGCAGAGCAGGAGGAACAGAGCAGGAGGAGAGCAGGAGGAGCAGAGCAGGAGGAGCAGAGCAGGAGGAGCAGAGCAGGAGGAGCAGAGCAGGAGGAACAGAGCAGGAGGAGCAGAGCAGGAGGAACAGAGCAGGAGGAACAGAGCAGGAGGAACAGAGCAGGAGGAGCAGAGCAGGAGGAGAGCAGGAGGAGCAGAGCAGGAGGAGCAGAGCAGGAGGAGCAGAGCAGGAGGAACAGAGCAGGAGGAACAGAGCAGGAGGAGAGCAGGAGGAGCAGAGCAGGAGGAGCAGAGCAGGAGGAGAGCAGGAGGAACAGAGCAGGAGGAACAGAGCAGGAGGAACAGAGCAGGAGGAACAGAGCAGGAGGAGCAGAGCAGGAGGAGAGCAGGAGGAGAGCAGGAGGAACAGAGCAGGAGGAGAGCAGGAGGAACAGAGCAGGAGGAGAGCAGGAGGAGAGCAGGAGGAGAGCAGGAGGAACAGAGCAGGAGGAGCAGAGCAGGAGGAGCAGAGCAGGAGGAGAGCAGGAGGAGCAGAGCAGGAGGAGCAGAGCAGGAGGAGCAGAGCAGAGGAGCAGAGCAGGAGGAACAGAGCAGGAGGAACAGCAGTCAAAAGGATGAGGAGAGAAAAGGAGGAGGAGAGAAACAGAGGAGGAGAGAAACAGAAGAGGAGAGAAACAGAGGAGGAGAGAAACAGAGGAGGAGAGAAACAGAGGAGGAGAGAAACAGAGGAGGAGAGAAACAGAGGAGGAGAGAAACAGAAGAGGAGAGAAACAGAGGAGGAGAGAAACAGAGGAGGAGAGAAACGGAGGAGGAGAGAAACAGAGGAGGAGAGAAACAGAGGAGGAGAGAAACAGAGGAGGAGAGAAACAGAGGAGGAGAGAAACGGAGGAGGAGAGAAACAGAGGAGGAGAGAAACAGAGGAGGAGAGAAACAGAGGAGGAGAGAAACAGAGGACAGAGAGAAACAGAGGAGGAGAGAAACAGAGGAGGAGAGAAACAGAGGAGGAGAGAAACGGAGGAGGAGAGAAACAGAGGAGGAGAGAAACAGAGGAGGAGAGAAACAGAGGAGGAGAGAAACAGAGGAGGAGAGAAACAGAGGAGGAGAGAAACAGAGGAGGAGAGAAACAGAGGAGGAGAGAAACAGAGGAGGAGAGAAACAGAGGAGGAGAGAAACAGAGGGAGGGTGAAAGATAGAAAGATAGAACGAAAGATAGAAGAGTAGAGAAAGTGATGAGGAGAGAAACAAGGTACTCAGGGAGGAGAGAAGGACAGAGGGAGGGATGGGAAGAAAAGAGAGACAGAGGGAGAAAATAATGGCGAGAGAGGGAGAGATAGAAAGAGAGGGATAGAGAGAGCTCTTCATCTGCCAAAAATCTCCAATATTTCTCTTTGGGGCATAGCGATTCTGGGTCGCCTCCCCACCCTCTCACAGTCTTCTCCTGCACTCAGACACACACACAGAAATACATCTGGGATTTGGGGTGTCTGGTAACCCGGAACAACTCTGCCCCTGCAGGCTTTCCAGGGTGTGTCTGTCCTCGTCTTACCCAGGGAAAGTGTTTTGGGCTGGGGGTCAGAGGCAAGGGCGCTGGGGGTGGTGGAGAGCAGACATGTAGTGATCAGACAGCGTAGCAATACAGCAGACAGAGAGCAGACACTCTGACCTAAATCAGGACCCAACCTGGTCTCAGAGCATTTCGTATCATTCTGTATGTCAATCTGAGACACTCCTTTTAGTAATGATATGTTACGTTTCGTATCGTATGTATTATTTTGTGAATGTCCATCACACATTTTGTATGATATGTTACGAATTACAATTTGTGTTATTTGTTATGACTTTGCAAAGCGTACAATATGTTTACAATTCACAAAAAGTCTAACAGGTTACAAATTTGCAAAAAAATATGATATGTTACGAATTCGAGCCAGGTAGTTAGGTGGCTAACGTTAGCTAGGGTAAGGGTTAGGGGTATGGTTAGTGTTAATGTTAGAGTTGAGTTTTGGAGTTAGGTTAAGGTTAGGATAAGGATTAACTAAAAAGGTTAAGGTTATGGTTAGGTGAAGGTTTAGCTAAAACAGATAAGATTAACATTTGTTAACATGCTAAGTAGTTGTAAAATAGCACAAAAAAAGTAGTAAATAGTTGAAAAGTTGCTAATTAGCTAAAATTGTCTTTGATGAGATTTGAACTCTTTCGTGTTATAAGCCCATCCATCCACTCCGACCAACCACAGTCCTCAAATAACCATTAGTCTAATGTAACTCTTACGGAACGTAACATATCACAGTGGAGTCTCAGACTTACAGTACGTACCGAATAATACGAAATGCCCTGAGACCAATTTGCAGCACCAGACAGCAGCATTCAGAGAAGTCTGCCTGCAGAGAAAGACTGAGGTGGGGGAAAGGGGGGTAAAAGAGAGGAGAACAAGAGAAGGGGGAGAGCTTTGAAGAGAGAAGGAGAGGGGCAGGGGAAATGGGAAAGGGGGGGTAGCAATGGAAAGGGAGTATAGGGAGGGAGAGGAAAAGAAAGGATGGTATACACTGACAAGATGTCAACGCTACAGAGATAGTGAGACAGATGAGGTAGAGTCTGGACTGCTGAGGATCTCCACTGGTCATATGCTGTCAGTGTTGAGGAAGCTACTCTGAAAACAGAGCTTACCAAGCTACTAATTACTAGACACTGGAAAAAGTTAATCTACACTAAAGCTACCCTTTAGAAAAAATAGTTTACTTTACACATTCTGTTAACATCTGTGCGTCCCTGTGTGTGGACATGTGTTTCAGTCTGTGTGTGTCTGCTCTGAGCGCCACTGAGAGGAGGAATAGAGAGGGAGAGAAGCAGCTCCAATGAGAGGAGGAATAGAGAGAGAGAGAGAAGCAGCTCCACTGAGAGGAGGAAAGGAGAGAGAGGAGTAGCTCCTCTTAGAGGAGGAATAGAGAGAGAGAGAGAAGCAGCTCCACTGAGAGGAGGAATAGAGAGAGAGAGAAGCAGCTCCAATGAGAGGAGGAATAGAGAGAGAGAAGCAGCTCCACTGAGAGGAGGAATAGAGAGAGAGAGAGAGAAGCAGCTCCACTGAGCGGAGGAATAGAGAGAGAGGAGTAGCTCCACTGACAGGAGGAATAGAGAGAGAGAGAGAGAAGCAGCTCCACTGAGCGGAGGAATAGAGAGAGAGGAGTAGCTCCACTGACAGGAGGAATAGAGAGAGAGAGAGAGAAGCAGCTCCTCTTAGAAGAGGAATAGAGAGAGAGGAGTAGCTCCACTGACAGGAGGAATAGAGAGAGAGAGAGAGAAGCAGCTCCTCTTAGAAGAGGAATAGAGAGAGAGGAGTAGCTCCACTGACAGGAGGAATAGAGAGAGAGAGAGAGAAGCAGCTCCTCTTAGAAGAGGAATAGAGAGAGAGAGAGAAGCAGCTCCTCTTAGAAGAGGAATAGAGAGAGAGAGAGAAGCAGCTCCTCTTAGAAGAGGAATAGAGAGAGAGAGAGAAGCAGCTCCTCTTAGAAGAGGAATAGAGAGAGAGAGAGAAGCAGCTCCAATGAGAGGAGGAAAGGAGAGAGAGAGAAGCAGCTCCACTGAGAGGAGGAATAGCGAGAGAGGAGTAGCTCCTCTTAGAGGAGGAATAGAGAGAGAGAGAGAAGCAGCTCCACTGAGAGGAGGAAAGGAGAGAGAGAGAAGCAGCTCCTCTTAGAAGAGGAATAGAGAGAGAGGAGTAGCTCCTCTTAGAGGAGGAATAGAGAGAGAGAGAGAAGCAGCTCCACTGAGAGGAGGAAAGGAGAGAGAGGAGTAGCTCCTCTTAGAGGAGGAATAGAGAGAGAGAGAAGCAGCTCCACTGAGAGGAGGAATAGAGAGAGGGAGAGAAGCAGCTCCACTGAGAGGAGGAATAGAGAGAGAGAGAAGCAGCTCCACTGAGAGGAGGAATAGAGAGAGAGGAGTAGCTCCTCTTAGAGGAGGAATAGAGAGAGAGGAGTAGCTCTTAGAGGAGGAATAGAGAGAGAGAGAGAGAGAGAAGCAGCTCCACTGAGAGGAGGAATAGAGAGAGAAAAGCAGCTCCTCTTAGAGGAGGAATAGAGAGAGAGAGAAGCAGCTCCACTGAGAGGAGGAATAGAGAGAGAGAAGCAGTTCCACTGAGAGGAGGAATAGAGAGAGAGGGCGAGAAGCAGCTCCACTGAGAGGAGGAATAGAGAGAGAGGAGTAGCTCCTCTTAGAGGAGGAATAGAGAGAGAGAGAGAAGCAGCTCCACTGAGAGGAGGAATAGAGAGAGAAGCAGCTCCTCTTAGAAGAGGAATAGAGAGAGAGGAGTAGCTCCTCTTAGAGGAGGAATAGAGAGAGAGAGAGAAGCAGCTCCACTGAGAGGAGGAAAGGAGAGAGAGGAGTAGCTCCTCTTAGAGGAGGAATAGAGAGAGAGAGAAGCAGCTCCACTGAGAGGAGGAATAGAGAGAGGGAGAGAAGCAGCTCCACTGAGAGGAGGAATAGAGAGAGAGAGAAGCAGCTCCACTGAGAGGAGGAATAGAGAGAGAGGGTAGCTCCTCTTAGAGGAGGAATAGAGAGAGAGGAGTAGCTCTTAGAGGAGGAATAGAGAGAGAGAGAGAGAGAAGCAGCTCCACTGAGAGGAGGAATAGAGAGAGAAAAGCAGCTCCTCTTAGAGGAGGAATAGAGAGAGAGAGAAGCAGCTCCACTGAGAGGAGGAATAGAGAGAGAGAAGCAGTTCCACTGAGAGGAGGAATAGAGAGAGAGGGCGAGAAGCAGCTCCACTGAGAGGAGGAATAGAGAGAGAGGAGTAGCTCCTCTTAGAGGAGGAATAGAGAGAGAGAGAGAAGCAGCTCCACTGAGAGGAGGAATAGAGAGAGAAGCAGCTCCTCTTAGAAGAGGAATAGAGAGAGAGGAGTAGCTCCTCTTAGAGGAGGAATAGAGAGAGAGAGAGAAGCAGCTCCACTGAGAGGAGGAAAGGAGAGAGAGGAGTAGCTCCTCTTAGAGGAGGAATAGAGAGAGACAGAGAAGCAGCTCCACTGAGAGGAGGAATAGAGAGAGAGGAGTAGCTCCTCTTAGAGGAGGAATAGAGAGAGAGAGAAGCAGCTCCACTGAGAGGAGGAATAGAGAGAGAGAAGCAGTTCCACTGAGAGGAGGAATAGAGAGAGAGGGCGAGAAGCAACTCCACTGAGAGGAGGAATAGAGAGAGAGGGAGAGAAGCAGAAAAGAGGATAGGGTGATACAGCAGCCTGCATTGCAGTGAAGTAAGATAATCCCCCTCTCCTCTCCTCTCTTCTCCTCTCCTCTCCTCTCCTCCTCCTCTCCTCTCCTCTCTCTCCTCTCCTCTCCCTCTCCTCTCCTCTCCTCTCCCTCTCCTCTCCTCTCCTCTCCTCTCCTCTCCTCTCCTCTCCTCTCTTCTCCTCTCCCCTCCCCTCTCCTCCCCTCTCCTCTCCATCCAGTCCCTAATCAGAAATCAATAACAGTAGATTGGCTGATCGATCATCCTTCCATGCTCGTATTGGTCTGTTATGGGAGACCACGTCGATCAGACCACCTCGGTCCGCAACTATACACACATCAGGGTTGGGATCAATTCCATTTCAATTCCAGTCAACTCACAAAGTTAACCAAATTCCAAATGTTCCTTATTGAAAAACATTGGAGAGAAATGGAATTGGATTGTCGGTGTACTTCCTGAATTGACTGGTGAATTTAAATGGAATTGATCTCCAGCCTTCATACACGTTATTCACAAGCCAACCACAAGCCAACCACAATCCAACCACAATCCAACCACAAGCCAACCACAATCCAACCACAAGCCAAACACAAGCCAACCACAAGCCAACGGGGCGGCAGGGTAGCCTTGTGGTTAGAGCGTTGGACTAGTAACCGGAAGGTTGCGAGTTCAAACCCCCGAGCTGACAAGGTACAAATCTGTCGTTCTGCCCCTGAACAGGCAGTTCACCCACTGTTCCTAGGCCGTCATTGAAAATAAGAATGTGTTCTTAACTGACTTGCCTGGTTAAATAAAGGTTAAAAAAAAAAAAAACACAAGCCAACCGAGCTGTATTGGGTTATTGATGCAAGGACTCAAACAGTAGAATGAATGTGCTAATGTAGCATGACTGGGCTAGAACACAGTTCAGATCACAACATGAGGAGCCATATTTATATTATTTAATACACTGAAGCAATTATCTTGTTTCCTAAGTCAACTGACATTTACTCCTGAGGTGCTGACTTGCTGCACCCTCGACAACTACTGTGATTATTATTATTAGACCATGCTGGTCATTTATGAACATTTGAACATCTTGGCCATGTTCTGTTAGAGGACTGGCCACCCCTCATAGCCTGGTTCCTCTCTAGGTTTCTTCCTAGGTTCTGGCCTTTCTAGAGAGTTTTTCCTAGCCACTGTGCTTCTACACCTGCATTGCTTGCTGTTTGGGGTTTAAGGCTGGGTTTCTGTACAGCACTTTGAGATATCAGCTGATGTAAGAAGGGCTTTATAAATACATTTGATTTGATTTGATTTCCAAGGGTCCTATTTCAAAAGCTTCTGTCATTCTTAACTTTAAAAAAAAAAGCTTCTATGTTTCATATTTCTAACGCTAAAGGTTCTTTTGGTGTTCCGTTATGTTGTTTTGAGTTCACATATTCCTAGATGTATACTGTATGTTGCAGTGGGAATGTCTCACCTAAGAGTGTTGTTATGATAGCAGAGAGAGAGAGAGAAAGGGAATCAGATGTAGTGTAGAAACTGGGTCACTCAACCAAGTGTGATCCAGACCCTACAACTCCCCATATGTGTAACATACAAATATATAGAGTAGTCATGCTTGCCAAGGCAGACATTTTCCCCTCTCCCAAAATAGCAGAACGAATGTGCGTGTGAGGCAGGGGGCGGAAGTCTGTGTGTGTGAGGCAGCAGGCGGAAGTCTGTGTGTGTGTTGGGGGGAGGTCCATGCATGCATGTGTGTTCGTCTTTTTCCCTTGCAGTTTATGGTATTAAAGGGGTATTTTAGACATGAGCTTTGAAGCTTTGGCTTGAGTCCCAGATGGCACCCTGTTCTGACTTACTCTGACTTTTACAAATGGCAGAGGATACAGCCAATTAGATGGACCTACCAACAACAGCACCAACAACAGTACCAACAACAGAAACAACAGCACCAACAACAGTAGCAACAGCACCAACAACAGTAGCAACTGCACCAACAACAGTAACAACAGCAACAACAACAGTAACAACAGCACCAACAACAGTAGCAACAGCACCAACAACAGTAGCAACAGCACCAACAACAGTAACAACAGCACCAACAACAGTAACAACAGCATGTGTAAACATAGCTTGCATTTCAAATGGCACCCTTTTCCCTATATAATAGGATTCTGGTCAAAAGTAATGCACTATATAGGGAATTAGGTTCCATAGGGCTCTGGTCTAAAGTAGTGCACTATATTAGGGAATAGGGTTCCATAGGGCTCTGGTCTAAAGTAATGCACTATATAGGGAATTGGGTTCCATAGGGCTCTGGTCTAAAGTAATGCACTATATAGGGAATTGGGTTCCATAGGGCTCTGGTCTAAAGTAGTGCACTATATAGGGAATTGGGTTCCATAGGGCTCTGGTCTAAAGTAATGCACTATATAGGGAATTGGGTTCCATAGGGCTCTGGTCTAAAGTAGTGCACTATATAGGGAATTGGGTTCCATAGGGCTCTGGTCTAAAGTAATGCACTATATAGGGAATTGGGTTCCATAGGGCTCTGGTCTAAAGTAGTGCACTATATAGGGAATTGGGTTCCATAGGGCTCTGGTCTAAAGTAGTGCACTATATAGGGAATTGGGTTCCATAGGGCTCTGGTCTAAAGTAGTGCACTATATAGGGAATAGGGTTCCATAGGGCTCTGGTCTAAAGTAATGCACTATATAGGGAATTGGGTTCCATAGGGCTCTGGTCTAAAGTAGTGCACTATATAGGGAATAGGGTTCCATAGGGCTCTGGTCTAGGGAAAGGGTAGGGCTCTGTCACTATATTAGGGAATTGGGTTCCATAGGGCTCTGGTCTAAAGTAGTGCACTATATTAGGGAATAGGGTTCCATAGGGCTCTGGTCAAAAGTAGTGCACTATATAGGGAATTGGGTGCCATTTGGGACGTAGACATTGAAACAGATGAAAGAAGTGGTAGATGTGTATCGCCCTCATGCCATTTGCACACACTGTTTATAGACTTTCTTTTTGTTCTATTGTATTATTGACTGTACGCTTGTATGTGTAACTCTGTGTTGTTGTTTCTGTTGCACTGCTTTGCTTTATCTTGGCCAGGTCGCAGTTGTAAATGACAACTTGTTCTCAACTAACTTACCTGGTTAAATAAAGGTGCATTTTTGATTTATTTTTATGGACTGCTAGCGACCATTAGCTGGACAGCCACCTTATATAATGTTTGTCAGTGAACTTTACACACACGACATCCCTGTTTAGACACACAGTTGTCCTGTTTGTCGTTGTGTGTTTTATTAAAATTAAATTAAGAACGGTTCTAGAACTCTTCTGTTTTTACAGCTGGACTATCTGCTCAAAACATCATCAATCAATTAGTCAATCAACCAATCAATGAGTACTGTCTCTAAAGTACTGTTTTACTAAACCATTTCTCACAAAACAATTAGGAAAATGTTGAACTACCAGTACATCTGAATTGAAGCATCACTTCTCCTCCTGAAAACATTGCAATAGATGTTTTTAAACACACATCACGTCTTTTCACTTTGGATTGCTTTAACGGTTAGAAGACAGTTGAGACTTAAACAATTGTACACGAGTGGGAGTGGTAAATTATTCTCTTTTAACGCGGCTGTGTTGCGGTCTTCGGGTAAGAAGCGGAGCCGAGTATCGCTTTGCACGACCTTGAGTGTGCAATTGATTTTCCGCAACGGGTCACTAAAATAAATAAATAAATATTTGTAAGTATTTCATAGGCTACTATTTCATCCCTCAACGAAAATATAGGCTTAGTCCCAACACATCTATAGTTGCTAGCTGTCTGGCCGTTCATTCTATCAGTTCAGTTGCCAGAGACACGACCTAGTCGTTAAGTCTTTTTTGTTCTGTATCTATGGCAACGCACTTACGACTTGCTTGC
Organism: Oncorhynchus tshawytscha; assembly: GCF_018296145.1. Classification (NCBI taxonomy): domain Eukaryota; kingdom Metazoa; phylum Chordata; class Actinopteri; order Salmoniformes; family Salmonidae; genus Oncorhynchus; species Oncorhynchus tshawytscha. The sequence goes on along the minus strand of NC_056441.1, from coordinate 8,059,535 downwards.
TAGCTAGCCAACTACGGCTAACACAGTCGGGTCAAACAGTGCAGCTGTAATAACAGCAAAGTAGCTGCATTTGTGCTTGTGTATTAAAGCTGTTTTTGGATACATCCATAACAAGGAGCTAATGATGCACTGTTTTCACCTGGCTTAGGACGGTTGTACTCCTGTCATTGTTCAGAGGAGCGAGTCAACTACACAGCTAGCTGACACAATCCCTTCAAACGGAAGCCTGAAAGACAGCAAAGTAGCTGCATTACTGTTCGTTTGACATGTTTTTCTATAGATTTATAGATATATAGATATATTTATTTTTACTATTTTCTACATTGTTGAATAATAGTGAAGACATCAACACTATGAAATAGCACATGTGGAATCATGTAGTAACCAAAAAAAGTGTTAAAATAAATTAGATTCTTCGAAGTAGCCACCCTTTGCCTTGATGACAGCTTTGCACACTCTTAACGTTGCAAAAGCAAGTGAACTAGATAATAAACAAAAGGGAAATAAACAATACACATTAACAGTAAACATTACACTCACAAAATTTCCAAAATAAAGACATTAGAAATGTCATATTATGTGCAAAAAGTACAAAAGGGAAAATAAACACACACAAATATGGGTTGTAATTTGGTGCTTGTTCTTCACTGGTTGCCATTTTCTTGTTGGAACAGGTCACAAATCTTGCTGCTTTGATGGAACACTGATATTTCACTTAATTGATATGGGAGTTTATCAAAATTGAGTTTGTTTTCGAATTCTTTGTGGATCTGTGTAATCTCAGGGAAATATGTGTCTTTAATATGGTCATACATTGGGCAGGAGGTTAGGAAGTGCAGCTCAGTTTCCACCTCATTTGTGGGCTGTGTGCACATAGCCTGTCTTCTCTTGAGAGCCATGTCTGCCTACGGCGGCCTTTCTCAATAGCAAGGCAATGCTCACTGAGTCTGTACATGGTCAAAGCTTTCCTTATGTTTGGGTCAGTCACAGTGGTCAGGTATTCTGCCACTGTGTACTCTCTGTTCAGGGCCAAATAGCATTCCAGTTTGCTCTGTGGGGTCTGTTTGTGTTGGTGAACAGAGCCCCAGGGACAGCTTGCTTAGGGGACTCTTCTCTAGGTTAATTTCTCTGTAGGTGATGGCTTTTCTGTAGGTGATGGCTTTTGTTATGGAAGGTTTGGGAATCGGTGGTTGTAGAATTTAACGGCTCTTTTCTGGATTTTGATAATTAGCGGGCCTCTGCCTAATTCTGCTCTTCATTCATTATTTGGTGTTTTACGTTGTACACTGAGGATATTTTTGCAGAATTCTGCAGTCTTAATTTGGTGTTTGTCCCATTTTGTGAAATCTTTGTTGGTGAGCGGATCCCAGACCTCACAACCATAAAAGACAATGGGTTCTATAAATTATTCAAGTATTTTTTTGCCAAATCCTAATTGTTATGTTGAATTTTATGTTCCTTTTGATGGCATAGAAGGCCCTCTCAGATCGTTCACAGCTTTGTGGAAGTTACCTGTGGCGCTGGTGTTTAGGTCGAGGGTATGTATATTTTTTCGTGTGCTCTAGGGCAACGGTGTCTAGATGGAATTTGTATTTGTGGTCCTGGCAACTGGACTTTTTATGGAACACCATTATTTCTGTCTTAATTTTGATTTACTATAGGGGGCCCAGGTCTGTCTCTCTCTCCCTCTCTGTCTCTCTCTGTGTTTGTGTGTGTGCGTGCGTGCGTGCATGTGTGTCAGCATGTGTATGTGCTGATGATAATCTATTCTGTGACCCAAATATTCGTGTATGTCAGCTCAAAGACTAGAAAACACTCCTGCATTCCCTTTCACAACTCATCACTGTTAACTTGTTTGTTATCTGTTAGAAAGGCTGTATAGGAGTGGTTTTATCTATAGGGCTGTATAGGAGTGGTTTTATCTATAGGGCTGTATAGGAGATGTTTTATCTATAGGGCTGTATAGGAGTGGTTTTATCTATAGGGCTGTATAGGAAATGTTTTATCTATAGGGCTGTATAGGAGATGTTTTATCTATAGGGCTGTATAGGAGATGTTTTATCTATAGGGCTGTATAGGAGTGGTTTTATCTATAGGGCTGTATAGGAGATGTTTTATCTATAGGGCTGTATAGGAGTGGTTTTATCTATAGGGCTGTATAGGAGTGGTTTTATCTATAGGGCTGTATAGGAGATGTTTATCTGTAGGGCTGTATGGGAGATGTTGTATCTGTTAGAAGGGCTGTATAGGAGATGTTTTATCTATAGGGCTGTATAGGAGATGTTTATCTGTAGGGCTGTATAGGAGGTGTTTTATCTATGGGGCTGTATAGGAGATGTTTTATCTATAGGGCTGTATAGGAGATGTTTTATCTATAGGGCTGTATAGGAGATGTTTATCTGTAGGGCTGTATAGGAGGTGTTTTATCTATGGGGCTGTATAGGAGATGTTTTATCTATAGGGCTGTATAGGAGATGTTTTATCTATAGGGCTGTATAGGAGATGTTTTATCTATAGGGCTGTATAGGAGATGTTTTATCTATAGGGCTGTATAGGAGATGTTTTGTCTATAGGGCTGTATAGGAGATGTTTTATCTATAGGGCTGTATAGGAGGTGTTTTATCGATAGGGCTGTATAGGAGTGGTTTTATCTATAGGGCTGTATAGGAGATGTTTTATCTATAGGGCTGTATAGGAGCTGTTTTATCTATAGGGCTGTATAGGAGATGTTTTATCTATAGGGCTGTATAGGAGATGTTTTATCTATAGGGCTGTATAGGAGATGTTTTATCTATAGGGCTGTATAGGAGATGTTTTATCTATAGGGCTGTATAGGAGATGTTTTATCTATAGGGCTGTATAGGATATGTTTTATCTATGGGGCTGTATAGGAGATGTTTTATCTATAGGGCTGTATAGGAGATGTTTATCTGTAGGGCTGTATAGGAGGTGTTTTATCTATGGGGCTGTATAGGAGATGTTTTATCTATAGGGCTGTATAGGAGATGTTTTATCTATAGGGCTGTATAGGAGATGTTTTGTCTATAGGGCTGTATAGGAGATGTTTTATCTATAGGGCTGTATAGGAGGTGTTTTATCTATAGGGCTGTATAGGAGATGTTTTATCTATAGGGCTGTATAGGAGTGGTTTTATCTATAGGGCTGTATAGGAGTGGTTTTCTCTATAGGGCTGTATAGGAGATGTTTTATCTATGGGGCTGTATAGGAGATGTTTTATCTATAGGGCTGTATAGGAGTGGTTTTATCTATAGGGCTGTATAGGAGATGTTTTATCTATAGGGCTGTATAGGAGATGTTTTATCTATAGGGCTGTATAGGAGATGTTTTATCTATAGGGCTGTATAGGAGATGTTTTATCTATAGGGCTGTATAGGAGATGTTTTATCTATAGGGATGTATAGGAGATGTTTTATCTGTAGGGCTGTATAGGAGATGTTTATCTGTTAGAAGGGCTGTATGGGAGATGTTGAATCTGTTAGAAGGGCTGTATAGGAGATGTTTTGAAAGGAACCACGTCCTTAATAAATGAAGACACCCACCGAAAACCTCCCGGTCTGTCTGTGCATAAATTCTCTCCACTTTGGCATTCACTTCGACACTGTTTGCGCTAGAAGCTACATCCTTATTTGGGGACACCTTGTCTGGTCTGCTTCCTATCTATTATTCATAGTTCTACGTCAAACACTGCAGATTTTGGTACCAAGATCAATGGCAGCCACGTCTAGTGTGTCCTGAAGCATCACACAAATGCAAGCACAAACACCCGCACATGTACACACACATGCACATATACTAACGCACACACACACGCACACACAAAAATAACTATTTTATACCCATTTCAGACAAAAGTTCTGGTATATTTCTTGTAAAAAAATAAAAGGCAATGTTTATATGACCCCCCTTCAAACTAATTGGGTAGGGTGGGGGTGTTAAACCATGGGGGATGGTTGCATTTCAAATTAGGGAGGTGTCCAACAATGTAAGTGTTCACGAATTGACCTGCAGAGAAGCAGAGAACCGTTCGCACCAGACCTGATATCTGTATGTTGGGTACAGAGTCGGTGAAAATGCAGGAATCCTGACTAGGTCTTTAGGTGGCTGTTCATTGTCCATGTTGTTTTTTGTGTGTGTGTTTTTTTTTACCCCCCCCTAACCCTTTCAGATACACCAAGAAGAAGCAGGCTAAAAAAGAAGCAGGCTAAAAAAAGAAGCAGGTTAAAAAAGAAGCAGGCTAAAAAAAGAAGCAGGCTAAAAAAAGAAGCAGGCTAAAAAAGAAGCAGGCTAAAAAAAAGAAGCAGGTTAAAAAAGAAGCAGGCTAAAAAAAAGAAGCAGGCTAAAAAAAAGAAGCAGGCTAAAAAAGAAGCAGGCTAAAAAAGAAGCAGGCTAAAAAAGAAGCAGGCTAAAAAAGAAGCAGGATAAAACAGAAGCAGGCTAAAAAGAAGCAGGCTAAAAAAGAAGCAGGCTAAAAAGAAGCAGCAGGCTAAAACAGAAGCAGGCTGAAACAGAAGCAGGCTAAAAAGAAGCAGGCTAAAAAAGAAGCAGGCTAAAAAAAAGAAGCAGGCTAAAAAGAATCAGGCTAAATAAAAGAAGCAGGCTAAAACAGAAGCAGGCTAAAAAGAAGCAGGCTAAAAAAGAAGCAGGCTAAAAAAGAAGCAGGCTAAAACAGAAGCAGGCTAAAAAGAAGCAGGCTAAAAAAGAAGCAGGCTAAAACAGAAGCAGGCTGAAACAGAAGCAGGCTAAAACAGAAGAAGGCTGAAACAGAAGCAGGCTAAAAAGAAGCAGGCTAAAAAAAAGAAGCAGGCTAAAAAAAAAAGAAGCAGGCTAAAAAGAAGCAGGCTAAAACAGAAGCAGGCTTAAAAAGAAGCAGGCTAAAAAGAAGCAGGCTAAAAAAGAAGCAGGCTAAAAAAAAGAAGCAGGCTAAAAAAGAAGCAGGCTAAAAAAGAAGCAGGCTAAAAACAGAAGCAGGCTAAAAAAGAAGCAGGCTAAAACAGAAGCAGGCTAAAAAGAAGCAGGCTAAAAAAGAAGCAGGCTAAAATTAGAAGCAGGCTAAAAAAAGAAGCAGGCTAAAACAGAAGCAGCCATGATTCATTTGTGGGATTTTGATCTGTGTATGAAAGGACTTTTATACGGTGTCCTAAAGCCATAGTCATGTTTAACAAGCTGTAATATCATAACAGCAGCAAGTTAGAAATACTCAACTAAATTAAATTAATTACTAAACTCTCCAGACATGTGTGTCGCGCTGCATGAGCCAAACGGTGGTCACACCAGACACTGACTGGCTTTCTGATCCACACCCCCTACATTGTTTTTTAAGGTATCTGTAACCAACAGATGCATATCTAGTTATGTGAAATCCATAGATTAGGTTCCTAATTAATTTATTTCAATTGACTGATTTCCTTATAAATTAACTGTAACTCTGTAAAATCTTTGAAATTGTTGAAGGTTGCATTTTATAATTTTTGTTCATATAAGTTTGAGTCAATAAATCATGGTTACGTGATGACTAACCAGTCATTTTACCTGAGAACTGATGTCTCGCATGAGTTCCCAAAGCTAATGCCAAGGCTTTAGTTCAAAATTCAAATTGTATTTGGTCACATACACATGGTTAGCAGATGTTATTGGTCACATGGTTAGCAGATGTTATTGGTCACATACACATGGTTAGCAGATGTTATTGGTCACATGGTTAGCAGATGTTATTGGTCACATGGTTAGCAGATGTTATTGGTCACATGGTTAGCAGATGTTATTGGTCACATACACATGGTTAGCAGATGTTATTGGTCACATACACATGGTTAGCAGATGTTATTGGTCACATGGTTAGCAGATGTTATTGGTCACATACACATGGTTAGCAGATGTTATTGGTCACATGGTTAGCAGATGTTATTGGTCACATACACATGGTTAGCAGATGTTATTGGTCACATACACATGGTTAGCAGATGTTAATGTGAGTGTAGCGAAATGCTTGTGCTTCTCGTTCCGACAGTGCTGTCATATCTAACGAGTAATCTAACAAATTCACAACAACTACCTAATACACACAAATCTAAAGGGGTGAATGAGAATATATACTGTACATATAAGTATATGGATGAGCGATGGCCGAGCGGCATAAGCAAGGTGCAATAGATGGTATAAAATATGGTATATACGTATGATATGAGTAATGTAAGATATGTAAACATTATATAAAGTGGCATAATTTAAAGTGGCATTGTTTAAAATGACTTAGTGATCCATTTATTAAAGTGGCCAGTGATTGGGTCTCAAATGTAGGCATTTTGTGACACACTGACGTCTCAAATTCAAATCCAATCCTTTAATTTAATCGCTTCCTACACACAGGTATGTATTTTTTATTTCATTCAATACCCTACTGTTTTGGAATGAACATGTATCCATTTTGGAATATGCAGTATTACTAGTTATTGTCTCATGATAAATAATTACTTTGGGGTATGTCTATTTAGGTCTGAAATAAAATCAACATTTTTAGAATTCTTCTAGCTGCTTAATAGTAGAATCTGTTGTTTTGCTTCTCTTTATTCATCATTAAAAATCTACCTTCTGTAGAATCCACACAAATACCTCACCAAAAAAAATGCACATTTGGCTGAGAAGCACCCCGTGCCCTGACAGCATTTGAACAAGCCAATCCCCCAGCAGTTTTAGGTATCCCCCTGTTGCTATGCAACCGCAACATCCAATTTGGTGTGTTCTTTAGTAACCACTTTTCTTTTCTTTCAGCCAAACCCCTCTGTCTCTTCACCTCTGTCTCTCCATCTCTCCTTGTCCATCTGTCTAACCATCAGCGCCTTCCCCCTTTTCTTTCAGCCAAACCTTCTCCCTCTTCCACACAAAAGGCAAATAATGTACTCTCCCGTTTCCTCTGACGGTCTCTATCTCTCTCACACACACACACACACACACACACACACACACACACACACACACACACACACACACACATATACACACACACACGCACACACATATACACACACACACGCACACGCACACACATATACACACACACACACGCACACACATATACACACACACACACACACACACACACACACACACACACACACACACACACACACACACACACACACACACACACACACACACACACACACACACACACACACACACACACACACACACACACACACACAGGCACATACTTTCTCCATTCATCCCTGTCTCTACCTCTCTCTCCATCCCTGTCTCTACCTCTCTCTCCATCCCTGTCTCTACCTCTCTCTCCATCCCTCTCTACCTCTCTCTCCACCCGTCTCTACCTCTCTCTCCATCCCTGTCTCTACCCCTCTGTCCATCCCTGTCTCTACCTCTCTCTCCATCCCTGTCTCTACCTCTCTCTCCATCCCTGTCTCTACCTCTCTCTCCATCCCTGTCTCTACCTCTCTCTCCATCCCTATCTCTACCTCTCTCTCCATCCCTGTCTCTACCTCTCTCTCCACCCCTGTCTCTACCTCTCTCTCCACCCCTGTCTCTACCTCTCTCTCCATCCCTGTCTCTACCTCTCTCTCCATCCCTGTCTCTACCTCTCTCTACCCCTGCCTCTACCTTTCACTCCATCCCTGTCTCTACCTCTCTCTCCACCCCTGCCTCTACCTCTCTCTCCATCCCTGTCTCTACCTCTCTCTCTACCCCTGCCTCTACCTTTCTCTCCATCCCTGTCTCTACCTCAATTTAATTCAATTCAAGGGGCTTTATTGGCATGGGAAACATGTGTTAACATTGCCAAAGCAAGTGAGGTAGATAATATACAAAAGGGAAATAAACAATGAAAATTAACAGTAAACATTACACATACAGAAGTTTCAAAAGAATAAAGACATTACAAATGTCATATTATGTATATATATACAGTGTTGTAACAATGTACAAATGGTTAAAGTACACAAGGGAAAATAAATAAGCAGAAATATGGGTTGTATTTACAATGGTGTTTGGTCACATAGCCTGTCTTCTCTTGAGAGCCATGTCTGCCTACGGTGGCTCTGTTTTTTTGTTAATTCTTTCTAATGTGTCAAGTAATTATCTTTTTGTTTTCTCATGATATGGTTGGGTCTAATTGTGTTTCTGCCCTGGGGCTCTGTGGGGTCTGTTTGTGTTTGTGAACAGAGCCCCAGGACCAGCTTGCTTAGGGGACTCTTCTCCAGGTTAATCTCTCTGTAGGTGATGGCTTTGTTATGGAATGTTTGGGAATTGCTTCCTTTTAGGTGGTTGTAGAATTTAACAGCTCTTTTCTAGATTTTGATCATTAGAGGGTATCGGCCTAATTCTGCTCTGCAGGCATTATTTGGTGTTCAACGTTGTACGCGAAGGATATTTTTGCAGAATTCTGCATGCAGAGTCTCAATTTGGTGTTTGTCCCATTTTGTGAAATCTTGGTTGGTAAGCGGACCCCAGACCTCACAGGGCAATGGGTTCTATGACTGATTCAGTTTATATCTGGAGTACTTCTCCTGTCTTATCCTGTGTCCTGTGTGAATTTAAGTATGCTCTCTCTAATTCTCTCTTTCTCGCTCCCTCTCCGAGGAACTGAACCCTAGGACCATGCCTCAGGACTACCTGGCATGATGACTCCTTGCTGTCCCCAGTCCACCTGGCCGTGCTGCTGCTCCAGTTTCAACTGTTCTGCCTGTGATTATTATGATTTGACCATGCTGGTCATTTATGAACATTTGAACATCTTGGCCATGTTCTGTTATAATCTCCACCCGGCACAGCCAGAAGAGGACTGGCCACCCCACATAGCCTGGTTCCTCTCTAGGTTTCTTCCTAGGTTCTGGCCTTTCTAGGGAGTTTTTCCTAGCCACCGTGCTCCTACACCTGCATTGTTTGCTGTTTGGGGTTTTAGGCTGGGTTTCTGTACAGTACTTTGAGATATCAGCTGATGTACGAAGGGGTATATAAATAAATTTGATTTGATTTTGAGTTGATTCAAGTATTTTTAGCCCGAACCTAATTGGAATGTTGAATTTTATGTTCCTTTTAATGACATAGAAGGCCCTTCTTGTCTTGTCTCATAGATCGTTCACAGCTTTGTGGAAGTTACCTGTGGCGCTGATGTTTAGGCCGAGGGTATGTATAGTTTTTTGTGTGCTCTAGGGCAACGGTGTCTAGATGGAATTTGTATTTGTTGTCCTGGCAACTGAACCTTTTTTTGGTCTAACTGAGAATTACTGTCAGGGCCCAGGTCTGGCAGAATCTGTGCAGAAGATCTAGGTGCTGCTGTAAACCCTCCTTGGTTGGTGACAGAAGCACCAGATCATCAGCAAACAGTAGATATTTGACTTCAGATTCTAGTAGGGTGAGGCCAGGTGCTGCAGACATTTTTAGTGAACGCGCCAATTCGTTGATATATATGTTGAAGAGTGGTGATATGTGATATGTGATATTTGAGCCCAGAGGTGATATGTTATATGTGGGCCCAGTGGTGATATGTGATATGTGGTCCCAGTTGTGATATGTGATATGTGGGCCCAGTGGTGATATGTGATATGTGGGCCCAGAGGATATATGTGATACGTGGGGCCAGAGATTATATGTGATATTTGGGCCCTGTGGTGATATTTGGGCCCTGTGGTGATATGTGGGCCCAGTGGTGATATGTGGGCCCTGTGGTGATAGGTGGGCCCAGTGGTGATATGTGATATGTGGGCCCAGTGGTGATATGTGATATGTGGGCCCAGTGGTGGTATGTGATATGTGGTGATATGTGGGCCCAGTGGTGATATGTTATATGTGGACCCAGTGGTGATATGTGGGCCCAGTGGTGATATGTGATATGTGGGCCCAGTGGTGATATGTGATATGTGGGCCCAGTGGTGATATGTGATATGTGGGCCCAGTGGTGGTATGTGATATGTGGTGATATGTGGGCCCAGTGGTGATATGTGATATGTGGGCCCAGTGGTGATATGTTATATGTGGTCCCGGTGGTGATATGTGGGCCCAGTGGTGATATGTGATATGTGGGCCCAGTGGTAATATGTGATATGTGGGCCCAGTGGTAATATGTGATATGTGGGCCCAGTGGTGATATGTGATATGTGGGCCCAGTGGTGATATGTGATATGTGGGCCCAGTGGTGATATGTGATATGTGGGCCCAGTGGTAATATGTGATATGTGGGCCCAGTGGTGATATCTGATATGTGGGCCCATTGGTGATATGTGATATGTGGGCCCAGTGGTGGTATGTGATATGTGGTGATATGTGGGCCCAGTGGTGATATGTGATATGTGGGTCCAGTGGTGATATGTTATATGTGGACCCAGTGGTGATATGTGATATGTGGTCCCAGTGGTGGTATGTGATATGTGGTGATATGTGGGCCCAGTGGTGATATGTGATATGTGGGCCCAGTGGTGATATGTGGGCCCAGTGGTGATATGTGATATTTGGGCCCAGTGGTGGTATGTGATATGTGGTGATATGTGGGCCCAGTGGTGATATGTGATATGTGGGCCCAGTGGTGATATGTTATATGTGGACCCAGTGTTGATATTTGGGCCCAGTGGTGATATGTGATATGTGGGCCCAGTGGTGATATGTGGACCCAGTGGTGATATGTGGACCCAGTGGTGATATGTGATATTTGGGCCCAGTGGTGATATGTTATATGTGGACCCAGTGGTGATATTTGGGCCCAGTGGTGATATGTGATATGTGGGCCCAGTGGTGATATGTGGACCCAGTGGTGATATGTGATATTTGGGCCCAGTGGTGATATGTGATATGTGGACCCAGTGGTGATATGTGATATTTGGGCCCAGTGGTGATATGTTATATGTGGACCCAGTGGTGATATTTGGGCCCAGTGGTGATATGTGGACCCAGTGGTGATATGTGATATTTGGGCCCAGTGGTGATATGTGATATGTGGACCCAGTGGTGATATGTGATATTTGGGCCCAGTGGTGATATGTGGGCCCAGTGGTGATATGTGGACCCAGTGGTGATATGTGATATGTGGGCCCAGAGGTGATATGTGGACCCAGTGGTGATATGTTATATGTGGACCCAGTGGTGATATGTGATATGTGGTCCCAGTGGTAATATGTGATATGTGGTGATATGTGGGCCCAGTGGTGATATGTGATATTTGGACCTAGTGGTGATATGTGATATGTGGGCCCAGAGGTGATATGTGGACCCAGTGGTGATATGTGATATGTGGGCCCAGTGGTGATATGTGATATGTGGGCCCAGTGGTGGTATGTGATATGTGGTGATATGTGGGCCCAGTGGTGATATGTGGACCCAGTGGTGATATGTGATATTTGGGCCCAGTGGTGATATGTGGGCCCAGTGGTGATATGTGATATTTGGGCCCAGTGGTGATATGTGATATTTGGGCCCAGTGGTGATATGTTATATGTGGACCCAGTGGTGATATTTGGGCCCAGTGGTGATATGTGATATGTGGGCCCAGTGGTGATATGTGGACCCAGTGGTGATATGTGATATGTGGGCCCAGAGGTGATATGTGGACCCAGTGGTGATATGTGATATGTGGGCCCAGTGGTGATATGTGATATGTGGGCCCAGTGGTGGTATGTGATATGTGGTGATATGTGGGCCCAGTGGTGATATGTGGACCCAGTGGTGATATGTGATATTTGGGCCCAGTGATGATATGTGGACCCAGTGGTGATATGTGATATTTGGGCCCAGTGGTGATATGTGATATGTGGACCCAGTGGTGATATGTGATATTTGGGCCTAGTGGTGATATGTGATATGTGGGCCCAGAGGTGATATGTGGACCCAGTGGTGATATGTGATATGTGGGCCCAGTGGTGATATGTGATATGTGGGCCCAGTGGTGGTATGTGATATGTGGTGATATGTGGGCCCAGTGGTGATATGTGGACCCAGTGGTGATATGTGATATTTGGGCCCAGTGGTGATATGTGGGCCCAGTGGTGATATGTGGACCCAGTGGTGATATGTGATATTTGGGCTCAGTGGTGATATGTGATATGTGAACCCAGTGGTGATATGTGATATTTGGGCCCAGTGGTGATATGTGGACCCAGTGGTGATATGTGATATTTGGGCCCAGTGGTGATATGTGATATGTGGGCCCAGAGGTGATATGTGATATGTGGACCCAGTGGTGACATGTGAGTTTAGTGCTCCCTTCACTATCCATAGCAGAGTAGGTATGCATGCCAAATGGCACCCTATTCCCTGGGTACTGGACTTCCTGAAGGGCCGCATCCAGGTGGTGAGGGTAGGTAACAACATCTCCACCCCGCTGATCCTCAACACTGGGGCCCCATAAGGGTGCGTTCTGAGCCCTCTCCTGTACTCCCTGTACTCAACTGCTCCGCCCGCAACCGTAAGGCTCTCCAGAGGGTAGTGAGGTCTGCACAATGCATCACCGGGGGCAAACTACCTGCCCTCCAGGACACCTACACCTCCCGATATCAGAGGAAGGCCATAAAGATCATGAAGGACAACAACCACCCGAGCCACTGCCTGTTCACCCCGCTACCATCCAGAAGGCGAGGTCAGTACAGGTGCATCAAAGCTGGGACCGAGAGACTGAAAAACAGCTTCTATCTCAAGGCCATCAGACTGTTAAACAGCCACCACTAACATTGAGTGGCTGCTGCCAACACACTGACTCAACTCCAGCCACTTTAATAATGGGAATTGATGGAAATTGATGGAAAATATATCACTAGCCACTTTAAACAATGCTACTTAATATAATGTTTACATACCCTACATTACTCATCTCATATGTATATACTGTACTCGATACCATCTACTGCATCTTGCCTATGCCGTTCTGTACCATCACTCATTCATATATCTTTATGTACATATTCTTTATCCCTTTACACTTGTGTGTACAAGGTAGCAGTTTTGGAATTGTTAGGTTAGATTACTCGTTGGTTATTACTGCATTGTCCGAACTAGAAGCACAAGCATTTCGCTACACTCGCATTAACATCTGCTAACCATGTGTATGTGACAAATAAAATTGATTTTGATTTGGAGGTTTTAATATGGTTCACTACATTTGACATGGCCCCTATTCAAAAGTAATGCACTACATAGGGAATAGGGAATAGGGTGTCATTATGGACGTTGTCTGACCTCTAAGGCCCTTAGAAGTGATACTAACACTAAGAAGCACTGTGCTGAAATAGGAAATCCCCCCCCGCCCTACACTACAACAATCTAACTGTCCACCAAACCAAGCCTTGAACCTGTCAGCACAGCAGGAGGAAGACAAATAGACTGATGAAGTAGGAAAAGAAAGAAATATAGAGATTAGTAGTTCCATGTCCATGTTGTGTTATCCCAATGACACATCATGATAATACAAAAATAACCATAAGGCTGTACATGTAAAGCAGCTGCGGGTTAGTTTAGTTTAAGGAGAGTAGAACCAAAAGGTACCTTTTGGAACCATTTCAAACAAAATCTGTTACACATACACTCCATCATTACCATCCGTCACTTCAATTAAGACTGAGGGTGAGAGATGCAGGCCGGACACATGATGCAATAATCTCATATTCTGGTTCATTGTGATGACTGTAGGTCAAACAGGGTCGTATTACGTTTTTCGCTGTTGAATTGATTCCCGTGATCTTAATTAACAATATTCTGACCCGAGCTAAGCCCGCAGAAATTAAACGTAATTCTTTTTTTATGGGCTTTTCTCTATATGTGTATTTTGATCTTGAATTTAAGCAGGAGGATAGCATGCTATATATTTATATACACAGTTGAAGTCGTACGTTTAAAAAACGAGTCATTAAAACTCGTTTTTTTCAACCACTCCACAAATTTCTTGTTAACAAACTATAGTTTTGGCAAGTTGGTTAGGACATCTACTTTCTGCATGACACAAGTCATTTTTCCAACAATTGTAAACAGACAGATTATATCACTTATAATTCACTGTATCACATTCCCAGTGGGTCAGAAGTTTACATACAATAAGCTGACAGTGCCTTTAAACAGCTTGGAAAATTCCAGAAAATGATGTCATGGCTTTAGAAGCTTCTGATAGGCTAATCGACATCATTTGAGTCAATTGGAGGTGTACCTGTGGATGTATTTCAGTGGCTACCTTCAAACTCAGTGCCTCTTGACATCATGGGAAAATCTAAATAAATCAGCCAAGACCTTAGAAAAAAAAGTCTGGTTCATCCTTGGGAGCAATTTCCAAACACCTGAAGGTACCACGTTCACCTGTACAAACAATAGTACACAAGTATAAACACCACGGGACCACGCAGCCATCATACCGCTCAGGAAGGAGACGCATTCTGTCTCCTAGAGATTAATGTACTTTGGTGTGAAAGGTGCAAATCAATCCCAGAACAACAGCAAAAGACCTTGTGAAGATGCTGGAGGAAACAGGTACTTTTTGGAGAAATGTCCTCTGGTCTGATGAAACAAAAATATAACTGTTTGGCCACAATGACCATCATTATGTTTGGAGGAAAAAGGGGAATAGCTGTGCAGTGTTGCTCCCCATCCAACCTGACAAAGCTTGAGAGGATCTGCAGAGAAGAATTGGAGAAACTCCCCAAATACAAGTGTGCCGAGCTTATAACGTCATACTCAAGAAGACTCATGGCTGGTATTGCTGACAAAAGTCCAACAAAGTACAGAGTAAAGAGTCTGAATACTTATGTAAATGCGATATTTCAGTTTAAAATTTTTATGCATTTGCTAAAATTTTTGTAAATTTGATATTTTTTAAATTTATTTTATATATAATTTTGCTAACATTTTTAAAAGTCTGTTTTTGCTTTGTCATTATGGGGTATTTTGTGTAGACTGATGTGGAAGAAAAGCAATTTCATCTGTTTTACAATAAGGCTGTAACATGACAAAACGTGGAAAAAGTCAAGTGGTCTGAATACATTCCGAATGTGCTGTATATGCGGCTATACGAAAATGTAGCATGGCTAAATGTCTGCACTAGGTCAGTGTTTACGTTAGCATTCGGCTGCTACTGCTTCCAAGATGCCTGAAGACAATCTCGGGAACTGGAGGTGACTAGTAGCACCCAGGTTTTGACCCTGTGTGTTTGTGTTTGTGTGCGTGTGCGTGTGGCCGTAGGGTACTGTAGTATTGTAACTTTCCAGGCTAGAGAGCTTGACTCGCGGCTAGGACAACTGTTGCGATGGATATGTCTCACCAAGAACATGTTGTCATACAGGCATGTCACATAACACCTAACCGCTTGTTGAATTAAATTACAAAAAAAAACGCTTCATCACTGTCACCTTTATTTTATCAATGTTTTAAATTGGTAGAGATGCCTAGAGGTAGAGATGCCTAGAGGTAGAGATGCCTAGAGGTAGAGATGCCTAGAGGTAGAGATGCCTAGAGACGTAGAGATGCCTAGAGACGTAGAGATGCCTAGAGACGTAGAGATGCCTAGAGGTAGAGATGCCTAGAGACGTAGAGATGCCTAGAGACGTAGAGATGCCTAGAGACGTAGAGATGCCTAGAGGTAGAGATGCCTAGAGACGTAGAGATGCCTAGAGGTAGAGATGCCTAGAGACGTAGAGATGCCTAGAGACGTAGAGATGCCTAGAGACGTAGAGATGCCTAGAGACATAGAGATGCCTAGAGACGTAGAGATGCCTAGAGACGTAGAGATGTGTCTCTAGTCTAGGCGTACATCCACAACACAGTAGATATTTAGGAGACATCTCTCTCTCTCTCCATCTTTCTCTCTCTCTTTCTCTCTCTTTTGCTCTCTATATCTCTCCCTACAGTATTTTGTAGGCTGAAATTAAAAGATCATCTGAATATTTGCTGTATAAGAGGTGATGTTTTCTCGTGATCCACAACAGTCTCAGTAGCCAGGTTCAACTGGGTTCAATAATCACTAATTCCTCCCCCTAAATCACTATGCCAACCAAATCAGTCACCTCTCTCTGTGTGTGTGTGTGTGTGTGTGTGTGTGTGTGTGTGTGTGTGTGTGTGTGTGTGTGTGTGTGTGTGTGTGTGTGTGTGTGTGTGTGTGTGTGTGTGTGTGTGTGTGTGTGTGTGCGTGTGTGAGCGTGTGTGTGCGTGTGTTTATGCGTACGTGCGTGCATCCTGTCATTTCTCTCCTAAACTACTATTCTATGTTAAACGGATTACCCACTGCTATTACGCCAACATCCACAAATCAATAACAACCATTATGGTAATCGCTCTTTAATTAGTGATTTATGCATTCCTTGTGTGTGTGTGCGTGTGCGCGTGCGCGTGCACGTGTGTGTCTGATCATCTGAAATTCCTTTCTTCAGAACTGTTGTTTTCAGATTGTTCAAAGCAAGACATTACCATAGATCCGTTGTATATTATAATTACATCGACCCAGGATAGAAACGTCAGGTTTTAGAAGTGGGGGAGACTTAAGACATAACTTCATTTCAAATAGTCGGATAAACACCACCAGACAACCTACCCGACCGCTCAGAGGAGTCCGCATGGTCAAAAAGCACACTGTTTGTTTTGTATGACATACCAATGATAAAACTGAGGGGGTCAGAAATGTGGGGATGTCATCCCCAGTGAAAGTTGCGCCCCTGCATAAACCTACGCTGCTCCTAGACCTCCGCTGACATTGAGGGTCAACTTGACCCAGTCGTGAGTTTAGTAACACTGAAATAATATTTAACGATTTTCACCATGACCCTTCATCTAGTCCTCTAGATAGGGCTAATGAATTTATTACAACAATAAAAACAAAACTAAACAAAAAAAAGAATATGCTACTCTGGTCTGTATTTGACCTTTGTGGCAGAGAAATAGTCTTCTGTGCAGTTAAAGTGTAACCATGACAATCACAAGGATCAGCTCATTGAAAAAAAACAGGTAAAGTGGACACTTATTCCCTCCGCTATATGTTTTTCCTTTTGTTCGATTGTGTACGTCCTAAATGGCACCCTATTCCCTATAAGGTGTACTACTTTAGACCAGGGCCCTATGGAACCCTATTCCCTAATATAGTGCACTACTTTAGACCAGGGCCCTATGGAACCCTATTCCCTATATAGTGCACTACTTTAGACCAGGGACCTATGGAACCCTATTCCCTATAAGGTGTACTACTTTAGACCAGGGCCCTATGGAACCCTATTCCCTATAAGGTGTACTACTTTAGACCAGGGCCCTATGGAACCCTATTCCCTATATAGTGCACTACTTTAGACCAGGGACCTATGGAACCCTATTCCCTATAAGGTGTACTACTTTAGACCAGGGGCCTATGGAACCCTATTCCCTATATAGTGTACTACTTTAGACCAGGGCCCTATGGAACCCTATTCCCTATAAGGTGTACTACTTTAGACCAGGGCCCTATAGAACCCTATTCCCTATAAGGTGTACTACTTTAGACCAGGGCCCTATGGAACCCTATTCCCGATATAGTGAACCCTATTCCCTATACTACTTTAGACCAGGGCCCTATGGAACCCTATTCCCTATAAGGTGTACTACTTTAGACCAGGGCCCTATGGAACCCTATTCCCTATAAGTGTACTACTTTAGACCAGGGCCCTATGGAACCCTATTCCCTATAAGGTGTACTACTTTAGACCAGGGCCCTATGGAACCCTATTCCCTATATAGTGCACTACTTTAGACCAGGGACCTATGGAACCCTATTCCCTATAAGTGCACTACTTTAGACCAGGGCCCTATGGAACCCTATTCCCTATAAGTGTACTACTTTAGACCAGGGACCTATGGAACCCTATTCCCTATAAGGTGTACTACTTTAGACCAGGGCCCTATGGAACCCTATTCCCTATATAGTGCACTACTTTAGACCAGGGACCTATGGAACCCTATTCCCTATAAGGTGTACTACTTTAGACCAGGGCCCTATGGAACCCTATTCCCTATAAGGTGTACTACTTTAGACCAGGGCCCTATGGAACCCTATTCCCTATAAGGTGTACTACTTTAGACCAGGGCCCTATGGAACCCTATTCCCTATATAGTGCACTACTTTAGACCAGGGACCTATGGAACCCTATTCCCTATAAGGTGTACTACTTTAGACCAGGGCCCTATGGAACCCTATTCCCTATAAGTGTACTACTTTAGACCAGGGCCCTATGGAACCCTATTCCCTATAAGGTGTACTACTTTAGAAGGGGTGAACCCTATTACTACTTTAGACCAGGGCCCTATGGAACCCTATTCCCTATAAGTGTACTACTTTAGACCAGGGCCCTATGGAACCCTATTCCCTATAAGGTGTACTACTTTAGACCAGGGCCCTATGGAACCCTATTCCCTATATAGTGCACTACTTTAGACCAGGGCCCTATGGAACCCTATTCCCTATATAGTGCACTACTTTAGACCAGGGCCCTATGGAACCCTATTCCCTATAAGGTGTACTACTTTAGACCAGGGCCCTATGGAACCCTATTCCCTATAAGGTGTACTACTTTAGACCAGGGCCCTATGGAACCCTATTCCCTATAAGGTGTACTACTTTAGACCAGGGCCCTATGGAACCCTATTCCCTATATAGTGCACTACTTTAGACCAGGGCCCTATGGAACCCTATTCCCTATATAGTGCACTACTTTAGACCAGGGACCTATGGAACCCTATTCCCTATATAGTGCACTACTTTAGACCAGGGCCCTATGGAACCCTATTCCCTATATAGTGCACTACTTTAGACCAGGGCCCTATGGAACCCTATTCCCTATATAGTGCACTACTTTAGACCAGGGACCTATGGAACCCTATTCCCTATAAGGTGTACTACTTTAGACCAGGGCCCTATGGAACCCTATTCCCTATATAGTGCACTACTTTAGACCAGGGCCCTATGGAACCCTATTCCCTATAAGGTGTACTACTTTAGACCAGGGCCCTATGGAACCCTATTCCCTATATAGTGCACTACTTTAGACCAGAGCCCTATGGAACCCTATTCCCTATATAGTGCAATACTTTAGACCAGGGCCCTATGGAACCCTATTCCCTATATAGTGCACTACTTTAGACCAGGGCCCTATGGAACCCTATTCCCTATATAGTGCACTACTTTAGACCAGGGCCCTATGGAACCCTATTCCCTATATAGTGCACTACTTTCGACCAGAGCCCTATGGCCAATGGCACCCTATTCCCGATATAGTGCACTACTTTAGACCAGGGCCCTATGGAACCCTATTCCCTATACAGTGCACTACTTTAGACCAAAGCCCTATGAGCCCTGATCAAAAGTAATGCTGTGGCCTCCCAGGTGGGTCAGTGGTTAAGGGAGCTGTACTGCTGTGCCACCAGAGACTCTGGGTTCGCACCCAGGCTCTGTTGCAACCGGCCACGACCGGGAGGTATGTGGGGCGACGCACAATTGGCGTACCGTCGAGTCCGTACGGTAGCGATGAGACAAGATAGTAGCTATGGATACCATGAAAAAGGGGATAAAGTTAAAAAATAGAAGTAAGTAATGCTGTACGTTGGAATGTGTCCCTTTTGGACACAAACACTGTTTTTATATGCCATTGCTACCAGGGCCGGCCCTAGCCTTTTGGGGGGCCTAGTACACACTGCTACCATGGCCGGCCCTAGCCTTTTGGGGGGCCTAGTACACACTGCTACCAGGGCCGGCCCTAGCCTTTTGGGTGGCCCTAAGCGAGATTTGGTTGGCACAGGCCTCTGGGCATGTAATTCTGCCACGATTACTACAGGTTTAGATAGCTGGCTAGACTAACTTACCTAGCAATATATAAAACATTACTTGACAAGGGCTGACTGAGTGACTGTCAGTGACTGACAAAAACTGTTTGATGCACTACTACATTTCGAAATTGTCTGTGGGCCACTGCTTATGTTGCTTACATATAGAATTGTTTTAAGATGGTCAAACCATGGATCATTTAGCAATTTATTTTGAATTTCACCCCTGTTGGTATCTGTCACGTTGGTATGAAAGATTTAGGAGACAGACGCAGGAGGGCGTAATAGTTTCTTTTATTAAGCCCAAAAGGACGGCGTGCCGTGTAAAGGCTCGGGGACGAAGACCAAACAAACACGTAACAAAAACACAGGGTTGAAACCCAAACGAAAGAGCGAGGAGTACCTCGAATAAGTAACACACTCGCACAATGATTAACACTCGGGATGAGACCCCGTAATCATCTGGCACGAAAGCCCAAAACACACAGCACAGGTACTCACACGCACCAATGGACATAGTAACAATAAACGACAACTCAATGGAAACCAAAAGGCACATATGTGCAAGTACTAATCCGTAGAAACAGGGGACAGGTGTGCGTAATGAAAGTTCCGGAGCGATCTGTGACGGTATCCCTAAAAATTATTTTACAATTGTTTACAAAGTATTTACTACTATAGCCCATACTAGCAAACTAGCATAACAGACAGTAAAAAAATGTATCATATGAGGGATAAGGTTTTGAAGTGTCTGTCCTATATCTAGGAGATATAGCGTGGCAAGAAAACGTATGTGAGCCCTTTGGAATTACCTGGATTTCTGCATAAATTGGTCATAAAATTGCATCTGATCTTCATCTAGGTTAACAAGAATAGACGAACACAGTCTGCTAAAACTAATAACACACAAACAATTGTATGTTTTCACGTCTTTATTGAACACATTGTGAAAACATTCACAGTGTCGGGTGGTAAAAGTATGTGAACCCTTGGATTTAATAACTGGTTGACCCTCCTTTGGCAGCAATAACCTCAAACAAACTTTTTCTGTAGTTGCTCATCAGACCAGCACAACGGTCATAAGGAATTTTGGACTGTTCATCTTTACAAAACTGTTTCAGTTCAGCAATATACTTGGGATGTCTGTTGTGAAAAGCTCTCTTGAGGTCATGCCACAGCATCTCAATCGGGTTGAGGTCAGGACTCTGACTGGGTCCCTCCAGAAGGCATATTTTCTTCTGTTGAAGCCATTCTGTTGTTGTTTTACTTCTGTGTTTTGGGTCGTTGTCCTGTTGCATCACCCAACGTCTGTTGAACTTCAATTGGTGGACAACAGCCTTACATTCTCCTGAAAAATGTCTTGATAAACTTGGAAATTCATTTTTCTGTTGATGATAGCAAGCTGTTCAGTCCCTGAGGCAGCAAAGCAGCCCCAAACCATGATGCTCTCTCCACCATACTTTACAGTTGGGATGAGGTTTTGATGTTGGTGTGCTGTGCATTTTTTTCTCCATACATAGTGATGTGTGTTCCTTCCAAGCAACTCAACTTTAGTCTGATCTATCCACAGAATATTTTGTCAGAAGCACTGTGTAACATCCAGGTGCTCTTTCGCAAACTCTTCTGTGGTGTCCTCCCATGAACACTATTCTTGTTTAGTGTTTTACGTATCGTAGACTCTTCAACAGAGATGTTCGCATGTTCCAGAGATTTCTGTAAGTCTTTAGCTGACACTCTAGGATTCTTCTTATCCTCATTGAGCATTCTGCGCTGTCCTCTTGCAGTCATCTTTGCAGGATGGCCTCTTCTAGGGAGAGTAGCAACAGTGCTGAGCTTCCTCCATTTATAGACAATTTATCTTACCGTGGACTGATGAACATCAAGGCTTTAAAATAAACATTTGTAAACCTTTCCAGCTTTATGCAAGTCAACAATTCTTAATCTTATGTCTTCTGAGATCTCTTTTGTTTGAGGCATGGTTCACATCAGGCAATGCAGTCAAGCAATAGCAAATTCACATTTTTTGAGTGTTTTTTAGAGGGCAACTATAAACTATATAGGGCAACTAACACTTTTATGACTTTTAACTTTAACTTTTAACTTTTATAGGGCAACTATAACCAATATCTCCAATCTCGTCTCACTGATTTGATTCCAGGTTAGCTGACTCCTGACTCCAATTATCTTTTGGAGAAGTCATTATCCTAGGGGTTCACATACTTTTTCCAACCTACACTGTAAATGTTTAAATTATGTATTCAATATAGACAAGAAAAATAATATAATATTAATAAACTAATATATCAGTTTAAGCACACTGTGTTTGTCTATTGTTGTGACTAAGATGAAGATCAGATAAAAAAAATTGACGAATTTATTTACCTTCAGACGAGTCTCAGTACTGGTTACCTTCAGACGAGTCTCAGTACTGGTTACCTTCAGACGAGTCTCAGTACTGGTTACCTTCGGATGAGTCTCAGTACTGGTTACCTTCAGACGAGTCTCAGTACTGGTTACCTTCGGACGAGTCTCAGTTCTGGTTACCTTCGGATGAGTCTCAGTACTGGTTACCTTCAGACGAGTCTCAGTACTGGTTACCTTCAGACGAGTCTCAGTAGTGGTTACCTTCAGATAAGTCTCTGTACTGGTTACCTTCAGATGAGTCCCGTGACACTTGTGGGGATTGTAGAGCAAAACGGAGAACACCATCGTATTCGTGCGAGTCTCCCCGTTTGGAAGCTCATGGCCGGATTAATGCTGGAAACACTGTTTCCCATGCTTGATCAATGAATCATGAATAATTAATGAACATACACCTGTGGAACGGTCGTTAAGACACTAACAGCTTACAGACGGTAGGCAATTAAGGTCACAGTTATGAAAATTTAGGACACTAAAGAGGCCTTTCTACTGACTCTGAAAAACACCAAAAGAAAGATGCCCAGGGTCCCTGCTCATCTGCGTGAACGTGCCTTAGGCATGCTGCAAGGAGGCATGAGGACTGCAGATGTGGCCAGGGCAATAAATTGCAATGTCCGTACTGTGAGACACCTAAGACAGAGCTACAGGGAGACAGGATGGACAGCTGATCGTCCTCGCAATGGCAGACCACGTGTAACAACACCTGCACAGGATTGGTACATCCGAACTTCACACCTGCGGGACAGGTACAGGATGGCAACAACAACTGCCCGAGTTACACCAGGAACGCACAAACCCTCCATCAGTGCACAGATTGTCCGCAATAGGCGATAGAGAGGCTGGACTGGGGGCTTGTAAGCTTGTTGAAAGGCAGGTCCTCACCAGACATCACTGGCACCAACGTCGCCTATGGGCACAAACCCGCCGTCGCTGGACCAGACAGGACTGGCAAAAAGTGCTCTTCACTGACAAGCCTTGGTTTTGTCTCACCAGAGGTGATGGTCGGATTCACGTTTATCGTCGAAGGAATGAGCGTTACACCAAGGCCTGTACTCTGGAGCGGGATCGATTTGCAGGTGGAGGGTCCGTCATGGTCTGGGGCGGTGTGTCACAGCATCATCGGACTGAGCTTGTTGTCATTGCAGGCAATCTCAACACTGTGCGTTACAGGGAAGACATCCTCCTCCCTCGTGTGGTACCCTTCCTGCAGGCTCATCCTGACATGACCCTCCAGCATGACAATACCACCAGCCATACTGCTCATTCTGTGCGTGATTCCCTGAAGACAGGAATGTCAGTGTTCTGCCATGGCCAGCAAAGAGTACTGCAGTACTTAATGCAGCTGGTGGCCACACCAGATGATGACTGTTACTCTAGATTTTGACCCCACCTTTGTTCAGGGACACAGTTTTCCACTTGTGTTAGTCACATGTCTGTGGAACTGTTGTTGAATCTTGTTATGTTCATACAAATATTTACACTTTTTAAGATTTCTGAAAATAAACGCAGTTGACAGTGAGAGGACGTTTCTTTTTTTGCTGAGTTTATGTCATTCTCACATGTTCACTCACCGGTTGGTATTGTTCTTGTGTATCGGCGTACTGCCTTATGTTAGTGTCGTTCTTGGTTTTGATGTTTTATTAAAACGTTGCACCTGCTTCCGACACACCGCTCAATCATTACAAATTTTGACACAGAGGATCAATAGTTTAAAAATAATAATAATAAAAATGTCTGACTTCAATGGGAACTGCCATCTATGAATTATATTTCTATGGTTGGTTGTGGCTGTCTGTGTCTTTTTCAAATTTAGAAATACAATCACGAGAAAAAAAGTACAGTTTGGAATGCAAAAGCCTACCTGCTGAAAAGAGAAGACTAGTCTGTCTGCTGAAAAGAGAAGACTAGTCTGTCTGCTGAAAAGGGGAGACTAGTAGTCTGTCTGCTGAAAAGAGAAGACTAGTCTGTCTGCTGAAAAGAGGAGACTAATCTGTTTGCTGAATAGAGAAGACAAGGATGTCTGCTGAATAGAGAAGACAAGGCTGTCTGCTGAATAGAGAAAACAAGGCTGTCTGCTGAAAAGAGAAGACAAGTCTGTCTGCTGAATAGAGAAAACAAGGCTGTCTGCTGAAAAGAGAAGACAAGTCTGTCTGCTGAATAGAGACAACTAATCTGTTTGCTGAAAGAGAAGATAAGGCTGTCTGCTGAAAAGAGAAGACTAGTCTGTCTGCTGAATAGAGACAACTAATCTGTTTGCTGAAAGAGAAGATACGGCTGTCTGCTGAAAAGAAAATACTAAATTGTCTAAAAAGGGAAGACTCTTCTGTACCAAATATTAAGTTCTGCTTTTCTGATGTATCAAATACTTATGTCATGCTATAAAATGCAAATGAATTACTTAAAAATCATATAATGTGATTTTCTGGATTTTTGTTTTAGATTCGGTCTATCACAGTTGAAGTGTACCTATGATTAAAAAATACAGACATCTACATCCTTTGCAAGAAGGAAAACCTGCAAAATCGGCAGTATTATATATTGCCTTCTAATATTGTAAAAAATCTGTGTGTCACTTCATTGGCCTGGGCTATTGTTTGATTGAATTCAAGAACACATTTAATTTGATTTACTTATTTATTTCACCTTTATTTAACCAGGTAGGCTAGTTAAGAACAAAGTTCTCATTTACAACTGCGACCTGGCCAAGATTAATAAGCAAAGCAGTGCGACACAAACAACAACACAGAGTTACACATGGAATAAACAAACATACAGTCAATAATACAATAGGAAAAGTCTATATACAGTGTGTGCAAATGAGGTAGGATAAGGGAGGTAAGGCAAAAAATAGGCAAAATAATTACAATATAGCGATTAGATGTGCAGAAGATGAGTGTGCAAATAGAGATACTGGGGTGCAAAGGAGAAAAAAATAAAAATAAAATATACACATGGTTATAGCAGATGTTATTGATCACATACACATGGTTATAGCAGATGTTATTGATCACATACACATGGTTATAGCAGATGTTATTGATCACATACACATGGTTATAGCAGATGTTATTGATCACATACACATGGTTATAGCAGATGTTATTGATCACATACACATGGTTATAGCAGATGTTATTGATCACATACACATGGTTATAGCAGATGTTATTGATCACATACACATGGTTATAGCAGATGTTATTGATCACATACACATGGTTTTAGCAGATGTTATTGATCACATACACATGGTTATAGCAGATGTTATTGATCACATACACATGGTTATAGCAGATGTTATTGATCACATACACATGGTTATAGCAGATGTTATTGATCACATACACATGGTTATAGCAGATGTTATTGATCACATACACATGGTTATAGCAGATGTTATTGATCACATACACATGGTTATAGCAGATGTTATTGATCACATACACATGGTTATAGCAGATGTTATTGATCACATACACATGGTTATAGCAGATGCTAATGCAAGTGTAGCGAAATGCTTGTGCTTCTAGTTCCGACCATGCAGAAATATCAAACAATTTCACAGTACCGGGAAGGGGGCGGGGGCTATAAAAATATATATACAGTGCCTTGCGAAAGTATTCGGCCCCCTTGAACTTTGCGACCTTTTGCCACATTTCAGGCTTCAAACATAAAGATATAAAACTGTATTTTTTTGTGAAGAATCAACAACAAGTGGGACACAATCATGAAGTGGAACGACATTTATTGGATATTTCAAACTTTTTTAACAAATCAAAAACTGAAAAATTGGGCGTGCAAAATTATTCAGCGTCTATAAACTCCTAAGAACTGTTTTTATTTGATCACCTTGTTGCATTAGAAAAAGGGTTCTGAAGATTGTAATTTCCACTTTACAATGTCAGACTTGATTATATTTTCATATTTTTGTATTTAAAAAAAAATCCACAAAATGACTCACATTTCCTGTTGCTGCAGGATTATTTTCCTGCTGTAGCAAACTGGTTCAAAATAAGACCCTATATCTGCATGCCTAGAAACTTAGGTGTCTCTTTGTGTCTGAGAGAAAAGTTTAGCCTTCGGGGATTGAACCTCAGAGCTTTGATTATTGATTCTAGTCCCTCTCTTTAATATACAAAACGTGCTGTTCTAGTCTGACGAGTGAACGGACATTGAAGAAAAGAGAATAGGAGAAGAGAGGTAATGAGAGAAGAGAGGTAATGAGAGAAGAGAGGTAATCAGAGAATAGATGAAATGAGAGAAAATAGGTCATGAGAGAAAAGAGGTAATGAGAGAAAATAGGTCATGAGAGAAAAGAGGTAATGAGAGATAAGAGGTAATGATAGGGAATTAGAGAAGAGATGTAATGAGAGAAAAGAGGGATTGCGAGGTAATGAGAGAATATATGTAATGAGAGAAGAGAGTTCAAGAGAAATTAGGGGGAATAAGAGGTAATGAGAGAAGAGAGTAAATGAGAGAAGAGGTAGCAAGAGGTAATGAGAGAATAGAGGTAATGAGAGAAGAGAGGTAATGAGAGAAGAGAGGTAATGGGAGAAGAGATGGAATGAGAGGTATTGAGAGAATAGAGGTAATGAGAGAAGATAGGTAATGAGAGAAGAGAGGTAATGAGAAAAGTGAGGGAATGAGATGTAATGAGAGAAGAGAGGTAATGAGAGAATATATGTAATGAGAGAAGATTGGTAAGGAGAGAAGAGAGGTCATGAGAGAAAAGAGGTAATGAGAGAAAAGAGGTCATGGTAGGTAATGAGAGAATATATGTAATGAGAGAAGATTGGTAAGGAGAGAAGAGAGGTCATGAGAGAAAAGAGGTAATGATGGGTAATGAGAGAAGAGAGGTAATTAGAGGTAATGAGAGAATATATGTAATGAGAGAAGAGAGGTCATGAGAGATTAGGGGGAATAAGAGGTAATGAGAGAAGAGAGGTAGCGAGAGGTAATGAGAGAAGAGATGTAATGAGAGAAGATAGGTAATGAGAGAAGAGAGGTAATGAGAAAAGAGAGGGAATGAGATGTAATGAGAGAAGATAAGTAATGAGAGAAGAGAGGTAATGAGAGAAAATGGGTAATGAGAGAAGAGAGGGAATGAGAGGAAATGAGAGAAGAGATGTAATGAGAGAAGATAGGTAATGAGAGAAGAGAGGTAATGAGAAAAGAGAGGGAATGAGATATAATGAGAGAAGAGAGGTAATGAGAGAAAATGGGTAATGAGAGAAGAGAGGGAATGAGAGGAAATGAGAGAAGAGTGGTAATGTGAGAAGAGAGGTAATGTGAGAATAGCGGTAATGAGAGGAAAAAAATAACATTTTCACACATCCTCCTAGAAATATCCATTTCAGGAATCTACGCATCTATTTAATGTTGTAGACTTTAATGAATCTATTGGTGATGCCAGATGTGTCATTTCATGCCTGTGTTATAAAAATACTCATTATCTCTTATGATTTCCTTTTTGTTGATATCTCTTTGAAGAGACTTTGATAATCTCTCTGTGTCTGATGTTGTTTTTCACGATTTCAATAATGTTATGGGGCAAGCAGATGAGAGTGAATTTTTTCTTTTGTTTTTTTTTGCTACACAGAAAAACACTGAAGATGTCGCAATCAGTGCAACGCACCAGCAACCGATACAGTTGTTTACCAGTAAAAAAAAGATCAAGTCACCCTAAAAACACTGATCTGAGATAAGTGTTGTATTTTTATTCCAGATGTTTAAGGTTATGGGTTGAGAAAGATAAGCTGATCCTAGATCTGTGCATCATGGGTAATCATTTGTTACCAGGGCTTAAATGCAATATGTAAGATTACCGGGAAAGGAGACAGAGACCACATTCAGTATAAATAGGGGAAAACACACACTGCTCCAAAGAATTATCCCACTCAATCCATTTCCATGAGATTAAGATACATTTTAATCTTCTTTTTTTTTTTACATCATAAAATAAACAATCTATATCCTGATTGTCAGCTGTACAATAGTACAAGGTTTTAACGCTTTATAGTGTGAATGTCAAGGTTTTACGGCTAAATACGTGGCTGTCAATTTTGAATAAATAACAGGAGATTTGCTCAAACCCATGTTCTGTTAAGTGTGTGTACTTTGTCAAGGCTGAGGCATACACTGAACAGAACATTTGGTTTGAGCAAATCTTCTGTTATTTTTCTTTTCTCAAAATTGACAGCCACATTTTTAAGCGATGAAACCTTGATATCTTTAGAGGCAAAACAACATTGGATTCACTCCATAGTACTGGCCTTTATGAAATAGAGAAAAGATGGAAGCCTTTGTTTAAAAAAATCCACTCTAAATCATTCATTCTAGTTGCAAGTCCATTAGGTCCATTAGGTAATGCTGCAACACAACACAGAAAAGTCATTTACTTTTTTGGGCCTAATTTAAAAACAACAGGCTTGAGTCAAATCCAATACAACACTACACAGAGTGAAATGCTTTGTAGTTTCAATTATTCTGGTGGCATCATCATGTTATGGGTATGCTTGTCACTGGATGGGACTGGGGAGTTTGTCAGGATAAAAATAAATATGAAATGAAAAGATTTCTGTTAAAAAGTTAGAGGAAAACCCACCTCAGTCTTCTGAAGAACTAACCATGGGACAGAGTTTTTTTTTTTAGCGGTACAATTGCAAAACATGAAATGCCAAAGACACACCTGACTAGCTTTCCAAGAGGTGTTGAGTGTTCCTGAGTGGTGCAGTCTCAGTCCTGACTTAAATTAGGGACCATGTTTATAATATTGCTGGCCATCAATGATTCTCAACCAAATTTACTGAGCCTCCCCCCCACCCCTTTGGAGTTGAAGTTTGTGGAAATGTGAAATGAGGAGAATATAACCCACTAGGTCTGATAAAAGAAAATACAAAGAAACAACCAATTGTTTTTTAAAGAGAAAGGCCATAATGTATTATTCCAGCCCAGACTCTATTTAGATTTCGGCCACTAGATGGCAGCAGCGTATGTGCAAACTCTTAGACTGATCCAATGAAACATTGTATTTCTGTTCAAAATGTTGTGTGAAGACTGCCAAAAAATTACATGAAACGAGGCTACTCAGAAAATAATAAAACTCATACAAATGTATAGCCCAGTTGGAAAATATAAATAGACTGTTAGAAAATGTGTAGAAAACATAAAAATAAAATATAACTTAAAAAAAAAAAGGTGAATCACATTTTTCCCCTTGTCACGTTCTGACCTTAGTTCTGTTATTCTATGTTTGTTTTAGTATGGTCAGGGCGTGAGTTGGGTGGGCAGTCTATGTTTGTTTTAGTATGGTCAGGTCGTGAGTTGGGTGGGCAGTATATGTTTGTTTTAGTATGGTCAGGGCGTGAGTTGGGTGGGCAGTATATGTTTGTTTTAGTATGGTCAGGGCGTGAGTTGGGTGGGCAGTCTATGTTTGTTTTAGTATGGTCAGGGCGTGAGTTGGGTGGGCAGTATATGTTTGTTTTAGTATGGTCAGGGCGTGAGTTGGGTGGGCAGTATATGTTTGTTTTAGTATGGTCAGGGCGTGAGTTGGGTGGGCAGTATATGTTTGTTTTAGTATGGTCAGGGCGTGAGTTGGGTGGGCAGTCTATGTTTGTTTTAGTATG